>NC_132782.1:125339968-125647668 GCF_048418805.1 Vulpes vulpes
TCCCATTTCTCAGAATATCCAGTCCATTAGATTAGAGGCATTAGCTCACTTTATGTGTGTCAGATATATTGAGTTGTGATAGTTCTTACAACGGCTCTATGAAGGAAGTACTATTATTACTCTCAAGTTTGCAGATGAGAAAGCTGAAGAACAGAGAGGCAATGTAACTTGCTCAAGATCATGCTTCTAGTAAGTGGTAGAGCTATGTTCTGAATATGGATAGGGTGATTTCAAAGTCTCTGTGTTTTTATTTTAAGATTTATTTATTTTATTTATTTTGAGAGAGAGAGAGAGAGGGAAGACATAAGTGAGGCAGAGAGGGGCAGAGGGTGGGGAGAGGAAATAATCTCAAACAGACTCCCCAGTGAGCCTGAAGCCTGACATGGGGCTTGATCTCACAACTCTGAGATCATGAACTGAGCCAACACCAAAAGTTGGATGCTCAACCAACTGAGCCACTCAGGTTCCCCTCAAAGTTTGTGTTTTTAACTCCTACATCCTACTTCCTTTTTAAAGACAATGATCTGGCTACCCAGCCTCTGCAATCACATTGCAATAAATATAGTCTTTTTGTCACTTAATAAATGGATGGATGAGTATTGCCAAATTTAGAATCTGCTGCTTCCAAAACATGAAGAGGCCTTCTCACACATTGAGTTTCCTAGTGATAATTGATGAGACGTACAATGACTAGTTCTTTATTTTGAAGGAGATCTTTTGGCAAACCTTAGATCCATGGACCCCAAAGAACTTAATGGGTGTAGCAGGCTCTGATATGATTTGTCTTCCTCTGTCTGGGGAACATGTTTCTTATTGATACTTCTAGAGTACTTGCTACTTCTTACTCATTAGGTCTGATTATGATGATGTCTTTAACACTGTGCTATACAGTGTTCAGATGGTTCAAGTCTCTTCAGACTATATTGTGACAGAGGGCAGTAGAGTTAACATAGTCCTGCAACAAGATTGTTCATGTTTAATTATTCATATTAAGTGAAAATAAAGTGCTTCAGATCTCCTTTCCTGAAGGATGTTGAATAGAACATATTCACCAAATCAAAGACACATATGACATACCTAGGGCTGTATTAATATGCTCTAGCTAAGATACCAGATATGGTACAGCAGCTGTAACTGAGGCTAATCCTGGTTAGTTTGTGTTGGTTTGCATTACTCCACTGTCATCCATCAGAATCCTTCTGGTTTATGCACAGGCCCGACTAAAGAATTAAGTGGGGATAAGTGAGGGCCATCTACTCTTGTATCTTTCAAGTCTGGACTGTGGCAATAGTCCATTCTCCCTCACAAAAAGTCAGATTTTTTTTTTTTTTGATTTCCAACCTCAACTGGAGTGGCTTCTGATATCAAATGCTCAGAGAAAGACTCTGTATTTAATGGAAAGTTGCTTAAATCTTAAATTAAGATTTATAGATTGAGCAAAAGATGTTAAATTTATCCAGTCATTAAACAAATAATTTTTGCATACCTATTAAAGCATGGTGAAGTATTTCAAGATTCTTCTAAGCAAGAAAACAATGCAATAACCTTAAAACACACACATACACATACATATATATAAAGGAGATATAAATAGACGTTAGACAAATGGTGAAGATATGGTGAAGAGTCAGTGGGAAGGCTATGGAAAACATCCAGAAGTTGCTGGAGGTACTTGGTAAGGAAATACATACTACCAATGAGTATTATTATAGTAATACTTAACATTATGAGCACTTACTGTGGGCTAGGCACTTTATTTATATTTCCTTAATTAATCTTTTCTATAGGCCTTATGGTTGAGAGCCATATGGTTCCCATTTTACAACCAAGAACACTGAAGTTTGGAAAAGTTAAGTAACTTGTTTCAATTTTTGTACCAAGCTGGTAAGTAGTGGAACTGGGATTCAAATGTTTTAGATTGGGGACTATAACTCATGCCCACTGCATATCTGTTGGCACTGATGTATCCTGTTGGAGGCTGCAATCTCTGATGATTAGAGTGGAAGTGAAGGCTCTTTGCAGAAGACAGATGCAGAAATGACCCTCTGAAAGCTTGAAAGATGAAGGAAACATCATTCTGGTCTTAAACTTGCAGAAGAAGATGGATACGTAAAGAGAATTTGGTTATGAGAATTCCTTATCTTACAAAGTATTGTCAACATAATCAATGCTCTGTAGATTTTCTAGATCTGGTACAAAGACATAGAAGATTTCTCTAAGGATGACCTCTTGAGAAGGCAGGGAAAGCTTATTAGCTTCCCTCTTTTGCTTTTGGTATATTACATACTCCCTGCCTCCCCAAAACTACCCATTAACCATCTGCCAGGATTTTAACTTATTTCTTACTTGTTCAATGCTAACATCACACTCGTTTGAAATAGGAACGGTTGAGGTGCTGTTTCAATGCAAACTCACTGGTTAAAATGCAGTTGCCTCATAATATAAGCATATCCTATGCTACTGTTTTTCTTCTTTTTTAAAGTAGTTTTTAGGATGCTTTATTAAATAATAATAATGAAAATTAAATACATTATCCCCAACCACCATAAAAATAGATGGCTTAATATTTTGCTACCTTACAGTTCTTATTAATATGTATGCATCATTTTTACATAATTGTAATCAAAGCAGAGATATAATTTTGCTTCCTTTTTCCCCATTAATGTATGAGCATGTTCCCACGTAGCTACTTAGTGTTTTTAAATTAACACATTTATGGCTGCATATTACTTCATAGAGTTACTGTAGCAAAATGCATTTTACTATTTCTATACCATTGAACATTTAGGTTGTTTTTTTAACTTTTTTATAGGCATAAATAAAGAACAATGAGGGGCACTTGGCTGGCTCAGTCAGTAGAGCATGTAACTCTTGATCTTGGAGTCATGAGTTCGAGCTTCACGCTGAATGTGGAGCCTACTTAAAATTAGATCACCCAGACTCCATATTCCATTTGCTTATTGCTCTTTTTTTTTTTTTAAGTCCTGACATTGCTACATAAAAACTATAAGACCCTGGGCCAGGTGCATTGTCTCCTTATCCAATAGCGTAATCTATTCACAAATACCTGTTGTTAGAAACTGCTTGGTGCTGGGTACATGGTGGAACATGAGAAAGATGTGGTCCCTTCTCTATACAACTGTGTAGCTAATGGTCAGTACAGTGTAAAGTGATAACAATAACGCCTATCTCACATGATTATTGTGAGGAGTAAAAGAAATAACAACTGTAAAGTACTTAGTACAGTGCCTGGCATATACTCAGTGTCCAATATTACTCTTATTACAATTGGTTTTATTATTACTATAGTGTTGTGATTACCATTTTTATTATTATTTAGGCTTATATCTTTCACCAAAGCTACTGCTTTTCAAAGATTATGCATTTACTAATTGCTTTTATTGAGCATAATTTAACATTTCTTAAAGTTGCCTTAAGGTAGTATTAGTTTACAAATTCAGTGTGGTATTTTTAAATGACAGCTGAAGAGGAGACCACTGTTTTCATGAGTTGAGCACTCTACATATTGTCAGACCCTGTGCCAGGGCCCAGAGGTAGAGCAGTAGGGGCCTAACATCTGTCCTCAGAGAGCCACAGGTTAGTTGTTTATTTAAGAAAACAACGAGATAATAATTATCTTTATTATTTTTTTAAATATAAAACTACATGGTCAGTTTTCAATATTCATATTCAAAGAATATGGAAACACTGGCTTTGTGCAGGAAAAATCCTAAAATCTATGTACTAGTATATCACACTTATAATAAAACAAATATATTCACTTTCTCAAGTTGACTTAAGCCTACATGACTGATTTATTATCATCTTAATTGTGATGGCTTCATTGGGTCCCTCAGCATAATTAAAACTTTGGTTTTAACTCCTAAATTATGAGTCATTATTGCCACTATTTAAAGCCCACAGAGAATGCCGCATATTAACGCAGCCAAGTTGACATAGATTAGGAAAATTTTGTTTAATTATAAATTGTATTCATCAACTTTGCTGGAATTTCCTTATAGGAGACTGTGTATGAGAAATTCACTTGTAGGATTTTGTATAATTCATATTTTGCTTATGAATTTATTAACTTTAATAAATTAAATCTGACCGTTGATATCTTTGTAGTCTAGCAGAGATGCCTAACCATAAACTATAGACTTCAAGAAAAGATTTCAAGTAGAGCCTGATCCACAGTGCTCTTCAAGGGAAGTGCTTTCCCTGTACCCTTTCTCTTTTACTTCTCAGCCACAGTTGCTTATGCACATTTTTAAAGTATTAAAATTTGATAAGTTTTGATATATGTCTACACCCATGAAACACAGTCAACTCAATGAACATTTCTGTCACTCTCAAATGTTTCCTTATACCCTTAAGTAATCCTTCCTCACCCTTTGCTGTCTCTACCCTGAACTTTGGGCAATCACCGATCTCCCCTTTATTATAGATTAGTTTTCTGTTTCTAGAATTTTACATAATAAATTGAATCATACAATATGTATTCTTATTTGCTTAACACTGTTATTTTGAGTTGCATCCACTTTGTAGGTGTATCAAGAGTGTGTTCTTTTGATTTTTGAGTATGAGCCCATTGTGTGGATACACTGAAATTTGTGTGTCTATATACCTGTTCATGAACATTTGAGTTGTTTCAAGTTTTTGGTTATCATACATAACGTTATGCTGAAAGTCATATAAAAGACTGTGATTTCATTTTTATTGGTGAATACCCAAGAAAGAAATGGCTGGGTCATGTGGTAGGTATAGTTTATTCTTTTAATAGACAAACTGTTTTCTAAAGTGACTCTATCATGTTGCATTCAAACCAGCAGTTATTTGAGAATTCCAGTTGTTCTGCATCCTTACCAACACTGGGTACAGTTAGTCTTTTTAATTTCAACTCTTCTAGAGCCAGCAAACTGGCTCACAGGCCAAATCTGGCTCACCAGCTATTTTTGCAAACAAAGCTTAGTTGGAACATGGTGGTGCACACTGGATTATATTTTCTGTGGCTCTTTTTGCTTTATCATGGCAGGGTTGAGTGGCTGAGGTAGAGACCACCTAGCTCGTAAAGCCTAAAATATGTATGATCTGGTCTTTACAGAAAAAAATTTGCTGACACATGGTAGAGCAGGTTCTCATTGAGGCTTTAATTTACACTTTCCTAATGATTAGTGACACTTAAATGTCATACATAGATATTTAAGCTTCATTCAAGCTTTTGTACCTAATACCACATGGTGGAGTTATACTTTTCCATTACTACTTTTCTTTTTTTTTAAAAATTTTTAAAAATTTTTATTTACTTATGATAGTCACAGAGAGAGAGAGAGAGAGAGAGAGAGAGGCAGAGACACATGCAGAGGGAGAAGCAGGCTCCATGCACCGGGAGCCCGACGTGGGATTCGATCCCGGGTCTTCAGGATCGCGCCCTGGGCCAAAGACAGGCGCCAAACCGCTGGGCCACCCAGGGATCCCTCCATTACTACTTTTCTAATTACAACTGGAAAGAATCATAAAGATCATGTATTCCAACTACTCTTCTAAAACTTGACTCATCTTTTTGTCCCCTGTTCTTCACTGTGTCGTGCTTAATTGTTACATTCATATGTGATCTAACTTTCCTACAACCATGAGAAATTCATTTCTTTTACTCTAATTTACTGCATAGTTGTAAATATCTTGTTCCAGAAGTAGCATTGATTTTTCCATTGATTTTCCAATTTTATTTATTGGGTCCTAGACCAGAGTTGGCTAAAAAGTGACGTATTTATCCTTTGCCCAGTATCAACTATATGTGTAACTCCTTCTGGCATATCTTCTATTTTTTGTTATGTTATTAGTCTCTGAAATATCTTATATACATAAATATATATGTACATACACAAATACATTTTACACACAGATGCATATAAATATAAAATAATCCATTTTAACATATTTTAAAATTAGGAAATAGTTAAAACATTTGAGAGTATAATAAACTGGTTTCTCAGTTTCCATTTGGGTCCTGTCTAGTAGATTCTCAACCTTGTACTCAGAGTGATTCTTTGAAGATAAGTCACTTATGTAACTAACTCCTCTTCAAAATCCACTGATGATTTTCTCTCTTGCCTAGAAGACAAGCAAAGTCTTGCTATGGGCTCTTGCCTCTTGAATTCATCTCCTCTCACTCTTTCCTTGCCACTTTGGTGTCCTTACTAGACCTAGAACACACACAAGTCCTACCCAGGGCTTATGCTTGTTTTCTTTACCTGGAAAACATTCCTCTGTTTGCTTCTTCACTTCCTTCATGTCTCTGCTCAAATAATATTTTTATCAGAATTTCTTCCTGACTACTCTATACAAAATAGTTCCTTTAATATCTATATCTTCACTCTGTTTTAATTTTCTTCACTCAATTTTCATCCTTGTTATGTTGTATATTTATTTTCTTCTTATCTCTTTTCTCTCATGAGGATGTGAGCTCCTCAAGATCACAGATTTTGCCTATTTTCTCCCCAACTGTGTTTCTGCTACTTACAACAATCTTGTGTATTTGATACATAGACAATATTTAATAAATACTTACTGAAAATACTAACTGAATGAATACTGCAAGCTGCTTTTTCACTTGAGATTGTATTTTTGAGATTTATGCATGTTTATTTGTATTGGCTCATTTTTCCACTGCTGTGTAGTATTCTCTTGTATGACTATATCTCAATTTGTCATTCTTGTTTGGTAGATATTTGGGTTCCTTTTAGCTTTTCACTGGTACAAGCAGTGCTGAAATATATATTCTAATTATTTCTCCTTGTGTATATGTGCGGGCTTATAACTGAGTGGTGTATAACTGAGTGGACTTTCTGAATTATAGGGTATGTTAAAATTCAATTTAAACCGGTATTGTCAAATTTCTCTTCAAAGTGCTTGACTTATTTATTCTCCCATCAGTGGTCAGTACATGATTAAAAGTGTGTTATTTTCCATTCTCTGAGCATTAGTGTGGCTGGCTCTTTGTATGCTTTCTAATAGCATTCTAATGTGCAATCTTGAGTTGAGTGTTTTCTGTAATTTTTTTTTCCTTTGTTGTGGTCTTTCTTTCTTCCATTTAGTGAATAGAGTTGACCTGCAAAGGCTGGGCAAAAAGATATGTAAATAGTAGTGCTATGCTTGCTGGAAAATCCCCCCAGAAATGATTATCCTTTTTTGAGGGGAGGCTGTATAGTTCCCTTCGAGGAAATAAGTGAAGGAAACAGAGAGTAAATATTAGTAAGCAATTAAGGATCATATTCCGAAGAGCATCAGAAATATTCAGCATCCTGGAAGTACTGGAAAACTGTATGAATAGCAGCTGAAAAGAGCTCTTACTGGAGGCATGCTGTGACTTGAGAGGATTTGACGAGAGGGAAGAGAAATGCCAGAGCAGGTCGCCCTCAGCACAGTCCCTGTGCGATGATAACATAACAGGTAGGGATGTCATCCTGGTCACTTTAGCAGATAACAGCCTCATCACTATTATTATTAAATGATGCACAGAGAAAAGTAAAAAGAATATCTATATAATACACACTGTATTCCTGGCCTTGTGCTTATTTTTAAAAAATATGTATATTTGCCAGTATATTACATTATTGCCCAATTCTAGGGGTCTCCATACATAGAAATCAATGTAAGTAGTGCTTTCTGGAGGATACAGTGTGGTCTATTTACCAGGCACTGTGATAAGTTCTTTTTATACATCATCTCATTTTACTCTTGAAACAGCCCTTCAGGTTAGGTATCTTGAGATAGTACTTAGTTCATAAAACTTTATGCCTAGTGTTATGTAGCTGAAAATGTATTATTCATAATGATATATGGGACCATGGTTGAAATGTAAATGCAGTTTTGTGCTGGAATTGAAAAACATTTTTTCTTCATGTCTCCTTCCAGATTGATTGATTGTTGACTAAGTAAGTCTAAGTTCTCCTTGCAATGACCTTATTTTTCCTGATTTGCATATGGCTCTTCAGAGGGCTTGGGGGTCAGGCAGGAGTTTGAGCTGGCTTCTCTCAAGGGGTCCCTGTAGACTCATCGCTGCAGAATGGGATGTTGTTGCTGAGCTGGCACAGATGGGTTGATTGAAGAGAGAATGGATAAAGGACAGCTATCATATTTTATGACACTTTAAGGATAGGAAATGTTTTTGGAAACTGGAAAATGAAGGCATCTCTCTTTCAATGAAGTTCAGAGACATTAGCAAAGGAATTATTCCCCTGGAACTCCTGAGAGCTCTTTAAAACTCTGGTCAGAGCACATTATAGTCTTAATACATGGCCTTTGATTTAGAAAATACTATTGTCTAAAAGGAGAAACTTAGAATCCCTTGTGAAATCTTCCACTTGCCAAATACACAGTAATCTTTTGAGACCAAAACTTGGTGAAATAAACATCAAGGATATTACTGTCCTCCCAACATGAGAAAGCTTTCCTTGATATCTTGATGTTTAGGTTTATGTGACTTGATCCAAATTAAGCATGTTTGTAGAGGATCTAAGTATGCTTCCTTTTTTGAACTTATTGAAGCAGATGAAAAGAATGGATTTTCTTATATTTTTTTTCTTTGATGCTTCTACAGGCCTTCCTAGGGGATCCTCAACCTAGAGGAAACACATAGATGTTAGAAATGAGTGTTTTGATCCAGTTGGTATGTCACAACTCATGATTCAATTTACAGCAGATATCTTGGCCTTTGAATTTTTTTCTACTTAAGGACCAAAGGATTTTCTTTCATATCCAACCCTCTTTACTCAACCAATAAGATGGATTTTTATTAAGATGATTAGATAAATCACTTGACAAAGAGGGTCAATGACAATTGAATGACACAGACAGATTATGGAAGACAGTGGTTAGTTACTGAGTCAATATTCAAATTCATGAAGGTCCCTGTATCATATTCTCCTTTTCTGTCCATTAAACAGTGATATATCTCTTTTTTAGCTGAGAACTTTTCATTTACATGTGCATAAGTTTTTTAATGCTTAAAAATAGATTTTTCTTTCTTGAGAGAGAGAGCACATGCATGCATGTGTGTGCAAGTGGGGAGGGGGAGTGGCAGAGGGAGAGTGGGAATCTTAAGTAGATTCCACACCCAGCATGGGGCCCAAAGTGGGATTCAATCTCATGACCCTGAGATCATGACCTGAGCTGAAATCAAGAGTTGGATGCTTAACTGGCTGAGTCAGTCAGGCACCCCCCAAATAGAAAGATCTTAATTAATTTGTTGAGATGGAGATATGTAACAAGGTCATTTGAACTTGTCAACACTGATTTCATTTTTGCATACGGGTAGAAATCATGTATTTCCTCTTCCTCCATTTAAAATAAATTGACAAGCAAAAATGACCACCCAAGTTTCTTTCCCTTTTTTTTTTTTTTTTGAGTTTTTTTGAGTTCCAAGTTTCTTTTTGAGTATTCCCTGACCACACTGGGAATGTTACTAATGGTTGCCATTTCTAGAAAGTCTAGATAAAGACTGCAATGGAATTCTAAATTTAAAGGACAGTAGATTTGATTTGCTCTCTTCTTTTTTTATAAGCCTTGAACTAAATAACATTTCCCTTTAGTTTTTTTTCCTTTTCTTTTTTCTTTTTTCTTTTTCTTTCTTTTTTTTTTTTTTTTTTTGTTCTCCAAGCTTTAAATAGATGACAGAAACAGTAAAGCCAATCATTTGGTCATCCTAATGTATTCAGCACTTTTGTATATGCTAAATATTACTGTAGATGCCAAGAAGAACATCTGCTTTGAAAATTACCAACATCTCTAAGATTACAGAGCATTAAAGTGCAGTAGAATATCCACTCAACAGTGAGCCACCCACATAGTTTTTCAAGCATATGTCTCATAACAAAAATTCCCAGAATATTATTGTTTATGGGGAGTTTCTGAAATAATCTCAAATAAAACAAATGGAATTATATTTACATATGGATGGCTATGCTTTGAGATTCTATAATATGAATCTATAAATGTAATTCTTGTTCAAAATATTCCCACCAGCTTGTGTAAGAACAATATTTAAAGCTGCCTCCCTTTCCTCAGCAAACATTTCCATGTTAATTACAAAAGATTCATAGTTCAGTCAAATTCCTTTACATTCTTGTATATTTTGAAGGGATGGTATAAGCAGCTACATATGTGAGATAATAACAGGATGATTTTCCTCTTTAATACTTGTGTTTTATATTTTTCAAAATGCTGTGTATAAAACTGAAAAAGGAAAATGATTCCTATTGAAATGTCCTTCTCTTAGAAGAGGAGAGGATTTAAAAGAGAATAAAAAATTTTAAGCTTGATAAGTTAATGAATTAGTCATCAACCACCTTCAGCAAATAAATTATAGAAACAATATGAGAAATACATGTAATGTTTTTGTGGGAATTGATCTTGGGCCTACAATAGGAAACACCCAGAAAGCATTTCTGAAATGAGTCTCAAGCAGGAGCCTATGGACTACATTTTATTCTGTTATGTTTAACTCAATTTAGATGCTAATGTTTAGGTCAAACAAACGAACAAACAAAATAAAACAAAACCGAAACCAAAATAAACTCCAAACAAGCAGGCAAACAAACAGCTTTTATAAAGATTCACAAATTCTTGGTAGCAGGTGGTTGTAACTTTTGTTCCATTTGACTCTGATTGAAAGACAATTCTTCAGTTTCTAGTCTGTGTTCTCTCTGAACAATGAGGTCGAGTACATAGAATATCCTTCAGGGTAAAGTATTTAGGGGTTTCAGAGATTTCATTAAATCAAATAAGATCTCTTTCTTTTTAGATTGCTGAAAGCAGGTATCTTTTAAATTGTTTTTCTGCTTGTTATCTTACTGTGTCTTTTCTCTTCTGGAGAAATCATTTTCATTTTTGTTTAAGATTCCTACTATGTGAATCTGGGAGTCAGTTGCTGGCCCTACGCCACCAACCAGCCAAGGGTGACTGCAGGCTATGACACCCATCCCTTTTCAGTAGTTGTCCAAAGGGGTATGCAAGTGATTGGTTGGGTCAAACTCCGTCCTTCTCTGGAATGGTTCCAAATTAGGAAAGAAGAGTTTTCATTTTGCTCTGCTTGTAGAAAAGTCCCCATTGCCGCCTCTTTATTGTATACCCATTTTATGGAGCAGGGATAAGAACAACGCATACAGATGTGTTGACACTAGAGTTGGATGCAGGCACTGATAACAGTACTTGAGTCCAAGAAACCAGATGTTCCTAAGGCCAGCACCTATTTTATACTTTGTGAGTCAAAAATTTCCCTGTTTAAATGTAATCTTATTTTGGATGAGTTCCTACCCTTGCAGTGGAAGGAGTCCTAAGGAATGCATTGATCATTTAGCAATAATCTTTTAGTGCCTACTCCACTATAACCTTTCAGTGGAGTTAAATAATTGTGTATGTACCATGAAAAGGCATAAATTTACACATTATCTAATTTGTGTGTTAGTTTGCCATCTTGAAATAAGGTGGCTGTACATAAACATTTCAGACGGGCATCTCTTCTGCAACTATTGACATATTTTGGTAAAAATGGAGAGTTTCATTGGTTGAAAAATACGGAAACAAGGGGATATACCAAGCAATGTCTTAGAACCAGTAGTGAAGCTTCTCAAGATTGTCAGCCAGGTACGCCCTTGTGGAGTACTGAAAGGTTGATTATTGAACGGACTCTGAGTTTAACAGCATCTATTAGGAACAACATCCAAATTCTGACAAGAAAGAACATCAGTTGTAACTTGGGGGCCAATACCGGGTTGACTATAAGAAGAGAGTTACTGGACTCTGTAGTAATATGGAGCTATAAGGCAAATCTCAGCAGTCAAGATAACTTCAATTTCGAGGACTATGTTTCCACCATTTTGTCTGCCCTGCTTCTTCTCTTCCCTGAGTCTCCATCCCACTGCCATCTTGTCTTGACTTCAAGTCCCTGGGCATTTCTTGGCTCCTGATGACCTGCTTTGGAGACCATAGGCCTGTGTGCAACTATGTTGTCTGCAATTTTTGTTCAAGACATTTACCAGTACGACAGAAGCCATTCCTACCTCAGTGTGAAAAATAAACTTAGACTCCCTTTGGTGAAAAAGTACAGTAACAGGGAAGAACACAAGCTTGGGATTAAAATAGACCCAAGTTAAAATTCTCTGTCACTCACCAACACTGATGAGATGAGCATCTCTAAAATAGGGGCAATAATAGCAATCTTGTAGAGGTATCATAAAAAATAAAATACTGCATATGAAATGCCCAATATTGTCCCTGCACAGATCATCAATAAGATATATCATTGATATTTTCATAACGCAGTGGGCCCCAAAGCACCTCTCACCTGAGGGCTCATTTCACAACCAAAAGAAATGTGCCTGTGCACTTTTTTCTTCTAAGTCTAAAATGCTAGGGCTTCTCCTTATATTGCTGAGGTCCCTTTATCACCAGGGGCCTTCAACACATGCACACTTTTAACCATAGTCAGAAGTCAAAGATACTGTAATATATAGAGTAAAGATGGGCTTAGGACCTATAGCTCAGGCTGTGCAATATGAAATACTGTGCTTGACACAGTTCCTGGACCATCTTTCTTTTCCTGGTGGTAGAATCCCCATCAGTTTCTCTGAGCTGGCCTGTCCTCTTCCCACATAAAGGAAGCAATTCAACAGAGTAACAATTGCTGAGAAAACTCACCTGAATCATCTTTAGGAAGCCAGAATTATTGTAAAGGGGAAGAATAATGTTCCTACAATGGAGATTTGGATCTTGGTTTTGCCTTTTTTTTTTTCCTGTGTGACACCAGACCTATTACTTATTCTTTGTGCCTCATTTTCTTCATTGTAAAAGAGAAAATAATGTTTGTGAGGATAAAATGAATTAGTAAGTGTGAAGCACTTGGCACCTAGTGATTGCTCAATGAATAACTGCTGTGATTTTGCGGAGGCCAGTGTGACTGTTAGGATTATTTTAGAAGACCTTGCTCTCCACTTTCATTTCCTGTTTCCAGTAAGTTTTGAAAACATTAGGAAATACACTGCTAACCTTCAGAGGTAATGAGCCACTGGAACGGTTCTTGGGATGTCCAAGCAGGTTAATATTATGTAGTATTTCACTTGGAGCAATTACATTGGAGGGAAATTTTCTCATTTCAAGGGCTCAAGGGCAGTGTGTTCCCATGTTTAATGAGCAAAGTTTTCAAAATCGCTTTTGTGAACTATTGGAAATTTGAGGTTTAACTCTTTATGAGTGAGAGTAGTAGTCATTAAACCAAGTGGATGTAAAGGTATTTCAGGGAATACTTTGGTACAATTTTTGTGATTTTCTTAAACAAACGTCCAGAAATATTTAATTTAGCTTAACCATTACCACCATATCTAACAACTCTTTGTTAATTTGTTCAGAAGCAGCAGAATTTGCTTTGTTGAGATGTTCTGACCTATAACAATACCCTTTTGCTGGAACTTGGTGGGCCTGAAATGCTGTATTTGGGGGATAGAATCCCTTTAAAGGTGAAAGAAAGCAGAACACCGTGTAACTCCATTTTTAGGTATTTTGGGGAAGCAGATCGTAGGAGACACTGTTTTTGAAATACCTGCTCTGGGTTTAACTAGTTTGACACCAACCATTCTTCTGGAGAAACTTGCTGAGAGACTCTTATTTTATGTTAAAGCCAAGAGACCCCACAGAAGCCTGGGCCACCATCATTTTACCCTGGTAACAAGACCTAGGGCATGGTGACATTTGTCTCACTCCAGCTACACTAAAGTTCAGAATGTATGTGCAGATTGAAAACTCGAGATAAAATGTAAATATGTATTTGGTAAAATTTGGAAGTTTAGTGAAAAAATTCACTTTATGTTCTATAGATTACATAACGATGATAATAAAGTAAGCAAACATTTAAACTACAGGGCAGATATTAAATCTTGAATATTGAATATCTTATTTTTCCACTTTAATCTTCTCTTGCTATCAGTTTCCATTTATCTTACCTTAAGAACATTCATAGCAATAGCCTGGACCTTAACAGATAATAACTAATAATTAACAGAAAAATAAATTTGCATCTCAATTCTTAGGGATTTCTTTCCTCAACAAAGATGGTAATTATGCCTAAATTGTCTTGAAATGTCAGAGCAGTTTGGTCAACTTGGTCAAATATACTTAAGACAAAAATGAAGAGACAGAAAGAAAAACAGAAAAAGGATTTAAGCTTTTATGTTTAATGACTATCAATACTAAGAAAGTAGATGCTATGTTATTTTTGTGTTTGGAGTACACAGATAACAATTGTCAGCCCAAATTGTTATTAAAATACCATTAAACACGTTTATACTAGAATGAAACAAAGAAGGAGGTTCATATCTCTTTCTCAAGAAGTCAGCCCCTTTTTCTATTAAGCACAAAATTATGCACTGCTTCCTCTTACTATCCTGCTTTAGTGTTGACTATCAAGTGTCCAGTGAATTAATTTTGACCTACCTTTGGGGTGAGACTACCATAGCATAATTCTGATTGTGCTGATATATATATATATATATATATATATATATATATATATATATATATTTAATCATTGTCAAACCAAGGGGGAGGAGACCTAAAAAAAGAGAAAACTCAACCATGTTGAAGTTTTAAGGGAAACTGAAGTCTGCTTACTATTTTTTTGACTTTTGCCTCCCCTATCTGGGAACATGTCGCAATAAGGACAATTCTGTTTTTCCTGTGCCACGCAGGCCTAGAACTCACATATTGTCTCCATATTACTAAAAGCTTTTGGTCTGATTCATGAATGTCACAATGCAGAAAGATGGATGCATTTTTCCTGACTCTCATGTACCGTTTGACAGCCTCCCACTCAGAGAACTGGCAGACTGGCTGGGTAGTTATTGTGCTCTGCAAAGAGAATTATTACAAAGAAATATTCATTCAACAGGAAAGGAAAAATGAATCTCACAGATTTCAGCACAACATGAATTGATTTACTTCAGACGGTGAAAATCTCCATGTTAAGGTTATGCAATTAAGATCCTTCTCATTTAGATTCCTTTAAATTTTTTTTAAAGAAGTGAATTTTCTTTCATTAAGAAAATTAGAATACTCTCTCCACTCTTACTCCTGTATATGTAGAACTATTACTTAAATTACGATAATTACACTTAAGTAATGTCAGCTCTGATTTATCTGCATATGGTACCCCCCCCCCCCCACTTCCATTTCCACTCACATATTCATTTGTAAATTGCTTTTTCAGGTACTCTAATGTGAATCAATTGCATTGAAGGTCACAATTAACAGCCTCCCTGTGTCCATGGCCTTTACAGTGTGACCTTGCAGATTCTTCCTTCAAGAGGTAAATCTATTTCCTTGCTCCATGTGCCTGGTCTAACTGTGATTTGCTTTGGCCTATTAGAATGTGGCACAGATCACACTGTGCTACTTCTGAGCTTGAGCCTCAGGAGGCCATGCATGCTTCTGCTTTTTTTCTTGAAAGCACGCCAACATGTCACTGCCATGTGAATATCCTGGATCACACTGGGGTAACCTGATAAATGAATTTTGAGGGGGAGGGTCATAATTCAGTCTAGAGCAGTATCTAAAGTGGTCTTATAGTTTAACCTTTATGTAAGATGTGTCTATTTCTAAATTTTCCTAACAAAGGGGATCAAAAACTCTATTTAAAATATTCTTGGAATTGATTCAACAACCATTGTTAATAATTTGTTTCTTTCAGAGTCAGTAGGTTCTTGCTTATGCCTACTTACAAATTTTTAATTTGTTGAAATTAAACTCTTTCAATTAAACACTCTCTTCTGCACAGTTAGAGAATGAATGATTGGTGTAATATCAAAATTTCATTTTTTGATTGTAGAATATCCACATCATTATTTCCTTTCCTCATTGTGTTTGTTGATATTCAACTTTATGATTTTCAGGACTATATCTAAAACCAGCAATACCAATTAGGGTCTCTGGAAGTTGTTTCATCTAGGACATATTTGAAATATTCTTAAATTGGTTGACTAGTTACATAAAGCATGCTATTCCCATGGAACCCACAAGATAAAACTCAGAACTACATAAATCTCTTCCTTCATAGGAAGACCATGCACATATGAAGAATTCCTTTTAGGACGAGAACCAAAAGTATATTTTAGTTTATGTAACTGATGTTTACATTATCAGTATAGGACCTGATCTGTCTTAATCATTTTTGCATGTGGCTTTAGTCACTTTCTCAAGTACATCAGTACATTGTACTGATCTCTGCCAGTTTTCGTTTATAACATTCTTGAATTAATTTCAGAGATTCATTTATTCTTTGAATTAATAATGAGTAAGATCCTACAACATGTTATGTATGTACCATTCTAAGTTCTAGGGTTTCAATGGTAACCAAATGAGACAAGATTCTGGGAATTTTACTATCTAATGGGAGATAACAAAAATGAATATAAAATACACTCTCTAGTACTACTCTGTGTTATGAAGAAAAGTCAAGATAAATAGAGAGTGGAGGGAAACTATTTGAATACAAGGGTCACTGATAGTGTATCTGAGGATACATGATTTGAGCAGAGATCTAACCGAAGTAACAATACAAGTTATAGATATTTTCTGGTAGAAGGTTTTTTACTGGATGAAGGTTCTAGGAAAGATCCTTAAAAGAGGGAGGGATCAGCTTGTACATGCCTTTTACCCTGCAGTGTTCACCTTTCCCCTTCCCCAGAACATGAACTCAGTTCTGGATAATGAGGTAAATATACAAACAAAAGTGAACATGGAGGTAGTGAAATGGAAGGCTGGAATGAGCCTGGCTCCCAGTGACATTGTACAGTTGCTGAACTGGCCCTGGATTTCCTACTGAGAACCTCTTGTTTTGTATGCAAAACTGCCTGAATTTCTTTAAGCCAGTGTTACATTTGGGGTGGGGGTTAAGGGATTGCTTCTTTTTAAAAAAAATTTATTTGTTGAGAGAGAGAGAGAGAGAGAGAGAGAGAGAGAAAGTGCACATGAGTTGGGGGAGGAGCAAAGAGAGAATGGATCCCCAAGCAGATTCTCCCTGGAGCATGGAACCTGATGACTTGGGGCTTGATCCCAGGACCCTGAGATCATAACCTGAGCTGAAATCAAGAGTCAGAAGTTTAACCAACTAAGCCATCCAGGCATCCTGGGATCATTCAGTTATTATTCATAGCTGAATGAATTCTATAACCAATATATAAGATGTCTGGTTGCCACTATCTCCTAGAATGGCTATATGGACCATCATTGGTGACTTTTGTATTTTTAGGTATTTAGGAAGTAATTCACATTACAAGCCCTGTAAACGAAATATGCCACTCTGTTTCTTCCCCCAAATTCAATTTTGTCACTCCTTGTAGACCTTTTTTGTCAACTAGATGTACCTATTCTACATTAACCTGAATTCACAGGTGCAGGCTCAATGTGAGAGGAGAGCCAAATCTCTTCTTGCAAAGGGTGGAAAAGACCTTTCTTCCTGAAAAATGGCCGGCATAGTGATGGATACTCGGTAGGTGCTCCATGTAGTTGAGTCTGCTTACGTCATCACACCAGAGACAGCTCTCTGTCACTGCTTTAGTAGCATCTATGTGTCATTTAAAGGCAGAATTGTGGCCTTTCCACATCTGTGCATTTACCATTTTCAAGAAGTTTTGGTTATCAAACCAGAAAATCATTTCCATAAATGAATAAGAATAAGAAGGTTTTCAGCTTCACTAGTTAAAAAATAAACAGTATAAGTGAATTCCTTTCTTATTCATATCTTTATTTTAGTTATTATTTTTTAAAATGGATCTTTTTATTTATTTATAGCTACATGAAAAAATCTTTTGGTTGATTTTCTCCAAAGGTTTCCTTTCCTCACCCCTTTCCCTTTCTTTCATTCCTAAAATGTAACTTGAAAAGTGCACAAGGGCAAAATCTATTTTTTATCTACGTTTGGTTGGAGATCAAATGCCAAGGAGAAAAGCTAGCTATCAATTGCATGGTCATATTTTAAATTTGGATTCAACTGGAGCATCATAGAGCAGGAATATACCCCTTCACTTACTTCCTAAGTACCTAAAAATAACAAAAGTCACCAATGATGGTCCATATAGCCATTCTAGGAGGTATTGGCACCCAGACATCTTATATATTGGTTATAGAATGCTTTTTGTCAATAGGTGCCATCCTTAATTTTCCACCATTCTTGGAAAGGATTTGTTGGAAACCTTGAAGCATCATCATTTCCCCAAACCCCTGCCAGCTCCTATGCCTCAGAGTGCCAGCCAGCCCTTTCTCCTTTGATTTCTGTACTAGAGCACATCCCTCAGGCATTTCTTAGCACTTGCAGGGCTGAAGTCAGCACTGTCCCAGAGTGGGAAGCTCAGGATTCCTTCCAAGGAGTTGCAGGAAAAGCTTTAACAGTTTTGGGCAGAGGATCAGTACATATTACCTTTCTCCAAGTCAGCTGAAAAATTGTCACTGAACCCTCACATTTCCTTTAGGGATATCAGTAAGTTTTCTTTCAGAGTTGAATGCATGTATACACTGTGGATGTCTGACTTACCCTATCCTAATTATCCATGAGTGTCCCTTTAAGTAGTGTGTTATAATGGTAATGGCATTGTCCTGGAAACAAAGGCCCTGAGTCCTTGAGTTCTTATCAACTTGACTTCAAGTCCCTCATCTGTGGAATGGAGTTAAGGCCTGCCCTATCTATCTCATAGGATTGTTATGAGGTTTGATGACATGATAATTTGTTGAGAGTTTTGTTGGCTAAAATCTCATCACTGAACCAGAACTTCCCCCCTCTCTATAGGAGTGCCTCAAAGAAGGGAAGTAATTTTACCTCTGCACCAGGCTTCTATAAATATCCAATCCTGCCAGACCAGGGAAACCCCAACACTTTCTACCTTGTAGTCATGAGACTTGGTGCAGTGGTAAATAATTAGACTGTGGAGATCAAACCCTGACTTCTTTGCTTACTAATTAGTGGGCATCTTGCATTAGTTACTCAACCCTGTCCAAGTTTCAGTCACCTCATCTGTGGAATGGAAATAGTGATCATATCCATACTTCTGGTTGAGACAAATCTTATAAAGTGGTTAGTATAGTGCCTGGGGTATAGTAAATAGTGAATATTAGTTATTATCAATTTGTTTTTAGCATGGGCACAAGTAGGTTATGTGATACTGAGAAGATAATGGCTACCATTTTATCTTTTTTCTCTATAAATGGCTAACAGTTTACCATAGAGACTAGGGTACTTCCTCTAAGAGCTTGGTAGGTAAATTTTTGTTTTATTTTGTTATGTTTTACCTTTTCTGTCATTTAACTGGAGGTCATTTTAATTTGAATTTGACATCTTGGCCTCTACCTTTTCATTCTACATTCTGACAGAAATGAAGGGTCTTCAGTATTTTATATAAACTGTGATTTTCATTTTCTGCCCAATGTCTGACATTTTACATTTTTATTTGTGCATTTATTTATATGAATAATCTTATAAAGGAAAAATAATAAAATTACATTTAATTATAAACTTATTTAACTTTAACTTTTGGGAAAAGGCTAAAAAGATGTGAAATATACTCTGGGAAAATCTTGTCTATGTGGTTGTAGTACTCATGGATTTATGACTGAAATTAATGAAATTAACCTCATCAAGCTTTCAGGAACTATAATTTAAAACACTTCATTTCCTACAATTGCAGCTAAGAAAATAGTTATTAGATCCTAAAGCTCAACTATCATCTATTTTTGTGGGAGTTTCTGAATGCATTTGTTGAAGACCTGTGTTAATTTTCTCTTAACCTATGAACAGGGAAGGTATTGAGGACCAAATGTGAGTGAGCAAAATAGGAATTTCAGGGCCAAAGAGATTTGGTGAGGGTGAAATCTAATGAGGAAATAAATATATTTCATTGATAGACTTACTTATGCCTAGGATTGGAATGGACTAATAAGACAGGGCTCACATCCACATACCTTCATTTTTATAATACCTGTAAGCACATACTCTGCTGGGATGTCCAGTGTATCAACATGTATCACATACATGACCTCCCAGGTATGCCATTCAGCTGTCCTTTGTTGATCAGTTAAGGACTAGGATAATTCATAAGAATATAGTCATATGTTAGCAACCCAACTGAGTCTTCTGTGTCTTCAGACTTCTATTAATTTTAGTTTTATTCCTTAAACTTAAAATGTGTCCAAGATTCTCATATATAAATACATATATATATATTTATATATCTGTCATTTATATTTAGTGGCAAAGAAAAACGCCCTTTATCTGTGCTCCAGGGTGTCATTCTTAGTTATTTTGGGGGTCCTCATTTTCTTTTTCCTACTCATTCATTAACCTGGTTTCTCCCTCTGTTATGTTCTTCCACATACACTAGCAAAGCTGCTCCCTCCTAGGTCTTTAGAAACCTCTAGTATGGCAAATCCTGTGGGCAATGTTCAGGTATCTCCATATTTGATTTTCTGTGACATTTGATACTGTTCTTTAAAGTTTTGTCACAATTATATTTCTTCTGTAGGATCCTCTTCTTTCATGTACCTCTTAAATGTTGATATTCTTTATGGTTCTTTCTCTTCATTTTGTAAATCATCCTTGGGTATAGGATAGATACCCTCCTAATGCCAATGAGTCTCACATACATATCTTTTTTCAGTATCCCTATCCTGGTTTCTAAGCCCATGTTTATTATCACCTATTAAACTGTCCTCTTTAGATATAAAACAGCTAATTTAAATACAGTAGATTCTTTTTAAGAAAAGATTTTATTTATTTATTTGAGAGAGAGAGAGAGAGCATGAGCAAGGGGGCAGGGTGCAGGGAGAGGGAGAAGCAGACTCCTTGTTGAGCAGGGACCCTGAGATATGACCTGAGCTGAAGGCAGATACTTAATAGACTGAGCCACCCAGGCACCCTTAAATACATTAGATTTAAAATGTAAGTCATTGCTTCCCAAATTTTCTTCTCAGAATTAAAAAAAATTGCTTAATAATAATAATATTGTTTATCCAGTAGCTCATTAAAAAATTTCCAAGTATTGCTTTTGAATTTTTTTTCTGATCATCAACTACTCCTTGCATTTCCATCCATATCCAGTCTTGCTCTCCTATCTGTGTTGGAGATCCCCCAAACCACATCTAGCTTTGATGATTTACTAGGAGAACATGCAGAACTCAGCATATGCCTATACTCACAGCTAAGATTTATTTGTAACTGGGTGATACAAAACAAAATCAACAAAGGGAAAAGGTACATGAAGTGAATTCCACAGGTATCAGGAATAAGCTTCCAAGAGTTATCTCATTGTGGCAACTCACAGGACAGATTTCATTTCTTTAGCATTAAATTGTGACAACATATATGAAATGTTGTCTATCTGGCAGCTCATTAGAGACTCAGTGTCTCAGGTTTTTATTGGTGACTGGTCGGTCACATAAGCAACATCTATCTGCCTAACACATATGAAAATTCCAGATTCCCAGAAGGGGAGAAGGATTTATATTCAGCAGAAACCTTATTGTTGGTGTAAGCAGTTTGAGTACAATGAGCCATTCTAATCAGTTAGGGAATGTTGGGAACCTTTCTAAAATCCAAGTTTCCAGACACCAGCCAAAGATCAACATTGCAAGCAGGTCTTTCTAAGAATACCGATCTCTGGCTGCTACTATGTAAACTCTCTTCTGCACTTTATCAATTACATCGAATGCCTTTCAAAAATACATATCAGTTCTCTGATTAATCTTTTTTTGGTCTCCATTAATTTCACTCTAAAGCCCAATGGCCCACTCAATAATGTATCCCAAAGGTCTATCATAGGACCTAGCACATGGTAGTCATTGAATACATTATATAATTGGAAAAATATACAAAATTCCTCATAATTTTGTCATGTTCTACATTTTCCAATGTCATCCATTCCCTTCCCCAGGCATATTCCATATTTTAGGAATTCCAAACTCTGCTCTTCCCATGTTTCCCCACATGTTCAGCTTTTTGCAATGGAAACTTCTTTTTCCTAGAATATTCTTTCCTCTGTTAGCCACCTGGCAAAATCAAGCCTCAGCTGTAGTGTAAGCTCCTACTCTCCCATCCCCCTGTAATGTACTCTAGGCAGAGTTAGATATACTACACATACATCTCTGATATGGTCCTTATTACTCTTGAAGATTTAAGAACACATGCAATGAGAATGAAGAGGTGTTTTAATATGGAAGGTCAGTTGGTCACCTAGACAGATGGCCACAAGGTCATATTTATTTGTTTGCCCAGTGACCGCACTACAGTCTAAGACCAGACTCTTGGCCTCGTGTGCTCAGAAACTAGCCTCAGCCATGTTTCAGTTAATAAGAATGATTGGACATAAAGATGCTAACTCACACTAAGAGGCCCAGCAGAGGCCATTTTGTGAATTTAAAATGAGGAACATCTGTGAAGCTGACTTTACATTCACATTTGTCTGATAAGTACATTTGCTCCCTGTAGATAAGCTGTACTGAGAGCCAGATTATCAGAGAGATGCTTGAGAAACATGGAATCAGTACAGGGGGATTTATATACATTATATAATTTCAATATTTTATGGCATTAGGCTCCCTTAACTGGACATAACCATCTCAGCAACAAAGATATATTGTAGGCAGAGCAGATAAGCCTGCAAGCCTGATAAAACTCTTTCTGGATGGTATTTGGATGAAAGCTCCCAAACTTTTCCTCTTTTTTGTCTGTATATGATTCTCATTTTCTTTCTATATTTAAATGGCTGAACTATCCCTTGTATGATTGGCACTTTCTTTATTATTTTATTGCACTTAAATAAGATTATAGTCTAAATTTTGTGGGCCTGGAGACCAGTTTATTTCTTTAAGTGGAATTTGCAAATCTCCACTTTGATAGATTAAGTGTTGATTTCTGAGGGCAAAAATTGTTTTTCTTATTCCTATTTTATTTCTGAGGTAATGAGGAGACTTTTGTATTGTAACTGCTTGTTTATTTTCATATTTGACTTACCCAGAAACCTGTAATCTCTGAGAGATTGGTGACTATGATTTATTGATTTTGGTGTCTTGTTACCTAGCCCAGAATTTTATTACAGAAAAATATGTTCCTTAAATGTACAGAGGTTAAAAATTTTCATTGGTAGTAAAGTTTTCTTTCTTTCCCTTTTTAAAAATATTTTGTTTATTTATTTGGGGGGACAGGGCTAGGGACAAGCAAATTGGTACAGAGTGTAAAGCCCAATGTGGGACTCAATCCCACGACCCCAAGATCATGACATTAACTGAAATCAAGATTCAGAGGCTTAACTGACTGCGTCACCTTGGCATCCCATTAAGTGATGTTCATTTTCATTAATATTTTAAGCTACCTTTAAGTGAAAGTATTACTTTAGAATCTATAATAATTTTAACATTTTAGAATTTGTGATTTTTGTGTGTGTGTGTTCTGCAATTTAGCTTCTTTTTCAGAAAGTATATATTCAATCAATGAATAATATGTTGAAACAGAGAAAAAGAAAAAGTAGTTTATTTATTTATTTGTTTATTTATTTATTTTTTAGAAAAAGTAGTTTAAAGCAATGGATCTTGTGCTCTGTTTCATGCAGATTCCCCATAATTCTCACATATACATATATTCCTACTCATCTCTGAATCTTTGCTGTTTTTCCTCTATCTGACTAGAAGCCATTTTTAAAAAGATTTTATTTATTTATTCATGAGAGACACACAGAGAGAGGCAGAGATATAGGCAGAGGGAGAAGCAGGCTCCATGCAGGGAGCCGATGCAGGACTCGATTCCTGGACCGTAGGATCAGGTCCTGAGCCAAAGGCAGACGCTCTACTGCTGAGCCACCCAGGCCTCCCCATCCTTTACTCTTTAACAGTCTTATGTGAATACACCGTGTGATGAGCCCTTTCAATGATCAAACATGGTATAACTCGTACTGCATTATTTTTTTCCCAAACCATTTAAGAGTAAGTTGCAGAGATGATTGCTTTTTATCTCTGAATATTTTCATGTCCATTTCCTAAAAAAGGAAAGGCTTCTATATAAGGACAGTGCAATTATCAAAATCAAGAAATTAACATGAATATAATAGAATTATAGATTATATAAACTGCAGACTTCATTCAGATTTGTTTTTAAACAGCTTTTATGGAGGCTCTAAACAAGTAATGTCCTATTTAGCTACCGCCCCCCCCAAAAAAAATCCAAGGTCATGTGTTGCCTTTGGTGATAATATATCTTAAATCTTCTTTAATTCACTTTCTGAATCTTTGTCTCTCATGATATTGATATTTTTGAAGAGTACAGTCAGTTATTTAGGATAATGTTTCTCAATTTGGATTTGTCTAATGTTTCCGTAGGATTAGACTCAGTGTATGATCGGTTGGTGGGAATACTATAGATCTAATGCTGAATTCCTCTTAGTACCTTCTGTCAGAAGGCACATGCTATCAATTAGTCTCATTATTAGAGATACTAACTTTGATTATTTGGTTAAGGTAGTGTCTCCTGGTTTTTCCCTGCAAAGTTATTATTTTACCCTTTGTAATTAATATGTATCCTGTGGATAGATACTTTGACACTATGCAAATATCCTGTTACTTCCCTTCTAGTTTCAGCATCCACTGATAATTTTTGCTTGAGTCAACTGTTATTGTGAGGGTTGCCAAATGGCAATTTTCTAATCACATCATTCTGCCTAAATTTGTTAATTGGCTTTCTGGGGAAGAAAGGGCTTCCATCTTCATCTTTTTTTCCTATCAGTGAGGACACATGGACCCCCTATTCCATGCAATACTATCTTTATTTATTTTGATATTCACATTGTGCCAGATTTAGCCAGTGGGGACCACTTTAAATTGGCGTTGTGTCCTTTTGGCATGTCCACACCACTCCTTTGAACTCTTTCAGACTTTTTGGCATAACAGGGTGTTTCTGGCTTACCTTGTACTTTTCTTTCTTTAGCCCTGGAATCAGCCATTTCTCCAAAGACTCCTGGTACCCTTCAATGGACAATGGAGAATGGTAGTTAGACACCAAGATCTGGATGTCAGGTAATTGCAACTGGGTTGTCTTAGACTTTTAGGCCTTTTCAGATAACAGAACTAGGAAATTGAATATGTATAAGAATATTTTTATGTACATGTATTAACAATTTTACATCCTACTTTCAGTTTTAATTCTCTTTTATCATAAAATTTATTATCTTCTAATATAGTATATATTTTTTCCTTATAATATTGGTTAATATAAGATTTGTTGCCATTTTTTTTTCTACTAGAATTTAAATTCCACCATGGTAGGGGCTTTTCATTTGCTTTGTTTATGAACACATCCCAAGCAGCAAGAACAGTCCTGGGCTTAGTGGTTATTTGTGAATGAAAGAATAAATTCATTCCAGGGAAAACAAAAAATTTTTAGGAAAGAAAATACAATTATATTATATAGTTTCATTGGAAATAGTACTTCTATAGTTAAAAACTATAGTAAATTAATACTGAATATTGATATAGATAAAATTATAATAGAAGTATATTGTAAAGATGGAGGGAAGATGAAGGAAAACAAAATCTTTATTTTTTAGACAGTAGATAATGCCTAATATTGAAAAAAATTTTTGTTTCTTTTTGTTTGTTTCTTTGTTTTCACTATGTAGTTGAGTGTCAAAAGTCACAGGGAAGCTGAAGATGATTGTGAGAAATCAGGAAGTGGGTGGTGGAGAGGGTTTAGAGGACTACATTTTTATAATAAGTAGAACAAAACTACTTGATTTATTAAATTAGATGCATTTGGTATAAATACCTTTAATATATTCTCTAACCATTTCCCTCCATATATAAAATATACCTTTGATGAATAATAACATAAAAAGATCTTGAAATAAATACCATAACTGAATGACTATGTGAATATACATAAATTAATTTTTCTGGAATCTTCTCTAAAATATATCCTTTCTTTAAGGCAAGTCGGCAAAAAACTGTATCATTGGGCAAGAGTTTTTATGCTAGACTGCACTTTGGCATGGAACTATCTGCCTCTATTGATGAAATTTTTTGTCTTATTTAAATGTTGTTGAGACTGTCACTTGTAAACAGTATGAAGAATTTTTCTTCTCAGGATGCCTGGGTGGCTCAGTGGTTGAGCGTCTGCCTTCGGCTCAGGTCAGGATCCTTGGGTCCTGGGATTGAGTCCTACATCAGGCTCCCTGTGAGGATCCTGTTTCTCCCTCTGCCTATGTCTCTGCCTCTGTGTGTGTCTCTCACAAATAAATAAATAAAATTAAAAAGAAAAGAGTTTTTCTTTTCTTCTTACTATCAGATATTGTGTATTTCTGCAACGCAAGTGGTTTGCTTTATTTTATGAAATAGCAACCCAAAAAGCCGACATTGTTTCTCTGTAGGGTATTAGAAAGTTCAGAGACAAAATTCTTACTGTGGCAAATGTACAGGATCTCCAAGTATGTATCTTGTTTACTAGTTGTTACCCTCCACTTCATTATTGCCCTCCTGCTCTAATTTTCTCCTTCTCCTGAGTTTATCACATATTTGTCATAAGTTGCATTGTTTTGTAAACTTGATTAAATCTGTTGAAAACAAGGAAAGGTATAAATAAGTAAATAATGACTAATTACATATATTTTTATCCACGAAAATAAGGAATTATTTCTGAGGTGTTCCTAAACCCTAGAGGTAAAAGATGTATAAACTTTTTAAATTACTTGCTTATTTGGAACTTGTTTTACTTTTCTCAACTTAGTTAACATTTTCCTAATCTTGCTTATAATTACATTTTGAAGGAGACATTTAAGACAATTTGAAATCAATGTGTTTCCTATTTATTTAAAAATTATAAGACAATAGATTTTTGGGTTAGAAATGGTGGTAGTGATTTTCTAATATAAAATCCTATAATGAGCTACTCATTTGATTCCAGGTTTCTTTCTCTTGTTCTGTTGGAAAGCCTTTCTTTAAGCTGAAGTACACATATACACGCACACAATCTTTTCTAGAACTTTCTCTGTAGTATATAATGTGCTCAGCACCAGGAAAGCTCAAGTAAATAAAATAAGCTCCTTCAGCGAGCTACTCTCTGAAACCTGTTTCCTCATGTGTCAAATGGAGATAATAGCAGCACGTATCACACACACAGAATTTTGGTCTGAGTGTTGAATGAATTAATGCATATAAAGTACCACCACACCGTTAAGTGCTCAATAGGTGTTTACTGCTGCCATATATTTGACGGGCTTGTTGCTAACATCAAGTGAAAGTACTTCGTAAAGTCCAAAGCACTATTAAAATGTAAGGACGTGCCAGTAAATTAAATCTTAGTAGTGTTAGGTTGTAACTACAGTTGCTTGAATACTTTTTTTGTCTATGATTCTACTTGGAAGCATGTTAATTGTTTATGCAATCACTTTTTTTGGAAACCACATACAGTTTTTTTTTTCCGCATACAGTTTTTAACATGTATGTTATTAACTTTCATATTTAACCCCTCATTTCAGTGTAATACCTTTCTGACTCTTCATCCCGACATTGAATGCATTTTTTCTTATTTTCCTGTTTTGTGTGTTGCATAAATGTTATAAATATCCTATTATTAACAATTATTAGATTCTTTTGGGCAATCTACTTTTTTTTTTTTTAAGTAGGACTATCCATTTTGTTTGGAAAGGACTTTTGTTTGTTTCTTTTTTCTTTTTTTAAGATTATATTTATTTATGAGAGACACACAGAGAGAGGCAGAGACATAGGCAGAGGAAGAAGCAGGCTCCTTGCAGGGAGCCCCATGCAGGACTCTGATCCCAGAATCTTGGGATCCTGACCTGAGCCAAAGGCAGACGCCCAACCACTGAGCCACTCAGGTGCCCCAAGACTTTTGTTTCTTAATGTTCCTTAGACCCTTAGGAAGCAAAAGACTAGCTAAAGCCTATGTAAAGCCCTGTGTTGCGACATTTAAGTAAAGGTTATCTCCCGCCTGCATTGTTCTGGCCAGCAGTCTGATGTGTGGGATGCTGAGCTAGCATTTGAGCCTGAGGAAGGCCTTGGCCTTTTAAATATCTGAATCAATCGTAGAACTTAGAACCCAGGTGACTTCTAGAGTGCACCATTCAGTCGTCTTGCCCATATTTACTGAGGAGTTTGGTATTAATTGGAGGAAAGAAACCCTCCACAGAACCCATAATTACTGAATTTGCACCTATTGTGATGTTGGGCATTTTGCATCAGAAAAGCCATCTTCCCCAAAGCTTGTGATGCTGTTATGCGAGGTAATTCAGGGAGTGAGAAATAGTTCCTACTTAATTTGAAGTTACTGGGATTCTTATTACACTGAAAGGCATAAATCTGTGTCCTGGAGCACTGGGCTTTGGACATTTGTTCCTCTCACCCTCATACTTTCAAATATTGCCAGCTCATCTAGGCAAACTTATTGCTATAATATGGATCTTTTGCTTCATTTCATGCAGATTCCCCATAATTCTCACATATACATATTCCTATTCATCTCTGAATCTTTGCTGTTTTTCCTCTGACTAGAAGCTATTTTTTAAAAGATTTTATTTATTTATTCATGAAAGACACACAGGGAGAGGGCCAGAGACATAGACAGAGGGCTATGCAGGGAGCCTGCAGTCCCTCCTCCTGCAGGGAGCCTGATGTGGGACTCCATCCCAGGACCCTGGGATCATGACCTGAGCCAAAGGCAGACGCTCAACCACTGAACCATGCAGGTGCCCCTAGAAGCCATTTGTTATGCCCTCTCTACCTATACTAATCTACTCAAGGAGTTTCCCTAGGTAAATCTCTTCAAAATGATCTTTTTACTTTCTTGTTTCCATTGGATCATAATGTTTGTAATGTACATTTTATAACATATGGATTGTTTCATATATATAAATGTTCACTTCCAAAATAATTAATCCAGTATTAATTAAACAAAAAATTATTTGACTTAACTAACTTTATAAAATAAGTGAAATCGCCATTTTGATATATGAATTTTTAAAGACTTTAATTTTTAAGAGTTTACAAAAGATGTTACATACTTCCTTAATTAAACATTTGTATCAAAATAATTTAGCCTTCTTCTGGTGGTTTAGGATCAGAAACATTTGTTTTTCCCTGCTATAAATTACCCCAAGACTGTTATCAATTGTTATTATTTGAGGCATAAGCATCAAAAAAGACCTCTATTTCCCATTTAAACCTCTGCTCCTAAGATTTAATCAATCATTTATTCAGTTAGTGTTTATTAATCACTGTATTTCAGTATTATGTTACTTAGGAAAATAGTAGAGCAGACATTAATCTCATAGTACTTTTGGGCTAGCATACTTATAGTCTAGATGCTAAACCAAAATCACATAAATAAAAATACAAATTCAGACTAAATAAGCTCCAAGAAGTAAAAATAGAGGGGGGTTTGTGAGGGAGTAGGTACAAAGATAACTGATTTAAAATGATGTGTCAAGGAATGCCTGTGGAGAGAAGGGACATGTGAGCTGAAACCTGAAGAATAAATAAATTTTTGCCAGAAAAAAATGTGGGAAGAGCATCTCAGGCACAGGGAATAGCATGTACTAAACCCCCAGTGTGCAAAAGATCTTGGCACATTTATGGAATGAAGAGAAGCTATGTAGCAGGGGAGCTGTGAGCGAGGGAGTGATGTGGAGTTGATAGGGCCGGATATAATAAGGTCTCTTTGGCTATTTTATAGATTTAGATTTTTCCTAAGTGTACATGGAAATAGTGACCAGGAAAGTAAGAAGATGTTACACATATTTTAAGATCTCTGGCTGTTTAGGTTAGACAGGTAAGGGAGAAAGTCCCTGAAACAGGTGGATTAAAAGGTCCAGGTAGAGGTGCCACAGAATAGCCCTGGCAACGCTGGCAGCAGAAGTGCTGAAAAGTAGAAAGATTCAGGTTTGACTTTGGAGGGATGAGTAAAGGATTTTCTGATGGACCTGATATAGGGGTGAGGGAGGAGACTCGGTCAGTGCTGACTTACATTTCAGGGCACGTATTGGTCCACAAGCTCTTCAGGAGCTTCCTGAGTTTACTCTGGGGCCGGCCCCCATACCCAGAGGGCACAGTGAGACCATGAGGGTCACTTATTAAACCAAGCAATGGAACTTACAAACAAGGCTTGTCTTGGGCAGCCACAAGGTGAGTAGATCTCTACACTGTCCCAGCAGAATCTTAGAAGTGTATATAGAGGCCTTAACTGGATTCAGTCATGTATCCTCTCTGGATGGTCTCAACATGACATCATTAACTCAAAGCTATGTCCTTGGGCCAGCCTCTGGGAGCAAAGAAGGCAAGTGGAACACACATTCCAAGGACAAGGGAGGGAGTGAGGAGCCTCTGATCGCTGGGGTCCAGCTTGTGGGTGAACCCCAGTCACATCTTCCCCATGACCAACAGCTTTTGTAAGAATACATACAAACAGACTGTAGAACCAGCAGGCATGGCATTTCTTGATTTAACCATTAATCTGTCACCTGAAGCCTCACTTTACTTACTTTCAGATCTGTGGTGTTATCACCAAGGTTTGAGGCTCCTTGAAGTCTGAATTCTAGACACAGGAGCATCCAACTGTAGAGCTTAAACTCTTTGACCCTGGGGACCAACGCTCATACTTCTGAATCATCTTAAAGTGCTGTTCTCAGCACAGAAAGTAGGTGCTTACCATGTTGATTTTAAGTTAAATAAGTATGGTTTAATTTATGCCAGCTGCTTGCTTGAAAATTTCCTAGATGATAAGGATTATGTTTTATAACCATTTTTCACTCTTCTTAATGGTGGGCACATCCGTAAATCTTTAGTGAATTTACCTGGACCCCTAAATTTGAAGCGCGTGTTCACTATTTGTCCTCATGGGATATTGAAAGTGGGACAGAAGAAAGAAGACTCATGAATCTCAATGTGCATCAGAGCAAGAATTAGGCCTGCATGCACATTATCACTGCTCCTGGCTCTGGGGTTCTGCCCAACTGTGGAGAGATTATGTTCTTATCTTCTTTCCCTGCCACTCTGGAAATTGTGCAGGGCACTGTTAAAGAAAAAAAAATCATTCCGATACCTGTTAAAATAGTTAGAGAGACTTTATTCAGGACTGTTGTGGTATGTGTCGAGACTATCCCAATAGGAGAGAGAGCTCAGGCTCAGCTCTGAAGACAACAAGAACAAATGAAGGTGTCTAGCCAAGAGGCAGGCGAAGGGAGTCAGTAGATGGAACATTTCTGAGAGGAGACAATAAGGGCAGAGAGCACGCTTGCTGAATCTGGTAGTGTCTGTTAGTCAGACACTGTGTGCAGACACAGGAGTCAGAGGCTCCTGTAGAGTCTCGTGACGGCAGGCCTGGGGGTGGTAGATCACCTGTAGGATGGTGAAGGATGAGGAATCCGGTCTGATTCTCTCTAAACTGACTTAACAGAATTCTTGCTTAGACAGCAATGCAGGCCTAGCAAGGATGGGGCTAAGGTCAGGAGACCTCATTGAAAGGGGGCTATGGGGAGCCTGACTCAAATTTTGCCAAGGAGGGTTTTCATCAGCAGGCTCTGCCTCCGGGGGCATGAGGTTGTCATCCACAGCTGTCAGACTGGCGGAGGAAGTCTTGCATGCAGTCTAAGGTATTCTCCAAACAACATTATCAGTAATAAAACTGACGCCGTTACCTCCAACTGTTAGATTGTCAAGTCTGTTTCTCCAATGGCTCAGAACTCAGGCGGAGAATAGAGACTTTACTGATAATTCATGGGCTCTCCAAGAACCCCAACACATATGTCTAGATATGCTGATGCGCTTGTAACTGTGATCTCCTAGAGCATAGGAAGAGAGAGTTAAGTATAGGACAACATTATCACCAAATTGTACCAGGCCCTATGTTAGGTTTCTTAGACATATTATTTCATCATAGTGATACCGAAGAAGTCAACAGCACCATAAAATCCATAGAGGTACCAGATATTGTGTTCTAGCTTTTCCTTAAAAATTAATATTCGATTAATTAACATATAGTGTATTATTAGTCTCAGAGGTAGAATTTGTTTTGTTTGTTTTTAAAAACATGTCAGCTAGTCCCAGGTATTAAAAAGGAGGACCCCAAAATTTTCCATACCTTCTATTATTGCACTCATCTCTGCCATATTGTGCAAATGAGTGTCAGTTTGGGATTTTATATACTACTCAACTTGACATCTCAGATGGAATTTTGCTAAAGTGTAATGCCAGGTAAATGCAAATCAGAAACTTTGTGCAACCAACAGTTCATTTCACTTATTCTGGAAAAAACCCCAGGAATCCTCTGTAGACTACCTTCATTGCTTTAATTATCCCTATTTAAGATACATTTCAGATTTTCTTGAAAATACCTTCTCTGAAAATTATGTCACCAAAATGAGGTTTCTTAGAATATAATATTGAGCTGATTCAACATGGGACCAAATTAAAATACAGCAAATGTTTAGACAAACTACTGTCTTAGAGAAAACAATTAGCAATGATTTGGACTATTAAAATCATTACAATTTTTTCCCACAATTTTATCTTTTCTCTGAGAACTATTTCCTTCCCTTTCATAATTGCAAATGACTGGTTTCCCACTTTTGTGCTTCCTTTCTGCAATATTTTGTTTGCTGACTCAAGATGCTACCCTTCCCTCAGAGGTCCTTCTGGGTTCTCAGAGCAGCCTTGGACATAAATCATTATTATGTATTGAAAGTATTAACATGAGCTTAGTCTTTACTCAGTAGATTCATGTCTAGGAATAAAGTCAGTTCTAATACAATCATGTTCCCAAGAAACCTTGCATTATTAAGAATCACAAGTAAGAATGATTATAGGAAGGGAAGTTAGAGCCTCAACAATTTCAGAATCACAATTACAAGATTATATTTCCTACAGGAATTTTAATCAGACAGGTATTTGGAAACTACTAATAATTTGTATTTATAATGTAAAAATTAAAGATTAATCTACAGAAACAGAAAAAAATTAGATAAAACATTCTGAGTAAGCCCTGTGCATTTTAAATGAGAAAAATGAATGAATTTCTAAGTTACCATTGTGTTAATAATTATTATAACCCATGTGATACTAAAGACCAGATTGAAGCTAGATGTTTGAAAAATACATTGTCAAAGTTAATTATAACATTTGTAACTGGCAATGGTTTTTAATTATAAGTAAAAAAAACAAAAAACAAAAAATAAAAGTAAAAAAAACAGGGAGGGAGGGGGCTTAAGAGCTGTATGTAAATGCTTGACATTTTATTTTGTTTATTTTTAATTTTTTAAATTTAAATTCAATTTGCCAACATATAGTATAACACCCAGTACTCGTCCCATCAAGTGCCCTCCTTAGTGCCCATCACCCAGTTACCCCATCCCTCACCCACCTCCCCTTCTGCAACCCTTTGTTTCCCAGAGTCAGAAGTCTCTCTTGGTTTGTCTCCCTCTCTAATTTTTCCCACTCAGTTCCCCTCCTTTCCCTTATAATCCCTTTCTGTATTTCTTATATTCCACATATGAGTGATATGATGATTGTCCTTCTCAGATTGACCTATTTCACTCAGCATAAAAGCTTCTTATAATTAACAGCAGTTCATGTATTAAAAATCAGGGTCATCATGAAAATTGCAGTGGAAATGAAATGCTGATATAGCTCAAATAAATTACAACAAATATCATATATATATATATATAGCCATTCATTGCAGCACTTTTTATGACAGAAAGAAATAAAAAATAACCTAAAATTTCAATAATAGGAGATTGACTAACTACATTTTTGTAAATCCCTATAATGTATGTTTGTCCATGTAATGCATGTATTCATGGTATATTATTGACAAAAGCTTATTATAGAATAATATGTACATCATAATCCCATTTTTGAAAATTTATGTTAATTTTCCATTGAAAGTGTCTAGAAACACACATAATGAAATCTTCAGACCAGTAATCTAGAATCCCTTCATTTTGCATGTCTCTTTTCTATAATCAATATGGATTACTTGGCTAAGATTTATAATTGGAACAATTATACTTAATTAATTATTTCCTACTTAATAAGTAATTGTAAAAGAAATCATGTTCCCTACAGTACTACAGAAATTGAAATAGAGCTTTTGGAAAATGGAAAAAAAAAACCCTCAGCCATAATGACAAAATTGTTTATAAGTGCATGTTGTCCTGTCTTAATAACTGATCCAGCACAACATTATTATAGAAAATCTCTGAAGGACAGAATGCTGTATAGCACTAATCAGTGCATAGTTTATAGAATGCATTTAAGTTGAACTACTTAAATTCTATTTTTTTCTTAAGGGAAATTAAAGAAATATTATGTAAATAGAAAAGTATATTGTTAATGTTCTCCATAATTGAAAAGCCAAGCTAGAAAGAAGGGTCAATAAATGTGGTGTGGTATGGTGGCTTTATATGTTAGCATGAACTTTTTATTTTTATTTTTTTAAAGATTTCTATACTTAGAAATTTCTATACTTAGACTACTTCTCTACACCCAACGTGCGGCTTGAACTCACAATCCTGAGATCAAGAGTTGCCTGTTCTGTTAGCTGAGCTGGCCAGGCACTCCACACACGAACTTTTTAAAAACAATTTGACACTCAGTTTTTTGGCCTTTACCATACTCTAGATTTGGTGCCATGTGAGCAAGACAGGATGCCTCACCTCTAACATCTCACTAGCTAGTGAGAGAGAAAGAAACACCCAGAACTTCACGATGTGTTAAGCAGAGTGATTGAGTCTAAGTGCTGTGGGAGCAGAGCCAGCAGTGATGAATTCAGCCTGAGGTGGGAGATTTCCCTGAGAAGGTGAAATTTGAGTTCTGCAAAGAATGAGCAAGACTTACTAAGTGAAGATTGTAGAAAGGGCTTTCCAGGCCTATGGAACAGCGAGAGCAAAAGAACAGAGTGTGAGATGTGTCATGGGAACACCGGTTATTCAGAGGTGTGGGTAGGTTTGTGTCATAGAGTACAGATGAGGGGATGTGCAAGGAGCCAATCAGTGCAAACCTTTAGCTATGCAAGTACAAAATGGGAGAGGCTTAAAAAAAAAAAAAAGACATGAAATCACAATTCTGAAAATAAAGGTGGATTGTTTCTGTCACTTAAAATCTGTAGCAGAAAGAAAAGCAGAGTTTATTGAGTCCCTATTGTATGCCTTTATATCTGCTGTAGCATTCAGCCCGGATATCAACCTTAAAAGGTAGATTACTCTCAATTTACACCTGAGGAAATGGACACTACAGAAATCACCCTAGTTTCTGGAAAGATGAAGTGTAGCAGCAGGGTTCAATCAAAGTTCATACAACTCCCCAAGCTGGTACTCCTCCCATTATACCCTTCAGTCTTTCCGAAATACCCGACTCTCCTATTACAACAAACAGGGGGACTCATTACCACACAGATCACCCCCACCACTACCACCATCCGCAAATAACCTGGTATATTTGGAGTTAAAAATCAACTGAAAAGAGATGAAATGTGCATGTGAAAACTTTCTAGATCATTCTGCCCTATTCAGCATCCCTTATGGGATTGTCACTGTGATGTGAATGCAAAAATTTGCTGCTTTGAAAGCCTCGATATTTCCCCATTGTAGCCCACAGCTGTCTGAACACGGTGGTGTTTCTTGAGCTGGCAAGGGGGGAAAAAAAGAAGCTCGTTTTCTGCAGTGTGTGAATCTGCACAAAGGTATTTATCCCAAATAGCTACTCTCCCCTTTACAAAGGACTGATTTGGAATTCAGGTTGGTTGCGATGCCACAGGTGTTTTGGATTTGGATGGCAGCCTCTGAGGGGGGCCTGATGAGCTGTGTGTGCTGCCTGCCTGGCTGCACATTTGCCAGGCTGAGTAAGCCCATTCATCCGGGAGATGGCCCTGGAGTTGAAAGATGTGAGGCCCAAATGCCTTGTCACTTGAGTTTGCCTGTTTTCCTTTTTTCCCTCCTCTGCTCCCTGCCAGGAATCTCCACAATGTAGTACTTCAGGAGGAGGGATGAATGCCAGCATCTGCCAAGGCATTAAGATACAGATCCTGCTTCTTCAGTTGACTAGATTAACATATTAAACAGCCTGTTCTGTTAAGATGTTTTCAGCTAAAATTAGTATTTCCTTTCTTGTTATGCTAGTTGTGATTTCACGGGGTTGTTTATCTCCTGGCGGAGCTCCCTCCCGTCTTTCTCTGCTCTTGTCATCTTCCGCACTGCTGCCAGACTGATCTGCTGTAAATGAAAATCTCCTCATTTTTCTCCCCTTGCTTAAAATTGGTGCGAAGTGAACTCATCCTTCAAGGGTCAGCCACGCTGGGCCCCCCCCATGCAGAGGGGGCCACTTTCTGGTCTAGCCGGAGCCTGTGCATACCTCACAGAGGGGGTTTTGTACAGTATTTGCAGTTGTTTGTTCATCATCACTTTCTCTTTCTAGTTGATGCTTGAAGGAGCATGTCTTTTTTCACTATTTTAGTATCAAAATCTTATGTGTGGCCAACTCATTGTAGGTACAAAGAAAAGATTAGCTGGAAATATTAAAGGGTTAACTAAGTAGTAAATGAATTAAAAAATATTAAAAGAGCGATTGGTAGTTGTGAGAGTCTAGCAGAAGGTGAAGGGGGAGGAGCTGGGAGGCAGGCTATCTCTTATCCACTGTAGCATCTGATAAAGGGTAATGGAAATGCCTGGAATTTCCTTAAAGTGACATGTTTAGGGGCTCCTGAATGGCTCAGGGGTTGAGCGTCTGCCTTTGGCTCAGGGTGTGATCCCTGGGTCCTGGGATTGAGTCCCACATCAGGTTCCCCATAGGTTGCCTGCTTCTCCCTCTGTCTTTGTCTCTGTCTCTCTGTCTCTTATGAATAAATAAATAAAATATTTTTTTAAAAAACTGACATGTTTAGGTAGTAGCCTTTGAAGCAAATTTTCCCTGTTTTTAGACAATTCTTGGTGTTGATTTGAATTCGTGGAATATCTCAGGGGTTGTCAGCTTACAAGTGTGTACAGAATGCTTTATGGTGATAAAAATGAGTACAAGATGAGACCTAAGAAAATGTATGATTAATAGAGAACATGGTTTGTGTCTAATCCCCCTTTACCCTAGAGCTTTGTGGAAGGATCATCCTATTTTACGGATGATACTTAGGATTTTTAAAAAATCCATTTTTCTTAAGATAACCCAAATGTTGAAACTGCCTTTCTTCTGAGGCTTTTATGGTTAGTGAAAACTCCAGATAAAGCAAAATTATTTAATCATATTTTATAGATCTCTCTGAATTGCCTTTTCCTTCCTCTAGAGGACTAAGAGAAAATTTTCCATTTTTTCCTACCCAACATTTATTCCATTTAAATAATAGAGAAAATGGTAGGGTGTACTTTAAAACATCAGTGTAGATGGGAGACAACATTTCCAAATTAAAAATCTTAAAATTTAATTTTAGCTAGTTGTAATAATGCCTAATCCTATCAACATGATGTATGTATATTTAACATAATCCTATCAACATGATGTATGTATATTTAACATATACACATATATACGTTATATACTCATATATATGACAAGCAATTGGCAAGTTGCAAAATAGATATTCAAAGGATTACCGGTAAAAGAGTGTCATACAGCCCAATCATTTGAAAATGGCGTGAATTATATACAGGTAATAACATTTTGAATTGGTGATAACTATAAGACCTTAAGTTATCCCAACATTCCTAAAGTAAGAGAGAGAAACATGATATTTGATGATTGGTACCTAAACTTGAAAGTCTTCTTTAACCATAATTTGAATAATTACTCTCTAATTTAGAGAAATTATTTTGTGTCTTGTTAGTATCTCTACATTCTTCAGCCAACTTTTTCTTTTTTAAGATTTTATTTATTTATTCACAAGAGACACACAGAGAGAGGCAGAGACATAGGGAGAGGGAGAAGCAAGCTCCTCATAGGGAGCCTGCTATGGGACTAGATCCGAGGACCCCGGGATCATGCCCTGAGCCAAAGGCAGACACCCAACCGCTGAGCCACCCAGGCATGCCTTCAGCCAACTTTTTAGAACAAAGAGAGTTGAGCTATTTATAAGGTAAGTTAACATGGACGCTAAGGAGAGAGTTTATTCTTAAGGCCTAGAGGTGACTGAGTGGAAAGACATGGGACCTGAACCAAATTCATCCCCAAAGGGTCATTAATGAAACTAACTTGAAAACAATCAAATTAGTTTTACATCAGATACATGAATGAATGTTCTTGACATAAAGGCCTTGTTTCCAAGAAACATGTAAAAATGTCAAATTTCTAGCTTTGCATCCTTTTTCCAAGAAATCATGGCTCACTATGCCTTTCCTTTGAGATGAGGATTCATATGTCCATGGGGCCCACTCAATCTCTCATTTAAGTCTCAATCTGAACACCAAAGACTAATAGTTTAATTCCCCAAACAATCCTCTTCTGTTCCGATCTTAGAAGGAGCATCCTTCACTCAGTTCTCAGGCCAAAAACTAATATGAGTTCATCTTGATACTTTCTGCTTTCTTACCTCCACATCTACTCCAGCACTTCTTAAATACCTACTAAACATTTCTTAAATATTTTCTCCTACTCCCACCACTGCCTTAGTAGCAGCTACCATGACCTACTGCCTAGGAGAGAGTGTTAAATAGAATGGCCTTCTTCTCCGATTCCTTGTGCAAACTCCAGCTGAGCTGTCTTCTTGAAATGCAGATTCAGTTATGCCATTCTCACTCTTAAAATCCTCCAGTGTTCTTGAAATTATTTTTAGGATTAAAAATAAATTATTAAATATAGGTCAAAGGCCCTGAGTGGCCTGGCTTACCTCCCCTTTCAACTCATCCCATCTCACTGAGTCCTTCACACCTACCAAGCTACCCCTCTCTCTCTCTGGACCTTTGAACTTGCTCTTCTCCCATCAGGAAAGCTCTTCTGTTTCCTTGTCATCCAATAAACTTTTATTCTCCCTTCAAATTCCAACCTAGCACCCATGATCATGACCACTCACCCACTCTCATAGCATTGTGCAACTCTCTCTAATGACACTAACTATAATTATAACTTTAGATCTGTCACCTATACTGGGCTCTCTCTAAGCTTTTTGAGAACAGGTACAACGTCTGGTTTTGTCCTCTAATGAGTCTTCAGAGCTTAGCCCCATAGTCAGCATGTACTGCATTGTCAATATTTATTGAATGATAGTGGACCTATTAGCCAGTACTGACATTAGAGATAATAATTTTCTGAGTAATGATAAATGTTCAGAGAAAGAAAGTTTTTAACATAAGTGCACTAAATAGATCTGTACTTTTATTGCCCATGTATGGGGTTGTCAATGTACTTCTTGCCTTTGTTTGTTTGTTTGTTTGTTTGTTTGTTTTAAAGACTTTATTTATTTATGAAAGAGAGAGAGAGAGAGAGAGGCAGAGACACAGCAGAAGGAGAAGCAGGCTCCATGCGGGGAGCCCGATGTGGGACTCGATCCCAGGGCTCCAGGATCATGCCCTGGGCCGACAGCAGGCGCTAAACCACTGAACCACCCAGGGATCCCCTACTTCTTGCCTTTGTATCCATTCAGCAGACCTTACACGTTTGGATTATTTGGCTTATGTTAAGTCTTGAAATATATTTTTGTCTGCCTCAACTTACTATACATTTTAGTTTCTCAGAATTGAAAGGTAATTCTCAGACGTGTCAATCACTGGGTACAATGGATTCATTAAATGACATTCATGGTATGGGCTTGAGATTTAGAACCAGATCTGTTTGGCTTTGATTCCTAGCTCTGCTATATATTACATATGTAAACTTGGGCAGTTGACTTCATATTGTCTGTAAAATGGGTTTTATAACACCTATCTCATGAGATAATATAATTACAACTCTTCCTATTTAATAGGTACTGAATAAAAGGTCTTCATTATTCTTGCTGCCTTATCTTCCTCCCAGATAATCTGCATAGTTGCAAAGACATACCAATTAGATTACCACCCCTACTTTATGTTCCATCCAAATGAAATATATGCTTTAAAACTGAACCGTAACTGAATTGGAGATAGAGAAAAAGGATGGAAGGAGGACAAATATGCCAATCAATAGCCATGAGCACCCTAGGTTAATGCCTTATAAATGAGCAGAAATAAAAAAGTGTCATTTCTTTGATGTAGTGGTTACCTGAGTTAGGTTTGCTTTTAATTTGCTTAAGTTATTAATAAAAATCTCTTCTTTCAGAGTAATTAGTTGTGTTTATTTGCTTCTTAGAGGGAAGGTGTTGGAGGAGTTTGTCAAGGAGATGAGACCTCTGGTTGACTTGTGAGCTTGATTCAGCAATGAGTCTCCTATACCCTCGCCTCCCCTAGGAATGTATGGACTGCTCACTGTTCCCACCATGGGAGCCCGTTTTCAAGGATGCAGTCTTGTGAAAGCAATGTGTTGTTGAGACCATCTGGACTGAATAAATGACTGAACCTAACTTCTCTGCAGTTTTAGGATTCTGGTGGGCAGGTGTGGAAATCCATCCATCATGCAGCTGCCTGAGACAAGCCTTGAATCAAGTGCCCTTGCTTATTAAACCTGCCACCTCCCTGTGTGGTCTGTCTCTTTGTTCCTTCCTCATCAGCTTGGAGCCAGTTTCAGATTTCATCCAGGAAGCTTCTGAATTTCCAAACCAACTGAAGGATGCCTTCATGTTTTGTGCCGTAATTCCTTTCAGTATGCTCTTTTAACTTTACTTACTTTAAATAGAAATGATAAAGTAGATACTGCAAACATAGTAATCATGTTAACTCCTACTTTAGTTTAAAATTAAAAACATGGCAAATGCCTTTAGGAGAGTGCTCTTTGATGGTGAGGAGACTGAGGTATTCTTGAGATCCCTAATTTTATTAACAAACTATACAGCTGAAAACAATATCATCAATCATTTTTCTATTCTTACCTTTAGGGAAGACTGTGCCTAGACCATCTCAGCAGAAAGATAGTCTGGCTCATTGTTTACAAAATATTGTGTGTCAAAGACACTTTTATGGATCAAAGTCTGGGGAGCTTTGCTTTTCTTGGTTCTTTTTCTTCCAGAAATAATCATTCCCTTTCTATACCTATTGGTTAGCATGTGACTATGAAATATTGTAGATGGATTTGTTAGTAAAGGGGGAGCATAAGATTATTCACCAACCAATGAAGAGTATTATAAGAACTAATGAAGTAGTATACCTCTGTCCTCAGAGAAGAAATAATTAATAAGTATGAAGTCAATATATGATAAAGGCATTACCCTTTGACCTTGTGTTACCTATTATTTTATTTTTACACATAATTAAGATATGGATGTAGTTTCCACAATGAAATAATACACATATGTGTTTTAAAGATGTATCAATGGGCTATAAAACTCTCTCTTCACAAGCATTAATCTCTATAAATTCTTCTGTGATTTATACACTACAATAATTATAATCTCTATGGTTAACAATTATTCAGTGCTTGTTATGTGCCAGATATTATGGTAATTATTTCATACACATGTAACTCTAGTCATGTTTTGTTGAGGCAGAGGTGTATATGTTGTGTTTCTTAGATGAGAGAAATGAAATTTGGAGAGATCAGGTGAGTGTCCCAAGATCTCTGCAGCTTAGTTTGTGAAGGAAGTGTGTTTTTGAGTTCAAGTTCGCTTGATTCCAAAGCTTTGATCTTGGCAACTAGTCAGAAATAAGCAGAAGAAAGCTGATAGGGGTCTAATGCATGACTATTTACAAGTAATACTATTCTTTTATGTATTTCTTTTTTTTTTTTAAAGGGCATGTATTTTTTTTTAAATAAATTATTTTATTCATGAGAGACAGAGAGAGAGAGAGAGAGAGAGAGAGAGGCAGAGACACAGGCAGAAGGAGAAGCAGGGTCCATGCAGGGAGCCTGATGTGGGACTTGATCCCTGGACTCCAGGATCAAGCCCTGGGCCAAAGACAGATGCTAAACCACTGAGCCACCCAGGGATCCCCTCTTTTATGTATTTCTGTGAGCATTTGATTAACATAAGCAACATGGATTTAGTAAGCTATTTATCTCTGTTTTTTCTCTGAAAGCTTTTCCATATGACCCTTTCTGCTTGTGAGGGTTACTGGGAGTGAGTAATATCCTCTGAGGTTATTTAAGCACTTTGTTGCCATGGAGTCTGTAAGAATGCTCAGATTAAGAGAAATCGGGATGGGTGAAAATTGTTGCTGCTACATAAATTAAATCACTCACTCATTAATTCAACAAAATGTCAAGAAACTATTATATTCCAAGTAAGACTTTAGATTAAACACACACACACACACACCAGCATGCATTCTCTGCCCTTTACAAACTCATACTCTAGTGTGTATGGCAAGAGAAGAATGGATTAAGTATGTAAAATAATGATTGCAATAAGATACATCTCAAAAGAAAAACATGAAAAAAGTACTCTGTGCACACTCAGGAGAGAGTGTTTCACTGGTTAGAGTTTCAAGGAATTATTCTAGAGAAAGTTATAGTTGAGTGTGAGATGGAGGTCCTCAGCTAACATGGACAGGTGAGAGGTGATGGGCGTTCCAGAAAGAGGAAATATACGCAAAAGAGTCTGGAGCCTGTTAGTTGGGTGTGGCTGAAATGTAAGGATCAAAATACCCACCCACTTATGCACACCTTGGACTGTTCTAGACAAAAGACCCCATCTGCCATGACCTGTTTCCCTGTCTCTGTCACCGTCTCTCAGTTTAATTAACAGAATTGGCTCATGTAATTGTGGGATTGTAGGAGCTGACAATTCTAAAATCTATGTCCAGTAGGTCAGCCTTCTAGAAATTCAGGTAGGATTTAATGTTACAGTATTAATCCAAAATCTGCAAGGTGAGTCTCTATGTTGCAGTCTTGATGGCAAATTGCTTCTTTCATGAGAAACCTTGGTCTATGATGTTTAGGCCTTCGGTTGACTGGATGAAGCTCAACCACATTATGGAAAGTTCTCTGTTTCACTCAAAGGCTATTGATTATAAATCTTACTCACATCTGAAAAATATCTTCAGAGCAACATTTAGACTGCTGTTTGACTAAACACTGGGCTGCATAGCCTAGCCAAGTTGGCACATAAATTAACCATCACCCCTGCTAAAGGAGAACCAGCTTCTTCCTCTTCTATGTGTTGTTACCTTTTTTCTTGCTAATACTAAGCCCAAATCTTATATAGATACAGAGCACGGATCACTTCCTTGAAGCCCAGATGGACGGGGAATCTAGGAAATATAATCTTTAGCTTTCCAGTCTTTAGAGAACCAGGAAGGCAAACTAGAAGTGATTTGAAATGGGTGTTAAATAAGTCAACTAAGCTCACTTTCTGCTACTTAACATCCATTCAAACTTTTCCCACATTCAAACTTTTAAAACAAGAACAGGAACAATAAAAGCAAGAGCAATAGGTGTGCCTGCGTCCCTCAGTTGGTTAAGTATCTGCCTTTGGCTCAGGTCATGATCCCGGGATCCTGAAATTGAGCCCCACATTGGGCTCCGGGATCAGTGAGGAGTCTGCTTCTACCCCTCCCCCCACTCACATTCTTGCTCTCTCTCCCTCAAGTAAATATATTTTCTTAAAGCAAGAACAACATGCTTAATGTAATTCAACTATCTTTTTTTCTTTTTTTGAGAGAGAGAGAGAGAGAGCGCGTGCGAGTGCATGAGAATGGGGGGAGGGACGAAGGCAGGGGGAGAAAGGATCTCAAGCTCACTTTGCTGAGCACTGAGCCTGAGGCAGGGCCTCTGGGGGCTTGGTTTCATGATCATGAGATTGTGACCTGAGCCAAAATCAAAAGTCAGACACCTAAACCCAACTATCCTTTGCTCAAATGAAAACTCACTTATTCTCTCTTTGAAGGGAAAGTCTCAAATCTCATCTGTTTCTGCATTTCTTTCTGGGTAATGTTCATTTCTACTTTGGGTTAGTTCATTTCTACACCTCGGTATTTTGTAAGCTGTAGAATAAATTATGATGTTATCAGCAAAGAATTTATCCTATATAATTCCTACATAAATTACTAGGTGGAAGTTATATAGGAAAAAACAGGATTTCTCTCCTCTTTTTTTAAGGAAGGACTACTACGCATAGTTGTCATTCATTCAGCAGCTTTTAATGAGCCTTTTTTTTTTTTTAAAGATTTTATTTATTTATTCATGAGACAACAGAGAGAGCAAGAGAGAGAGAAGCAGAGACACAGGCAGAAGGAGAGACAGGCTCCATGCAGGGAGCCTGATGCAGGACTTGATCCCAGGTCTCCAGGATTATGCCCTGGGGTGAAGGTGGCGCTAAACCGCTGAGCCACTGAGCCACCCAGGCTGCCCTTAATGAGCCTTTTGTTAATATTTGTAACTGGTCATGGTCCAAATTTATTAGTTGTAACATCCTCCATCACTAGCCATTCTTTTTTTTTTTTTAAAGATTTATTTTTTTTGTTTATGATAGACATAGAGAGAGAGAGAGAGAGAGAGAGAGAGAGAGGCAGAAACACAGGAGGAGGGAGAAATAGGCTCCATGCCGGGAACCCGATGTGGGACTCGATCCTGCGACTCCAGGATCATGCCCTGGGCCAAAGGCAAGCACTAAACCGCTGAGCCATCCGGGGATCCCCATCACTAGCCATTCTTAAGTTAGATAACTATTCATGAATTTCTGGCCTTTCTTATTTCTAATATAATCATTCTAATGTAATTACTTCATTAAAAAGTGAAGTCTTTTTAATACTACTTTTTTTAATCAAATGAGTTTTGATATATAACATTTCCATCATTGTTTATCCCAAAGTATTTTTTTAAGATTTTATTTATTTATTCATGAGAGACACAGAAAGAAAGAGGCAGAGACACAGGCAGAGGGAAGAGAAGCAGGCTCCCTGCAGGGAGCCCGATGAGGGACTCGATCCCAGGACTCCAGGATCATGCCCTGGGCTGAAGGCAGGTGCCAAACCGCCGAGCCACCTGGGCTGCCCTATCCCAAAGTATTTTTAAATATCTGTGAACATTTTTTTCACCCATAACATATTTAGACCCAATTTTAAAAAATTTTCCAAGTATATGGGAGTTTTCATTTATGTTTTTGATGCTGATTAATTGCACTGTGGTTACAGAATATGGTTGATAGTATATCTTAAAATTTTTTGTATTGTATTGTATTATACTATATTATACTGTTATGCATTTTTTTTAAAGAAAGATTTTATTTATTTATTTATTTAGAGAGAAAGTGTGAGCAGGGGGGCAGGGCAGAGGGAGAGGAAGAGAGAATCCCAAGCAGACTCCGCATTAAACATGGAGCCTGACACCAGGCCCGATCTCATGACCCTGAGATCATGACCTGAACTCAAATTAAGAGTCAGATGCTTAACTGACTGAGCCACTCTATTATATTGTTATACATATAAATGATAACTGAGAGAAGCATGTTGAAAATGTTCACTATGATCATGAATTTTTCAAATTTTCCCATAGCTCACCCAACTTTTGATTTGCATATTTTGCAAATTGTTATATCTTCTTAGTGAATTTAGACTTTTATCATTATGCAGTCACCGTCTGTATTTATCTTAGTGGTTTTCTATTGTTTTGCCTTCCTAACATCTGTTCTATATACCTATGTAGCTTCTTTCTTATGGGGAATCCATTCTTCCTATACCACCATTCTCAGTGCTAACTTGCATTTTTTCCTATAAAATTCTTTTTCTGTACTCTTAAGAATTCAACTTGCTTTAGTGTGCTTTACTGCTATTTGCAATGCTTTTATTTCCTTGTGGGTATTATTTTGGTCTTTAGTTGTTTTTCTCAGTTCTACAGTCTTCCGAATTCTTTTGTTTCTTCATCTTATCTTTGAAGTCTCTCATTGAATTCCTGTTGTTTTTTATATTCTTCTATTGTAGAAGGCGCTTGTAGGGAAAGTTCTTTTTTTTTGGCTATGATTACTTCCTTATGAGGCTCTACATTCATCCTTTAAATAATATGTTTCTTTAATTTTACTGTCTATTTTGTGTGTGTGCTGATGTTTTTAAAATTGAGGCTTTGCCATGTATTTTTTTGTTACTCATTTATAACACAACAGTTTTATTAATATATTCCTTCAGCTTTGATATAAAGTGAATGTTTGTTCCTCTTCTTGTAACTGCCTATGCCAATTTGGGGCTCCTATCTATGTTTTCTGGCAGAAAGGTTCAAGCTTCCTATCTTTTTCTAATGTAGAATGCAGCGAACTTTGGCTTCAACAGAATATTAAGACCAAGTCTATATTTTTTGTATTTCCATCTTTTCTCTTCAAGCTCTATTTTGCCCCCCTATAATTCAGAGAGGCGGAAAACATTATTTATGTGTTCTATTCCTGGAGTTTCTAGGGAGTGGGATAGAGCAGAGAGATATCTTACTCGGAGATCTTTGTATCCTCCTGTCCTACTCATAATCCTCTGCTCACCCACCAGACTTTAACTTCTTTTCAGATTTTCTCATACTTACTTTTTCTTTTGCTTTTTTTAATAATAAATTTATTTTTTATTGGTGTTCAATTTGCCAACATACAGAATAACACCCAGTGCTCATCCCGTCAAGTGCCCCCCCTCAGTACCCGTCACCCATTCACCCCCACCCCCCCTCCCCTTTTCTTTTGCTTTGTTAATTAATTACCTTTTATCTTGAACTTTCCCCTATAATAAGGTTATTATGACAGCCTCTGATAGATGTTTGCCTTATTAAGGGAATACTTAATAAAACTACATTGTAGATGACTGCAAGTAAAATTTTTGAGTGTTCCCGTGGTCATTTGTCTGGGTTTTTCACATAGCCTTTCCTGGTTTCCTACAAATTGACTGGAGGTTTATTTTAGATGAGTTTCTTAGGGTGTGGTCTATTTGTCTTTTTTCTTTGTTTATAATTTTTCTCTGAGGGGAAGTAAGGTTAGGAGCCTTTGAGTTATCTTGATCTTTGGCTATCTTTTTCAAGGATTTTTGCCTGAGTTGGTATTCCTTTTTTTAAAAAGTTGAAGCTGACATGCCAATTTCCTCTTTGTAGGGTCTGTTGTTACTAGCAGTTCCCTAAGATTTGGGAGAAATAGAAAAATTGTTATCTGGCCTCACCTTCCTTCTTACTTTGATATTGCTTAGGATTTTTAAACATGAGGTGGCTTTGCTATTTATCCCAATCAGAAAATATTAATAATCTGGTTCAGCAGCAAGTGGTCATTTATCTGAAGTATGCAAGTTGCAACTCCATTTGGTGGCACAGAGGAGAAGGTGGCACCGAGGTACTGATGTGTGGTTATGTTTTCCAATAGCATTATGATGCTACTGGGAACTAACTACATGTCTGGGTAAAAAGACAATTTTTTAACATTCAACATTAACCTTTGCTTTAAGAGAAATACACATCAACTTATCATGTTTTTTCAACAGACACCCTAGTAACTGGAAGAGAAAAAAATTACATTATATTATACTGGAATATCAGAAATAAAAGGTAATCTGAGGATTTTAAGTGATGTAAGTGACTATAGAGATATTCATGCACCCAGGGACAATCAAGTTTTCCTCAAATTATACATAATAAAACTGAGAGAAACGAAGCATACATGAAGTCTTGAGAAGATTCCAGTAGGAAAACTGGCGCTGATTTTTTTTTCTAGATGCTAAATTCTTTGTCCTTAAATTGCTGTTCTATTTGTGAGTAATCTATTTTTTTAATCTTTGTCCATATATCCACTGATCCAAGCCAGTGAACAGCTTTATACGATTCAACTCACTCTATTTGAAGTGAGAAATGGAAACAAGTAGAGAAGCTGAGTTGAAGAGCCAAAGAAATATGAAATAAATACTTGTAAGTAATTCAGTAAGTCTCAGGTCTAAGTATAATTCCTTTTACGTATTTTAAAAAGTAAAGTTTTAAAAGACAGAATAAACGTGGAAAATTCCAATGGATAATTACTAGCAGTGAAAGAAAATGAGTCATAGTCATTGGGAATATTAAAGTTTATATTCTTATACTATCTTGATTATTAAAGGTCTACTTTCCAACCTCTTGTCTCATCCTCCTCATACTTAGAAAAGGTGGACAGGCAAGAGAAAAAATATGTGTGATGTTCTTTCTTCCTTAATGGTAGCTGCCTTGTACCCTTACCTCTACCTGTTAGAACACTACACATCTGTGCCACTACACATCCATGAGGAGCTCAGTCTCCTTCAGACTCTTTCCCACTCCCAATCTAAATACAAACATATTCTAAATTCTCAGTGCCATCTGGACCCTTGCTGTATCACATTGTATATCATATTTCTATCTCTACTATTTCTGCCCAAATTTATTTAAGCTATAAAATATAATAAAGTAAACATTAAAGACAGCCTGGAAGTGACAAAATAAGGAAAATAATGTCATAATATCAACATCCTTTATACTCTTGTGGACCACACTCAACAAAAGAGGCTCAGACTTTCTAGTCTTTTTCCTGTAATTATGTCCATCGTCTTCAGGCTCTTAGTTCCACCCCTCCCAACCCCAGCCTGTCCATGAGAACACTGTTTCCCACACAGACTTCCCACTTGGTGACTGTTTTCTTCTACACTGGCCCTACTAGAGGCAGGATAGTTATTCTTGTTTCTCTACCTCTAGCCCATTGCTCCTTTGCCCCTAAAGAAACCCAACCAACAAACAGCAAACACTTTACCTGTTCAAACGTCCCTTTCCAGCTTCTGCCTCAGATCTCTGTTTCCTTTTACTGAAAATTTCTTGGAATTTTTGTTTTCCCTGCTTCTATCAGTTCATGTCTCACTCTGAGAAAACCATGGTACAAGCTTTCATAGGTGGTATGAAGCTGCTGTCATCAAAGTCAGCCTCTCTCTGACTTTCGGTAGCCAAATCAATAGTCAAGTCCGATTTCTCATCTTGCTCTGTTTCTGTTTCATTAGACAAGTTGACCTCTCCCTCCTTCTTGAAACCTTTTCTTCACTAGCTTGCAGAAATTTCACCTCTCGCGGTTCTCATCCTATCCCACCAGTCTTTTTCCGTCTGCTTTTCGAGCTCCTATTTCTCTTCTCAAATTCTAGGTTTTTGGAGTGCTCCAATGATTTAGAATTTTTCTTCTTTCTAAATTCATTCCCTAGTTGATCACATGCAGACACTCGACTTTGAATATCATCCACTTGCCAATCATTCCCAACTTCATGTTTCTAGACAGCCCTCTCTCCCAAATTTCTGACTCCTGTGTTTTAACTGTCCACTCCATATCACGCACTCATCTCAAAACAGAGATCTTGATTATTTCCAAAAAAACTCTTGTACTATTTTCATCTTTGTAAATGTCACTTCTCTTTCTCCATTGCTCAGGCATCTCCCACACCCCTCTTCCCATCCATCAGCAAACTCTGTTGGCTCTACCTTCAGACTGTGTCCTGACTCCTATCATTTCTCCCTAAATCCACAACTACTGTCTTACTTCAAGCTATTATCGTTTTCTCTCCTGGACTATTGAAATACTTTCCTGACTCACTCCTCTGCTTTCAACTTTATTTCCCTGATGTTTTTTTCTTCTCATGGAAACCAGAGTGATACTTCTAACATGGAATTCACACCATGTCACTGCTGAATCTTCAGTGCCTAGAATACTTTCTGGCACATAGTTGACACTCAACAAATATTTGTTGAATGAATGAAAAAGAAATGTTCTTTGGGAAAAGGGGTTAATATAATAGTTAGCTTCAACATATATGTATTTTTTAGTTCCTTTAGTAGTCCAGCCTCATTACCAACCTCCTTGCTGAATTTTTTGGACATTATTCACCTTCTATCATCTTCCTTACCAATCGATAGATTAGTGTCCCATATGTCATAGTGAGAGTAAACTTGTTGGTTTACCACAATCTACAGCTTGGGTGTTGATGTCTTTCCTCTTGTTCTCTACTATCCACTAAGGTTATTCACTGACAAGAACCAATTCATTAAAATAAGAAGCTTATATTCTCCTGATACTTCAAATTACTTTTCAGGAAACAACATATTTATGCTACAACTCAAGGTATCAGGCAGGTAGAGGTTATAATGTAAATCTCAATGCACTAGGTGGGATCACAACAGGTTGGTTGAAGGGATTTACAGACCAGTGAGAGAGCTTGTGTTGTTCTTCAAATCATACAATGTACTTAATGCACCAATGTGGAGCAGCCTTAACCTTGACGTTCATTATTCAGAAATGTAGATATTGTAGGAGATTAGCATTCAGATTGAGTTTGGTAGTATGTCATTTTTCTAAAGTGCATTTACTATAAAGTATGAAAAACCAAGGTTTTTTTTTTTTTTTCCTGGTAAAACTAAATTTCTGTAATCAATCCACTGACTAGTTAATTAACAAGAACAGAATTAAGCTCCCAGGCCATGAAGCATTTAATTTGCCTTGGAATCCTAATCTAGCTAAATGCCAAGTCCCGGGGGAAAGACACTATCTTACCGCATTTTACCTTTGGTAAACTGGAATTTGAAAGAATAAGAGAAGCCCAGAAAGAATAAGTAGGTTTTGGCCCAAGCAGCCCTTTGGCAAGGTTGAGCCGTATGCTTACATTTAACAATCTCAATTAATCACTAAGAAAAAGAAAGATTTAGGAAATAACAATTGATATATTTGAAAGTCCTCATCTATATAATGTAAGGCAAAACCAAATTAGTAAAAACACTGATGCAGGTTTGTCTCAGTATTTTCCTGTGACCTTGTTGTAATGAATGAGAAAGAATAATAGAAAGCTGTTACCTTTTCACCAAATCTATTTTAAGATCATAAACTACTTCACTATATAAGAGAAAAGCAAAGCACTTTTTATTGCAAAAGTATGGTGCCAAGGTTTTATGGCTCCAGGGTCATCATCCTGAAGAAAATTCAGTCACAAAAAGAGCAGACAATTTACAGTCTATAATTAGCACTCCTCCCTTTACTTTTGGCTTTGTCTGATGCCAGGTGGCCCGTGGTTAACCATGCCAGGTCTCATATTCGGAGAGGAGAAGAGTCAAGGCTAGTGTTCTGCGCGGTACCAACAGTAGCTTCCACTAAATTTCGTTTGGGAATGCCAACTTTAAATGTTGCTGAACTTTATGCCAATTCAGTGACATTTAAAAGGCTTGCTAAGTTTTAATACCTCTCATTTTCTTTGAGTCACAGTAGAGAGTGACATATTTGCTTACCAGGTGAAGGTGAATGGCAGTTCATGCCAATTAGAAATTTATTTAGGGAATTTGAAGTCTTTCAAAATCTACCATTCCTTGCCTAAAAAGATCCATTTCAATCTAGTGGCAGAAATCATGAATACAATCAATTATTGAAAAGAAAAGGAGCATGATGCTTAAAATGTATAGAGAAATACTAAAATAAGGGGGATGCTGTGCTAAGGTAAAGCATTGCTCCCAGGGCCCAGACCCAGCTCCGAACAGGGTTATTATTAGTGAGCATGGTTTTAAGGCCCAACACTCCTTACTCACAATCTGGCAGAGATGAACAATGACCAGGACAAGAGAAACAGGGAAGGAGATAGTGGATTGGAATTAGTAAAGGCAACAGGTAGATGAATATTAAACCACATACTTGTTTGTGCAGAAAGTAAAGCACAAATAAAAACTATGGAAATGAAGCACTATTTTGCCATGAACAGAAACTGAATGTTGAATTTATCCTTGCCAAATGTAAGATAGCAAAAGGACAGTTCAAGAACAGACTGAAACATATAATTTGATTTTAAAAAGTGAACACAGGTCTCTTTCTTTGAGCTCAGATCCTACCCATGCCAAGGAAAATGATCTCCCCTATTTCAAGCCTCACACAGAAAGGGACCAGAGGATTGTATTTATAGGTTAGCTTTGATTCTGTGAAAGAAAGCTTCCTTTAAGTAAAGAATAAACAAATCGTCCATCAAAGAGCATTTTGTTTGCTTCCCTGAAGATTCCAAGTACAAAAAGGATGGGATATTTTTGTGTCCCTGAGGGAATCAGAACAGCTTTATCGGTCTTTGCACGTGGGTCTTTGAAGTAGGCAACAATCATATGATATTCTTTCCATCTTTCGCATGGGAAAGCTCTGGCTGTAAGAGTTAATGGGCCTCTGAACTTCAACAATAGTCTAATGTTTATGCCACTACAAGGACCTACTGATATAAAAAGTTCTAGATTAGAGTCTTAAACTCAAAGATTGTATTGGCTTGGCATGCGGTACTTCAAATACTATTTAAAGATGCAGATGATGAAAGCGTTTGGGTCTTTTGTTGGACATATGTCTTGAAAGGCTGAAATTGGAATTAATTTCAAATTTGAAAGATGACTTAATTTTATCTGGGCTTTCCCCCAAACAACTTCTAGCATGAGTGTTATAAATGTGCACAGAGTCTTCAGCATGAATAAAAGATTATCATCTTTTGGCCCATTAGAAAAGTAAGAGTTTTGAGTATATTTATGTATATTCTAGATGCCTAAGGGTATATGCTAAAGAAAGAATACATTAAGATGTAGTAAGGTGTCTTTAAGGACATTAGGTTGGTGCCGAAGAAGGTGGAGCTATACTGTATCCACAAATTGCTGAAAGTCCGAGCCAATTCTTGCTTTGAATACTTTCCTAGTTAGTGATTTTGGTGATACTGACAATACATAGATGGAAACTTTATTTCCCCTCCTCTGAACTTCAAATCCACCTTTTACCACTGCTAAGTATGTTGTTTTAGACAACTTAAGGTGTCTTGGCTTCCTTATTCCTGAACAGAGATGAGACCAGTTATCCTAGGGTGTTGTTTGAAGATTAAATGAGAAAATATGTGTGTAGCAGGATATGAAGCTAAGACTTGCATAGGATTTTATGTGCGTAGGCAACCCTACTTCATCACCTCACTTCACCTCAGTTAGATGTTTGCATTCTATGTAGTCTAATTTACTGGTCTGAAAATGTCCGAGGCTTGGTTATATCCTATCCTTTGCATAGGACCCCTCAGGCTGCTGAGAAAGAGTTTAAAACTTGCCCGTAGCTACAATTTAGTTGGGCATATGTAGACCCAAATGATTTACATGAGGGAAGGGAGATAAAAGTCTTGTGATGAAGTAGCAGACCATCATAACAGGGTCTTTTAGCAAAAGTCCCCATGAATGAGGCTGACATCTTAGGGTTTAGGTCAGATCTCCATCCTCTCAGGTGCCCTGCATGTGTACTGAGCAAGCTCCACCTTGGTTTGGGAGAGATGTAGGGCAGGCACCAGGAATATGTGTATATTTGATGTGGAACAAGGGTGCAGTGGATTCACTAGTAAGCAAGTATCAACTTCTGGCTGCAGATGTGGCTGCAGGCAATGGTGCACAGACTGACAAAGGCAGCAGTGAGTGCAGAGCCATAAGCATCACTTGACTTGCCTACCCTCCTTAGAGACTCCAAGAGTGGTATAAAACTGGGGAGAGGTGGCTGGGATGTGTCATTAAGAGGTTGCAAGGGAAAACTATTTAAAATGACTGGGCTTAGCATTCCACAGTGGCTCTCATTCGGACTACTCGTGGAAGAGTCACTGCGAGGTCCTGGTGATAATTGTGGAAAGACCACTTGGAAAAATCTCTAGAGTTCTTTTAGCATCATGGTTTGGCATTTCCTTATAAATGTGGCCCTGTTTGTTTCACTAACCACTGAAGCCTGAGACGTGCAGTTTAGAGGCATAAAAAACACAGCAGGGAGACTGGCATATAGTAAGCAGTTAAGAAACAGAGGTTGCTATTATTATTATTGTTGTTATCACTTCTTTAATGCTGGCTCTGTCCATTATCTACTATTTCTGTCAACAGAACTCAATTAAAATGTAACAAATAAAAGCTTAAAAAATATGTTACAGATCACTCCTAAGACCTGTATATCTCTTCTGTAGGAATCCGAAATGCTAAAGTTACTTCACAGAAAGTATTCTATAGAAAATGAGTTCAGAATCAATGAAAAATGCCGACATGAGTACATCCAATACTTACCATTCTAGTTCATGTTCATTCCCTCTGTGGCATCTGTCAGCATTTCTTTAATGCAACCATTACTTTTCTATTATCACTGCCAATGACATCCCGTTTCTATGATCATCACCGCTGCGATGCTGGTCCTGCCTCTGTACCGGGTGTGGGAAGGTTTGCTGAGCTGTGGCGGCCCTGTAGAATGAGGAGTGGTCCCTCTCCTCATCATTTATAAAGTCTCACTTGCAGAATTTGTGCTTCCTGTCTGCTCTGAGTGATTAGAGGTTCTGGTTCTCAGGGCACTGAGGGTGATACTTCTAACCAGGGGGCATAATAAAGGGTCCCCTAAAACCCAAGCTATGGCTTATGCCTATTTATTTAGCACCCCGCCCTTACCAGAATGTATCAGGCAAATAAATTGGATACTCCAATGGCAGATAATGGGAGTCACTATGATGTCCCTTGGTGCTTTTAGGCCTGGTGAAAACAGCAAATGGGCTACTCCACCACCACAGCCCTGACAAGGAGTTTATATGTAGGAGTTCAGATACTTTAGTTGTGAAGCAGGTTGGAATTACCCCACGGGGGCAGCAGATCTAGACTAGAAGTGCTGTCTGAGTCTGATCATAACCTAGAACAGGTGGAGAGAGGTAATCAGTATAAGTTGCAGCCTCAACAAATATATCAGTGCAACAGGGATTGTAGTACATACGACCAATCTTCCTATTGTCTTTTTTTTTCCAAAATAAATTGTGACAGCTATCTTTTTTAAATGTCTGTGGTAGGACCGAGGTTTGAGTACATTTAGTTTGGATCATGAGTGTTTTAAGTGCTGGGCGGGAGCAGAAGATGTCAGTTGACATTTATGTTTCCCTGGCACTAACTCTATACACATTGATGGCTGCAGACATCTGTCAGCAATCTGCCTGAGTACTTTCACTGGTTGTAGGAATGTGCTTGGCTTGTGTGGGGTATGCTGGAAATGACTGGAAGTTAACATCCCTGGGAGTGGTCCTCAACCAGTGATGGATGGAGTTGGTAGAGAAACTTCATAGTTTTCTCATCTCTCAGGTAGAACAACACTGAGGGGTGTTCTGTAGAACACCCAGGGGACCCTCAAAGAGTGATCTTCAATTCTCACAATAGCAAACTCTTCAGTAATGTACCTTCTCTTGGCTTTGTTCCTTTCCCTGTCTTGCTTTCTCACTCCCCTTTGGTGCTTCTGGGAATCATTTCCCCAGGAAATTATTTTCATACAGTTCATACACCTCAGGGAACTCAACCCAAGACAAGTGACAAAGCAAGTCAGAGTTCTGACCCTCCTACCACTTACAGTCTAGTAGAAGAGAAGGATATTAGTCAGATAATTACATCATAATTATAAAATTACAATTGTGACAGGACGGCACATTAAAACACTGAGTGTGTGTGTGCGTATGTGTACACTAGACTTGGGAAGGGTCTTCCCTGAGGAAGGGATCTTTGAGCTGATAGGTACCTGCTACAATATCCTCATATATGAACTAACTATATATTTTAATAGTGATTAGAATAGCATCTGATGTATGCTAAGCACAATACAAGTGTTAGGTATTATTAACATTATTATGATCTTCTCATATATCATCCATGAAAATTGATGAATTTTAAGATGGATTCTTATCCAGGGGCTTTCATTATGTTTTGACATATACAGCATATAGCTGTTGCTTTTCCTTCTTATTCTTTTTTCTTAGAAAGGGAGGAGAGGAGGTGGGGCAGAGGGAGGAGAGATGGAATCTTTTTTTTTTTTTTATTGGAGTTCAATTTGCTAACATATAGCATAGCACCCAATGATCATCCCACCAAGTATCTCCCTCAGTGCCCGTCACCCAGTTACCCCAAACACGTACCCACCTCCCTTTCCACTACCCCTTGTTCGTTTCCCAGAGTTAGGTGTTGGAGAGAGGGAATCTTAAGCAGACTCCACACTCACCATCAAGGTGACTCAGGGCTCGATCTCATGACCCTGAGATCATGACCTAAACCAAAATCAAGAGTTGGACACTCAACCGATTGAGCCACCCGGCACCCCCCTGGTATATACAGCTGTTGCCTTAACAGCCAGTGCAGGGGAAGGCAGTATGGTAGGGGGTCTGGAATCAAATACAGGCATCAGTGCTCGCCTCTGAGTAACCTTGAGCAAGTTACTTCACTTCCATTTTCTCTTCTCTATAATAGTACCTACTTCATGGGGTGATTTTAGAAGAAATCAACTACTATCCATCAAAGACAGGTAGGTGGTGGCATATAGTATGCTTTGTATCAGCTGGAACTACCATGATAAGCACTTCTAGCCATCATTATCAGCTGCTGCTTCTTCCATTGTGATCCTATTTATTATAATATTTTGATAAGCATCTAAGATAATACTTTGGAATAACTTTTACCTTTGGAAGAGCCCTTAACATAGAAAGTCCTGCAGAAATGTAGTCACCTTCACTACTCTGCTGCAAATTTTATATTTTCTACGACCGTAATGTCTTTAGATTAGGGACATCGCAGTGCTACTGCTGCATTATTATTGCAATAAGGACCTCAACAAAATGACTTTTATTTTGTATCTCTGTGAGTGACATAATCATTCTGAAGCGAATTGTCACATTGCTAAGAACATCTCAGGTATTTTATGCTTTTCTCTCTGGCTTCAATGATTTTATCATAATTATTATAGCAAAATACCACATATTTAGCTCATGAGCATAAAACTCTGTGTTCTCATACAATTATCTTTCAAGGACAGATTCTAATGTTTCAGATAGAAGAAACCATTTTTTTTTTTTTTACTTGCAGCAACCTATGTTTAAAAAAATCATGAGTACTCTTATAAAAAATTTTTATTGGAACACATTAAATTTTTGGCAAGCATTGTTTATTTATTGCAAGTATCTTTTTTTCCTTTAAACTCTGGCATAATATTGAGATATTGGGAAACAATTCCCCTTTTAGATCAGTCCTTACTTTTTTATGCCTTTAGTGCATTTCTTTGTGTATATACACTTACTTCCTACATTGGCTTTTGAAGTTTCTTTAACTAACAATCAGATTAAAGTTTTTCACTTTTAGATAAGTGATATATGAAACTGAAGATTGTTTCCTAATTGAGCTCTGCTCTATTAAACAACTCGATATATATAATGGTTATAATATTATAAAATTTAGGTTATAAAAGATACATTACTAATATACCCTAACACGTTTCCTTTCATGTTGCAAAATATTCCTAATATATTTTGCTTAAGAAATTTTCTTATGATGTTTGCCCCAACTTTTCAGCTTCAAAAGGAGATTTCTAAAATAAATTGATTTTGCTTCTGACATTTTGATAGTTTCTGCAACCCCTTTTGGTTCTAATATCTGTCTATGACACTTAACTGAAAATACTTTGAAGAGAGCATTGCTGTGTTTTTGTACTAACAGATGTGTATCTTGTTTGCTTTAATTTTCTTACACCGTATCTGATATGTTACTCCAAATCTTTAATGGTTCAATTCTTATAAAATGTGTGGTAACAATTCCTAGAAACATCTAATGCTTCTTTGGCATTATACTGTATCTCGAGTGTGGAGGAGGTATGGTACTCATTCTCTCTGTGGGAACTGTCGTAGAGTGTATCCTGAAGCATTGAGAGGTACAGAAACTGTCTCTTTTACTGTAAGGTTTCTGTGGTCTGTCCATATAGTATACATGACCGGATGTTAAAAGTAGAAAAATCCATGTGTCCTTTAAGTAACCTTTAAGCTTCAATATATGTAAATTCACTGGGTAGGCATTTCAGTATTAATTTTTGTGAAAAGACATTTTCAAAGATGAAATGTGAAATTCTATTTCAGATCAGCCTTGACGAATGAACATTTGCCATCAGTTCTGATGATAGAGAACACTACCTTGAATCCCAATGAAGGAAACGTTATTCTCTCAAAATAATTACTTTCTTTTCATTAGTATACCTGTATTGTAAGAAAGCTGTGTTCAATTATCATTATAGTTTGAATACTGTCAGTAAAAATTTTATGAAAATTTGTCTTTTCTCTTGCTCTGAGTGCTTACATAATATCTGTGATTTTACCTCTTGTCCTACAAAACGTAAAACACTTACTATCTGAACTTTTAAAGGAAATAGCTTTATGACCTCTGCTTTAAGGAAATCATCATGGTTGTAGGAGGGGGAACGAACTTTAGGGAGGTGAGGGGTCAGGTTAAGGAGCAGTCCAGGGGAGAAAGAGGATGGTGTTCAAAATTGAATGAGAGTCAAAGTGGTCCTCTGCCTAAAAAGAGAGTGCTGAGCCTTTTCCAAGTCTCTTTGGCAAGAGTGGGGGGTGGGGTGAGAGTCATAGCCCCCTGATCCAAAAAAGGGGTTTTAAAGCAACAACTAATAAAAATTCGGGCTGATGAATAGACAACACATACTAAATTGTTCTTTTAATCAAGTACTATTGGAAGAGTATGACATATATTAATTTATTCAATCTTCATAATAAAGCTATGTGGTAGGAACTATTTTGTCTTCATTTTGTAGGTGAGGTGTCTGAGGTACAAAGAAATTTAAAACTTGCCGGATGTCATAGGAACAATGAATAGAGGCACCGGGATTTGAACTCAAACATTCTGGTATAAGTACTTAATCTTTAGTCACTACTACACTCTCTCTTCCATAAACAAGGGAGGCAGCTAGCTCAAGTCCTAGATGGCTCTCTGTGGAGGCATATGTTTGTTGTTCTGGCCCCTGTATCTAGTAGAACAGGGAGAGAGGAGGAGGGAAGAGATGGTAGAGAGCACTTTCAAAATTGGTGTGACAGGGATGGGGGGTGAAGTAGACTCTGTGGAAAGAAGCTGGGCTGTAGTTATCTTCTGAGTACCTATGGCAGAGATATCTGCTGAGGTAGAGATCCAAAAGGCAAGAGGTGAAGAGAAAGAACTGGAGGAGGAGGTTAAGCTGGCGAGTATCTTTTATATCAGCAAACTGCACTGTGGAGACTACTATACATTCTCCTGAAGAAGCCACATGTGCCCTCGGTGGAAGGGGGTGGGTAGTACTAGGACATCTACCACACAGAGGACAATGATAACTCACAGAGGTGTTTAGTAACAAGAGTTTTTTTGTTTGTTTGTTTAAGAGAGGGATGAGGGGAGGGGCAAAAAGAGAGGGAGAGAGGATCTTAAGCAGGTTCCACACCCCCAGAGTGGGCTCTATCTCACAACCCTGAGATCATGACCTGAGCCAAAATCAAGAGTCAGATGCTTAGCTGACTGAGCCACCAGATGCCCCAAAAGATAATTTTTAAAAGGAGTCTCCTTTTTTTGAACATGTTTCCTATCCACCCCACCTCCAACAGTGAAAGTGATGTAATGGAAGCAAGACTGGGTTGGGAGTGGTGGGGGCTGCAAACTGGTGGTGTGGAGGGAGCAGAGACAGAATGAGGGCAAGAGAAGATAAGAAAGATAAGACTAGCCTCCTTCTCACTTTAGTTCCTTCACATTGTTGCTGAACTGCTCAAACTGAGAGAGTCCAGATTTCTTTTCTACAATGGTATCACATACTCAGAGAATGAGAATCAATTTTACCATGGAATAATGCCAATAAATAGTTCTGGTTATACTGCACTGTTGCAAAAGCATTTCATAAAACAAGTTGGGGCAGGACATGTTTTGTGTAACATTGACTATATGTCAAGTCGCATAAATTCTCTTTGTAAATAAATTTACCATGATTTTGAAAGCTCTGATGAAAAGTGGTGGCTCTATTCACTGTATGCAATGTCGTTCCCCACCTCTACCTTCAATTTCAACCTGTGATGACCCCAGAGCGATGGAGACAAAGGTCAAGTGAAGTGAAACAGCCTGACCTATGCTAAAGGGCTGTTCACTCTGGAACCTGGGAGAACTGTGTCTGTGTAGGACTTGAAGAATTATTGCCAGTATTGTTATGCCACTGAATTTACTTGCCAAAGCAATAACATCAATAAAACTGGGAAAATTGGAGGTGTCCTGTTAATATCCAAAAAAGCCAAACTTTCTCATCCTCAAATTTCATCCATTCAAACAATGTAAAAGTATTGTGAAGATTACAATCATCCATCTGTTCAACAAAATTTTATTGAAATTTTATTATGTACCAGGCTCTATTTTAAACAGTGAAGTTTCAGCAGTGAAATAAAATGAAACAAAATTCCTTTCTTCCAAAGAGCTTGTATTTAGTGTAAATGGGTGTGGGTGGTTGGGGGTAAGGAGACAGAGAAGAGATAGACAATAAACAAAACATGCAAATAGATTGTATAATATGCCAAAAGATGATATGTATTTTGGGAGAAAAATAAAGCAAAGTTGGGAGATGAAGACTATATAAAGAAGTGGTTTGCAATTTTAAGTAAGGTTTTTCCAGGTAGTACGTGTATATGGCAAGATTACTTTGCACATAGCAAAATATCACACAAAGTCTACTGTTTCCATTGGTTGTGGGAATCACAATACCTCATATAACATAATGAAGAATGTAGAATGTATCCTCCTCAAGCATCTCTGCATTCTGGTCCCTAACGTCTTCTAGTGAAGTGGTAAAACGATTTCATTGGAAGTGAATGTCCTTATAGTGCTTGTAAAGGATTTAGGGAAAGGTTTAGAATGGAAGACTAAGGTCAGATACATTTATCTCCATACTGTGTTTCAAAAGCATCCAAATACCAAAGCATTTATCCATCCATCTATTCATCCATCCAACCATTCATTCATCCATCCCAAATTATTGATTATGCTATCTTATCCCAGGTACAGTGAATAAGTACTAGGAACAATTATGGGGGTGTTCATGTTTTAGGGTGAGAAAGGGGCTAATAGGAGTAATTAGGGATTATATTCCTGAGATTTCATTTGATCCTCACTATACTATTTAAGGAAATTGTCTGAAAATTTTATTGGACATCAGAACAACAACAACAACAACAAAAAACCAAACCCTTGAAAAGTAGATCCCTTGAAAAATATATAAAAGTATATACCATCTTATATGGTGTGTGCAGATCTTAACTTTACTGGTAAAAGTAATGAGCCAGTACAGACTTCCATAGAAAATTTCATAGTGTGAGAAATATTGTAAAAATAAAACTTAAATGGAAAATAAGCAGTTGAAATACCCTCTAAATATTATTAATAATAAGAACAATTCTAAGTATTGTTATAATAGAAGTGACTTTTGGGTAGAAATAGTTTTATTTCATTTAGTGGAATTTTCAAGATGTCCCTGACAGCTCCACATTAATATACCATTTTCAAATTTCTGTACTTATAATCATTGTAATCTCCTTAAAAGTAAATATCCTAATTATAGAAATTTTAAATAAATACTTCTCATACACATTCAAAAAATTCAGATAAAGTAATAGTTTCACTTGCCATCATTAGTTTAGTTTTCTGTATATCTGTTACACATGTGTGTACATGAAGAATATTTAGTTTGGGTAACTAGTTTGTAAAATAAATGGTACTATACTGTGAGTACTGGTCTATAGCTTGCATTTTTCCCTTATAATTACACCTTGGAGATCCTTCCACATTGTCTAAATATTAATATATCTTATTCTGTTCAGGAACTGCATTGTATGACTTTACATAATCTTTTTTTGTTGTTGATGGGGATTTAGACTGCAATTTTCAAAGTCACAGACAATACTACAAAGGATGTCGTATATGCCTTCATCCTCACACAGATAGATATTTCTTTAGGGAAGGTATTAAATGGTACAACTGCTAGGTGATAGGGTGGTTATATTTCAACTTCCAGTGGTACTTATGAATTATTCTCTAAAAGGACTGTGCCAATTCACACTCCTACCGATAGTGTGTGATAATATCAAATACCCCACAAACATAACATACCATAAAGTCACTTTCTAATTTCTGTAGCTTTTAAATTGACTTGTATGAGCTCTGTATCTGCTGTGGGAAATAATCTTTGTCCCATTATAAAGACTGAAAAATATGCTTTTCTCATCTGTAGTTTATCTATTCTGCATATTAATCCCTTCTCTGTTATATAGGTTGAGAATACATTTCCCCAGTCTGCAGCTTTGTTTCCTAATTTTCACATTTTTTAAGAGTTGTGCAATCATTAATATTTATAAATAATATAAAATATACAAATAATATAAAAAGTTTATATGTTAAGTGAAAAGGAATGCAAAAATATTTACTTTTAAAAAACTTTTAATTAATTTTTTATTTTATTTTACTTTTAAGTTTCAATTTTAATCACTCTATGCTCATCATAACAAGTGCACTCCTTAATTCCCATCATCTATTTCACTATCCCCCCCACCCTTCTGGTAACCATCAGTTTGTTCTCTATGGTTAAGAGTCTATTTCTTGGCTTCTCTCTCTCTATATATATTCTCTTTTTCCCCCTTGTTTGTTTGTTCTGTTTGTTAAATTCCACATTTGAGTGAAGTCATATGGCATTTGTCTCTCTCTGACTGACTTATTTAAAGTTTTAAATTTTGGTGTAGTCAAAATTATGAGATTTGTCTTTATGACTTTTGTGTTTTATATGTTGTTGTTAAAAGCATCTTCTGTCTCAAAATTATAAATATGGATTCCTATTTTTCTTAAAATGTGTTTGAGGCTTTGACTTTTACCTTTACATTTTTAATCCAAGTGGGTTTTTTTGCAAATGGTATAAAATATTTGACTTAATTTTTCTTGCTCGATTTACTAAGAAAAATTCAGTATATGACTATCCTCTCCTCAGAGTTATTTTATTGCCACTATTGATTATTGCACAATTATCCATACATGGGTCTATTTCTGAACTCTATTCTGTTACAAACCATTTGTCTCTTCCTGAATCAATACCATAATGTTTTAATTTCTATTTCCTTTTGATTTTACAGTGCCTGCCACTTGCATGTTAATATTAGCAAACTAAATGCCATGTTTCCCAGAAAGGATCTTAGCATAGAGTAGGAGTTAAATTGACATTTATTGAATTTTTTTCTTTAAATTCTGCGTTGCTTTTGGCAGACTAAAAAAAAAAATGTATTTGATGATAAGAGAAATTGGCTTCTTTATTCTCGTTTCCTGAATCCCATCTTAAAAACTTTGGATTAAAGTAAACCTATTTTATGATTCTCCAAGGGTAGATGCTAGCAGGTCATGACTTCTGCATTTATAAATGTGTTTGCAGAAGGGTATAGTGGTCTGGAACCTCCAATAGCCCTTTTTGGTTAAGGGTTTAAAGAAAATCCAGTTCTTCCTTTTGATTGTTGTCACATACTTCTAAACAAAACATGATTTAGACATGTTCAGTAACTGAGAAAAATGTGTTCCACAAGCATTGATTTCAAATGTTTTACTGATTATTTTAAAAATTTAAGTAAATATCAATGAAACAGCAGAATACATAGCATGAAGTAATCAAAATTAAAATAACTTTAAGTTTTTACTTTTACTAAAAAGACTGATTATATTAATAAGAATATTGTGAAAAGATGTCCTGAATGTGGTAGAAAAGAAAATAAACCTATGGAGAAATAGGGGCTGAATCAAAATAACCCTAGAGACTGTTACCCTGTTAGGCAATTAAGTCATTTCTCATTTTTGGGAAAGAAACAATTTTATTTTTATTTTTTATTAACTGTAATCTCTCTACAAAGCTATTTGGATTTAGGTCAGGATGAAGAGCAATATACTTTTAAGTGTTGCTAAAAAGCACATTAGAGTAACTTACTGCTTAAGTGAACTAATTAATGCATAATATTTCCCCTCTTGCATTCTTATAAACTTTTCCGCTTATTAGTCATCATAGAACTGTTTTGTCTTTGTGTTCCATATCCTTTCTGAATGATTGTAATAAAGAGATAAATTTGGTATGTGTAATATTGTTACCCTGAGAAACCATGGCAACAAGTAAATACATCATTGGTCATTGTAATTCATCAGGCATTGTAGACAGTAGGAGTTACATTATGAGTAAGTTGAGAAAGATCAGGGTCCCTGTGGGCTGAGACTTGGGGAAAAGAAAAGCAGGTCTTATTCTTTCTGCTACTAAAGTCTTTTGCTGAAGTCTTCGTTATTGATTCTTAATTATGTTCTAGATCTAACTAAAAGGAACACGTTGTAAGCACTTGGAAATCCAAACGTGAATGTGTATGGCATTCTTAGTTTGCTTAGTCTCACTCACTCATGTTCTGTAAGATGTCTTCTAGCTCTTTTTTTTTTAAATGGGAAGATTTTTCATTGGAATTTATTTCTTAGTAATAAAAATTACTTTTTGATAATCAAGTTGTTTCAGAATATGTTCATACCTTCAATTGATCCTATTTAGTGTTTAGGAGTAGAGTGAAAATTTATTTTATTTGCATATGTTGATGTATGCTACTGCCACTTATTTTAAGTTTTTATTTAAATTCCTGTTAGTTAACATACAGTGTAATATTAGCTTCAGCTATACAATTTAGGTGATCCAATACCTTACATACAACACCCAGTGCTTATCACAAGTAGAATACATTTTCCTCAATTAATTAACCCAGCTCCCTCACTCACCTCCTCTCTGATAACCATCAGTTTGTTGTCTTTAGTTAAGAATCTATTTTCCTCTCTTTTTCCCCCATGATCATTTTGTTTCTTAAATTCCACATATGAATGAAATCATATGGTATTTGTCTTTGTTTGACTGACTTATTTTGCTTAGCATAATATACTCCAGCTCCATCCATGTCATCACAAACGGCAAAATTTTTTTATAGCCGAGTAATATTCCAATATATATATATATATATTCTAATATATATATATACACACACACACACTAAGAAAAAAAATATATATATACCATCAGTTGATGGAAAATTGGGCTTTTTGCATAATTTGGCTATTGTAGATAATGCTGCAAAAAACGTTGGGGGTTATGCTACTACCATTTAAATCATTTTAATCCCATAGTTCTTAGCATTGCTATTAGATATTATTGAAATTTTAAAAAATTCATCAACAGATTTTACTTCAAATATTGATTAAAGGTAGAAAATGAGAAGGATATGCCTTCTTAGTTCTAGTTACAAATATCTTTTCTTATCTGAGTTTTTATATAGATTTGATAAAATTAATGATTCATCAAAGCATTTCTAAGAATTTACACTGGGAAAATATTTTTAGATTTGTCACATTAAACTTATTAAGAAATCAAGCATATTATCCAATAATTGGAATTAAAGTCCAGTACAGGAAGGAATAGTGAATAAATAATCTCTTTCATCTTCTAGCTAATTATTGGCCTGAGAAATCTCTTGATCTTCTTTATCTGGTATCTCAGGCTCATATTAAAACTTCAGTTATAGTCTAAGTAACAACATTGCTGTAAAGAGATGTGTAAAAAAAATATAAATACTTTTTATATTTATAAGCCTGTACATTTGCTACTGGGAATTCCTACCCCAGTGACCAATTTATTAGAAATATTACCATCACTATACATGATGCCTTTAACCACTTTATATATGGTTCATTTGGAGATAGTTCATATTTGTTGATTGTGCTTAATGTAACCACATTCCCTCATTTCAAATGAACAAATGATTTTGAAATGTAGTTGTTTATGAATTAGTCTAAGTATCTGGAGGAATAAATTCAAAGTATAGTGTAAAGATTGTCCTACATGAACACATTCACTTCAGTATTTGAGTTCAAGTATTATTGGTATTCACTTACCCACTGGAGAAATCCACATTTTCAAAGAAAAGAAATATTTCTCTATGGGCATTTCAGAGTATAGGATAAAATGTTTTGACTTCAGTAACAAACTTTGGCTGGCTGATTATGCGCCAGCTGGATAATTGAATGAATAGCCCTGAGGGTAGATTCTTAAATCCAAAAAAATGACTTTGGAAAGTTGTCCATAAATACACAACTCTAGATATGAGCTAAGCAGGCTGGCCACTATACTCTTAAGGTAATTGAGTTGTATTAGACTTATTCGTAGAACCCATTCATCAGAAAGAACACAAATCACAGTGCACATCAAGTAGACATCCTTCAGGGTAAGTTATGGGTTTATAATTGTAGTTTACCATCAGTCACTTGTGAAATTTGCTTTGCATCAATTTTGTGAATCCTGGTCACCTTTAAATGAGCTGATTCAGTCAAGTTTCTGAGCTTTCAAAGTGGCAATCTCTTTCCTGGACTGTGCTGCTCTGTGGTGAGGACTTCCCTGAGTGGTAAACCATCTGTTAACTGAATGCATCCTTTCTAAACCTGAAGTGAGATACTATTTATTTACTCATCTGTTGAGCATCTTTTAGCAAAGGCTGTTCTAACCGTGGAGGATACAGTAATGAACAAAATCAACAAAGTCTTTGTGTTTATGGAACTTATGCGTGATAATATTGTGAAATAATAAAATGTAAAAGTCCTTGAAAATCGTTTAGTTTAGTTCCCTCATTTCAATAATCAGAAGATGAATGCAATTAGTTAATAGTACAGCTGAGACTTAAAGCTCAGGTTTTTCTCACTAGCTGTCAAGGAAAAGAGGAAGATGATAAAAGAACCACAGTGGGGTTTCCATTGACTGCTGAGTAGTTCTGGTAAGGAGAAATGAGGGTCATTGCGGCTTAAATAACAAAATAACAATTTAGTCATAAGAAAAGGAGGGCTCAAAATATAGACTCAACTAATTCAGTTATTGTGACATTAAGAAATTTATTCTATGATTATTTGACTTAAGAAACAATGCCATAAATCATGTGTCCACAAGGCTATAAAACTAACACAATTTCCTCTGTGTTTTCCTTCCAGTCCCTGCCAAAATAGCAAAAAGCATGACTTTGAAGCTCAGGTCCCTATATTTATCTGCTTCTATCTGTGCTTAATACCAGAGTGACTTTGGCTAAGACAACCAACCTGTCTGAGCTTCTTTTCTTTCTCCTTTAAAAAGTGGCAAATATTTACTTCTGGGGAGATTTAGTACTTTTAGAGTGGATTCAAACCTAAGCAACCATCAACCTAATATAGATTGCCATATGCATAAGATGTTATATATAAACCTAATGGTAACCACAAATCAAAACCCAGTAATAGAGATGCAAAAAATAAAGAGAAAGGAATCCAAGTATATCACTAAAGAAAGCTTGCAAATCATGAGAAAAAGGAATAGGGAATAACTACAAAAACAACTACAAAATAAATAACAAAATGACAATAAGTACATACCTATCAATAATGACTTTGAATGTAAATGAACCAGATGCTCCAATCAAAAGACATAGGGCAATGGAATGGATGAAAAAGCAGGATTCATCTATATGCTGCCCTCAAGAGACCAAATTCAGACCTAAAGACACATGCAGATTGAAAATGAAAGAATGGAAAAGCATTTATAATGCAAATGGAAGTGAAAAGAAAGCTGGGGCAGCAATACTTGTATTAGAGAAAATATACTTTAAAACAAGAGATGAAGAAGGATACTAAATAATCATGAAGGGGACAATTCAACATGTAAATATTTATGCAGCCAACTTGAATTCATCCAAATACATAAAGCAGCTAATAACAAACAAAAGGAAGTAACCAAATTAATGCAAAAGTAGGAAATTTTAATACTCCACTTGTATCAATAAATAGATCATCCAAACAGAAAATCAACAAGGAAATAATGGCTTCGAAGGCCACATTGTACCAGATGGATCTAACAGATACAGTCAGAACATTCCATCCTAAAATAATAGAATACATATCTTTTTCAAGTGCACATGGAACATTTTCCAGATTAGACTACATTAGGCCACAAAACAAATCTCAACAAACCAAAAAGACAAGTCATACTATGTATCTTTTCTGACTACAACACTAAAAGTATGGAAATCAACCAGAAGAAAAAATCTGGAAGGAACACCAAATACATGGAGGTTAAATAATATGCTATCAAACAATGAATGAGTCAACCAAGAAATCAGAGCAAACAAAAAGATACATGGAGATGAATACCAATGAAAACAAAATAGTCCAAAAACCTTTGGGATGCAGCAAAAGCTATTGTAAGAGGGAATTTTATAGGAAGTAACACAGGTCTACCTCAAGAAGCAAAAGGATCTCAAGTAACCTTAAGGAACCAGAAAAAGAATAACTTAAAACCAGTAGAAGGAAGGAAGTAATAAAGATTAGGGCAGAAATAAATGACATAGAAATAATTTTAAAAAGCAATACAAGAACAGATCAATGAAACTAGGAGCTGGTTCTTTGAAAGAATCAACAAAATTGACAAATATTTAACCAGACTTATTAAAAAAAAGAGGGAGGACTCAAAATCATAAATGAAAGAGGAGAAATAACAACTGACATTACAGAAATACAAAGGATTATAAAGAATATTATGAAAAATTATAGCCAACAAGTTGGAAAACTTAGAAGAAATGGGTAAATTCCTAGAAACATATAACTTACCAAAACTGAAGCAGGAACAAATAGAAAATTTGAACAGGCCAATTATCAGCAATGAAACTGAATTCGTAATAAAAAAACTCCAACAAATAAAGTCCAGGATTGGATGGCTTGATGTGTAGAATTCCACCAAATATTTAAAGAGAGTTACCACCTATTCATCTCAAATTATCCCCCCAAAAAATAGAAGACAAAGGAAAGCTTCCAAATTAATTCTATGGGGCCAGCATTACTCTGATACCAAAACCAGATAAAAATATGACGTAAAAAGAGAACTACAACACAGTATCTCTGATGAACATAGTTACAAAAATTCTCAACAAAATATTAGCAAGCCAAATCCACAATGCATTAAAAATCATAAATGAAAGAGGAGTAATAACAACTGACACTGCAGAATACAAAGGATTATAAGTATAGCCAAAGCCATCTTGAAAAAGAACAAAACTGGAGGTATCATAATTCCAGATTTCAAGATATACTACACAGCTGTAGTAATCAAAACAGTATAGTACTGATACAAAATAGACACATAGATCAATAGAACAGAATAAAGACTCCAGAAATAAAGCCATAATTATTTGGTCAATTAATTTATGACAAAGCAGGAAAGAGCATCCAGTGGGAAAAAGACAATCTCTTCAACAAATGGTGTTGGGCAAACTGGACAACTACATGCAAAAGGATGAAACTGTACTACTTTCTTACACCATACACAAAAATAAACTCAAAATGGAATCACAATCTAAATGTGAGACCTGAAACCATAAAAACCCTAGAAGAGAACACAGGCAGTAATTTCTCTGACATTAGCTGTAGCAATATTTTTCTAGAGATGTCTCCTGAGCAAGGGAAACAAAAGAAAAATAAACTATTGGGACTACCTCAAAATAAAAAGCTGCTGCACAGCGAAGGAAATAATCAACAAAACAAGAAGACAACCTAACGATTGGGAGAAGATATTTGCAAATGATATATCTGATAAGGGGTTAGTATCCAAAATATATAAAGAGTTTATACAACTCAACACAAAAAAGCCAAATAATTCAATTAAGAAATGAGCAGAAGACATGAACAGACATTTCTCCAAAGAAGATATACAGATGGCCAACAGACACATGAAAAGATGCTCAATATCACTAATCATCAGGTAAATGCAAATCAAAACCACAATGAGATATCACCGCACACCTGTCAGAATGTCTAAAATCAAAAACACTAGAAATAGTAAAGGTTGGAAAAAATATGGAGAAAAAGCAACCTTCATGCACTGTTGGTGGGAATGCAAAGTGGTGCAGCCACTGTGGAAAATAGTATGGAGGTTCCTCAAAAAATTAAAAATAAAATACTGTATAATCCAGTAATTCTACTACTGGATATTTATCCAGAGAATATGAAAATACGAATTCAATAAGATGTATGAACCCCTATATTTATTAAGGCATTATTTACAATAGCCAAACAATGGAAGCAGCCCAAGTGACCATTGACAGATGAGTGGATAAAGGACATGTGGTATATATATATACATGAAATACTCCCCGGCCTTAAAAAGATTGAAATCTTGCCACTTACAATGACTAGGAGGATCTAGAGGGTATAATGCTAAATGAAATGAATCAGTCAGATAAAGACAAATACCATATGATTTTACTTATATGTGGAATTTAAGAAACACAACAAAGAAAAAAAGAGACAAACAAAAAACCAGATTTTTACTGAGAACAAATTGATGGTTACCAGAGGAGAGATGGATGGGGAGGTGGGTAAAATAGGTGAAGGGGATTAAGAATGCACTTATCATGATGAGCACTGAGTAATGTATAGAAATCTTGAATCACTACATTATACACCTGAAAGTAACGTAACACTGTATGTTAATTATACAGGAATTTAAAAAAGGGAAAAATTTGATGGACAAAAGTCGTGAATGAAATACATCTGTGCATAAAAACACACTGTAAACTAGGAAGTGTAATTAAACTAATTAAGCAAATATTAGGCATTCATTATGCTTAAGTATTTATAAAGTCCACGCAGAAGTTCCCTTAGTTCAAAGCATCCTCTGATCTATATACTAGCATTTTGCTTGCTTCTTAATAGACTCCTACCAAAGGCTTCTCTGTAATTTTTTTTATAACTTGGCAACACCTGGTTACCATTACAGGGTCAGAGAAGTTTGTCTCCATTCCCTCTCAAGTTCTTTGCCAGGTAATTTTTCCATTTAAGATCCTATAAGATGAACATAGAACTCAGGACAGAGGATTTTCTGTTAAAATTCTTATAAGGATGTCTTGAGAAATGTGAAGCTCTTTTTAAAAGTGCTTAGGATATGGAAAGATAGACGATTATCCTTTAAATTCCCTCATTTGTGCAGATGAGAATTTCTCAAGCAGCTATATTTAATAAGTGCACAGTAGTTTAAGATTGTCTCAACTCTCCAACCTGAGGAGGGTTGGAAACAGAATCACTTTATTCTGTTTGTTTGTTTGTGAACCTCTTACCTGGTAGGGTTTTCATATTTTCTCAGGATTGTAATTTGTACTATTTTAGATTCTCCTGTGGTTTTCACACATTATTGTTATTGCTGGAACATTCTGATGCAAGCAGTTTCTAACTTTTCCTTATATATAATTTATCTCAGTGCTCTCAGAGGCTTACACAATATGCAGACTCAGATTAAGCGGTAGCTCAAAATTAAGTAAAATCAGATACAATTTTAGAGTTTGCATTTAAGTTCTGCTTCTTTCATACATTCTAAGAATAGTTTATTCAAAAGCTCTTCTAGAACATGAATGTTTACTAATCTCAAGTATGTGATAGTCATACTTAAAAAACAATGAAAATTATTGGTTCACATCTCTCCACTCCCTTCTCTGTTATTCTGATCCTTCAAACCTGTGTATATTGGACTTCAGAATGCTTTGAAGGAAATGCGAGTTTTGAAAAGTCAGCTTCTTGGGCCAGGGCTCATGTCTTTGTATTAAATGTATGCTTAATACATAGCAGCTGCTCAGTAAATTCTTGATGATTTTAAGTAAATTACAAAAAATGGGAAAATACTTTTGCAATTGGGGGCGAGAGGACATACCAAAGATAAAACTAATGCACAGGTCTGAAAGTAAATATTAAAAAGCAGAGAGGTATGAGTCATGAGAAGAGGTTCAAAATAGAATTTAGAATAAGTCAGAGTTCAGATTATTTAATCAATGTTGTATTCCATAGGAAATTGGGATCTGAAATATATGCTCAGCAAAGCTAGTTGGGTCCACATGTTGACAGAAGCAGAATCCAAGTTTCCCAAGCAGAGCCAGAAGACCTCTCTTTTAGAGACGGCTGGGAACATCTTGAGGAAAAGGAGTGGTCTGAGGCCCTACCTACAAAGACAGTGGGTAATTGAGAAGGTGGCATTGTATTAGAAATAAATAATTTAGAGCAGAAAGAAACATGATGGCCAGTTGTATGTGTCAGAGTGAAGGGTGGAGACTGACGATGTAGCCTCTCTTCTGTATTTACTACTTGGACATCTAAAAGGTCAAAGGCATATGTATTATAAGATGGATTCTGGTGGTTAAGACAGGAAAGCTGTTCTGAGGGGAGCACTACCAGAGGAAGGCAGAGAGAACTAAGACTATGATTGGAATACAAATTATGGAACCAAAATTTGGACAGAGGACGGATACAAATAGGATAAGGCGTATAAAGGCTATTCAAGAAAGAAATCCCAAACTTTCCAAGACTTCTCAGCCTTATTGGAAGCAAATAGCTTAACATTAGATAAAACCTCACAGGACATATGTTTTTAAAGAGAATTCCCAGAGTAAATCATATACTTTTGGACCAGTGAGAATACTGTTGTTTCCATTGAGAATGTAATATTTCCATACCCTGAAACACTCAGAGATAGATGGTAGGACTATGTACAGAGAAGAGTACATCTGCCTGTCAAAGAAGGACTAGCAATTCACAGTTACAGAAAGGCTCTTCTTACTGGCACACGCACCGACCAAGGCACAAGGCAGAGCCAGCTAAAAAGTGAATTGGACAGAAAGCAAATGGAAGCCTTTTGATTTACCTAGAAGTCAGCAACAATGCAAATAGGGCATCAGAGATAAACTTTACGTAACTAGAGCACTAGGGAAATAATCCAATTTACAGTAGTGACATGTCTTACAATTTCTAGTTTCTAGAACTATTCATTTCCTCATGGATATTAAGGTCTGCTTTTCAGCATCAACCATAGCTTATCCTTTCAGTCATTGTTTTTCTGATCCTTTATTCAAATGAAATACCATTTGTGTGGAAATAAATAGAATAAGTTCTGCTGCAGTGATCTACCACCTGTCTGAACAGATCAAGAAATGAATAGCATTACTAATGTTTGATTCTTGCTACTATGCTTTCTTCCCCATACTTATAACAACTACATATTTTAAAAGCCTTGTTTGTTGTCGGCATCCCAAGTAGTATTGTTTGAAGAAATGGAAGGGTTTCTTTGGCACCAGAAATATATATTTAAGCATAAACTACTGAACATCAGAAATAATATCTTTTTCATGTAACCGAATCTCATTTTTGTTATAATGGAACATATTTTAATTAGTATAAGGTACAATTGCTTCATTTATTAGGCATCTGATAAGGTCAACTTATGCTTTTAAATACAAAGGAGATGAAATGTCTAACAGCCATTAAATGTCTGACATGTATTTCATTACACAATCTCCCCTGCAATGAATGCAAAATTCATCCATCAATGGAACATTGCACTGTATGCAATAAAATGGAGTTACTTTCTTGCATTTTCTTTATGTGATTACAATCATTCTCTGAAGAAACCTCAAAAGAAGTGATTCATGTGAATCTGAACTGTTAGGAGTAATTTATATTTGTCTATGCTAACACACTGTCAGGAATACATAACTTAACATTTGCTATATTAAAAGGGAGCAGGCGATACAACTTATTGATCTGTATCATGAAACTACCCAGAAAGTATAATGCTAATGATCGTTAACAATCAAATTCCAGAAGAAAAGGAAAACTTGACAAATATTCAGATGATATTAGTATTTCATTTCAAATATTCTTTTCTGGGAAAAGACATTTTTGAATATAATCATTTTTTATCTTTCTATGCCTTTACATGTGAGACACCTACAGGTGGCCTGATTCTGATTAAAATGAAAAAGATCCCTTCTTCTGTTGAATGCACAATTATCTTATATGTAAAAAGCATTTAGGAATGAGACCAAATGTGGTGTATAAGATTCTAATATTTTCAAAGCAGAGTAAAACTTCATAGGCCTCAATCAAACTGCAGGCTTTCTTTGCTGACCAGAAGTAACTAGGGTGGTAAGGATTGATTGATTGATTGATTGATCCGACAACACTGAATTTTACTGGGTGGGTCTGGTGACCCAGAAATGAATAAGGTGGATCCACAGAATTTAAGGAGCTCATAGTTCAATGGAGATTATATCATGTGAAAATTTATAATACATCCTAAATTTAGGAAAAAGTCAAAATTAGTAATTTTTATTTAAAGTGTGTTACTCTTGCCATCAGGGAAATAGAAGTCAAAACCACGAGATACCACCTCACACCAGTGAGAATGGTGAAAATTAACAAGACAGGAAACAACAAATGTTGGAGAGGATGTGGAGAAAGGGGAACCCTCTTGCACTGTTGGTGGGAATGTGAACTGGTGCAGCCACTCTGGAAAACTGTGAGGAGGTTCCTCAAAGAGTTAAAAATAAATCTGCCCTACGACCCAGCAATTGCACTGCTGGGGATTTGCCCCAAAGATACAGATGCAGTGAAAGACTGAGACATCTGCACCCCAATGTTTATAGCAGCAATGTCCACAGTAGCCAAACTGTGGAAGGAGCCTCAGTGTCCATCGACAGATGAATGGATAAGAAGATGTGGTCTATGTATACAATGGAATATTACTCAGCCATCAGAAGAGACGAATACCCACCATTTGCTTCAATGTGGTTGGAACTGGAGGGTATTATGCTGAGTGAAGTAAGTCAATTGGAGAAGAACAATCATTATATGGTTTCAGTCATATGGGGAATATAAAAAATAGTAAAAGGAATTAAAGGGGAAAGGAGAGAAAAATGAGTGGGAAATATCAGAGAGGGTGACGGAATATGAGAGACTCCTAACTCCGGGAAACAAACTAAGGGTGGTGGAAGGGGAGGTGGGCGTGGGGATGGGGTGACGGGGTGATGGGCACTGAGGGGGGCACTTGACAAGATAACACTGGGTGTTATGCTATATGTTGGCAAATCGAACTCCAATAAAAAATATACAAAAAATAAATAAGAAAATAAAAAGTGTGTTACTCATTTTGTAGACTTACAGTCCCAACTTTGTCTCTAGATATTAATGTATTAACTGAGGCATATATGAGCAGATTCATATACATTTATTGTATTTCCCAAAGATTCAGTATATATTTAGATTATTTCCTAAAGTATACAAAGCTAGATTTATAAGATACATAGGTAGAAAGTGAAAGCATATATTAACATACCTTTAAATATATATATAAATGAACTGACAACCCATGAGAGACTCTTAACTCTGGGAAACAAACTGAGGGCTGTTGAAGGGGAGGTGGGTGGGGAATGGGGTAATGGAGTGATAGGCATTAAGGAGGGCATGTGATGTGCTGAGCACTGGGTGTTATATGCAACATAAATTATTGAAAACTACATCTGAAACTAATGATGTAGTATACGTTAGCAAATTGAATTAAAACTAAATAAAATAATGAATAAATATATATAAAAGAACTGAAAAGCTAATGGAGCTCATATGATAGTGCAGTAAGGGGGTGAAATGCTAGATAAATATGCTAGCTATGGTAGAATTAATAACCATAAGCAAATAGAAGACTAACTGAAAATATTCCACATACAAATAGCGCAAAATTCTAGAATTTTTTTGAGTAGGGAATAAGATGTGAACTTACTGTTGAACATAAAACAGAGCAGAGCAAATGTAGACAACTAGTTCATGTGTTCCTACATGGGAAGACTAAATGTTATATAGATGTACATTGTTCCTGAATTAAATAATAAATTAAATGGAAACGGTAATGGGAATTTTACGGAACTTTGAGCAGATTCTAAAGTTCATACAGAGAAGCAAATAAACAGAATACTAACACACGTTTGAAATAGACTACTGTATATTAAAACATGCTAGTTAGCAGATATAAGTGTGGGAATAAAAAATAAACGAAGGGACCATAATACAAGGTCCGTGTATAAAATATATCCTTGTGTATTTGAAATTTAATATATGATAAATAGGGCACTTAAAACTATCAGGGAAATGAAAACTACTGATAATCCAATTGACATTCTATAAAAAATAAAATCTTACCTCACAATAAACGCAAAGTAAATTCCAGATTAATTAATAACAATATATTTTTAAGACTAAGAATAAAAAAAGAAATACAGAGGAATGTTTTTATAATCTTGCAGTAGGAAAGGCTTCCTGAGTGAGGCAGAGATTCAGACTCCACAGAAGAAAACTGACATATTTAATTTTTTTTTGAAAACTAACATATTGGACTACCTAAATTAAAATGCCTGTATGGCAAATGAAACCATAATACAAAGAACATTAAAAGATAAAAACATAGATTAGAAGATTATACATTAGTATATTATCATATTTGTATACATATATAAAATATTACTATATTTACATACATATATAAAACCAAGGGTAATATTTATAGGTAAGAATTTCTACAAAATTATGTTGAAGAGTGTATAAGATTCTAATGAAGGGAATGCAATCTGGAGAGTTTGCTTTTGGTTAATAAATGTTATTTAAAAGATATCATGAATTTTTCAATGGGGGCTAAAACGAAAACTACATCCCAACTGTACATTTTTCTTTTTAAATATTCGAGTATTCTATCTCTCGCCATGTGCTTGCCAACATGCATCTAACTAAAATTTCAATTTTAGTCATCTATTTTTACACCCTGACAAGTATATCTGTTTTCCTAAATCTTGATTTATATGTTATTATCCTAGCTATTCTCCTGATTGCAGAAAGGTATTCAAAAATTGAACTTTCATAAGCCTGCTATTATAAAATATCTATTTATAGGTAGGCAACTGGCAGAGTTACCATAGAAACTGAAATAGCAATCAATTCTGAAACCATGAAAGTGTAAGTAAAGATGTGAGTATTATGAATAGAAAGCAATAAAACACGAAATCTTTTGTAATTATTAGGAAAAAATGCAAAGTAGGATATGTTTCAAAAGATGGTAACAGAAGGAAAAACAATTTACAATTATGTTTTATCCACCAGCATAAATTTGCGCAGCTGTAATGAAGCTGGGCATGCTCCCATTTTAAGATGCTGTCAAGAAGTTATTTTAAGAAAATTGGATAAATATAAAACTCGTGTATTTTGAGAAGCCTATATCTTAAGGCAAACAACTAGTATTCTCTAACTTACCAATATTAAACCTTCTTCCAATGCAATGTCCAAGTCATTTTGAATTGGCAGGTAGATATCTTGACCCAGACCCACATCTTCTACAACTACCACTGCACACACTTTGCATACTGCCAGGTGACACTGCCGAAGAGGCCAGGAATCATATTATATAACAATCTAAGTGGGAAAGCCCTTTGATAATTAATTGCCTAGTTATTTTCAGCTGGCACATTTAGTGCACTAATGCATTCCTGAACTCATGATTGTGGCTCGCTGTAAGATTACAATAAGAATTACAGCTAATTCTGGTGGGAATGAATTCAGTTCTCTTTTTATCTTTTTAAAAATATTTTTTAATTTATAAAAGGTAAAACAAAAGAAAAAAACCCCACTCCATTCATAAAGATTTTAACAAATGGACTTTTCTCACCTGTGGGTATCCAGTGCTTTAAAATGAAGGTGTATAAAAGGAATGTCAGAAAGTTAAGATCCTTTATTCATTTAATCCATATCAGTTATTCCCTATATTTCAAGGCAACTTGTAATTTTTAGCTTCTTATAAACCATTGTGAGGAAATGGATATTTTCCTAAACAACAAAAAGCATTTATCACTTACTAAGGAACACGAGATAATTCATATTTCTATGAATATTCGCTTAATTAAAGGCTTCTCAAAAGTTTACTTACAAAAACCAGGGACTGTGTGATTGTTTTCCCATATGTCCACTAAAGAAAAAAGAAAATGATTAGAGTGCAAGAAGTAGATATTAAATTATACCAGATATCTCCAATGGTCCAGAGTAGGAGGATTATGATTCAATATAGATTTGTTCGGCTTCAGAAAGCAATACATTTTCATTCCCAAAGAGACATAGCTCAAGTACCACTCTCAGGGAGCTGTAAACCTCACTACCCTGATTCAGAAAGGATTACACAGGGCGACCCAGGGATTACATTGTCAATTATTAACCTTAAAAAATAATTCTGATGAAATATTAAGCTTATTATTTGACTTTGAAAACATTAAAGGTCTCTCATTCATTTGAATACCCAGAGTACACAGTAAGTGTGAGAACAAATGGACTATCCAAGCCCTTTTAATTAAATTTAAGGAGAAAAAGAACTGTGGTTGACAATTGCAAGAATATAAAATCCTGATAACGAAGATACCTTGGTGGTGACTTTTATGCATCAAATTAAAAACAAAGGGAAGTATTTATTCTGTTTTTATTTGAGCTTTTAATTGAAACGAAACAGATATTTTGTGTGAACAAATGAACAGTCCAGTGAATTTTTACTTTGTGTGAACCTTCAAATATCAATAGCACACACAATTCAAGGAACAGAACATTGCCAGCATCCCACAAGCTAGCTTCATGTCCCTTACCAGTCACTCCCCACTCTCTCACAGCTAAACGTGATTTTAGTGCTGCTCTGAATGTGATTGTACATGGTTCTTGCTCAACACATGTAAGCATTTTTGTAGGCTGTATACCAAGGAAGGAGATTGATGAGTCATGGAGTTTGTACACATTCATCTTGAGTCATTACTGCCAAATGGTTCTCCAAAGTAGTTTTACCAATTTAAATTCTAACTGTATGTGAGAATTCCGGTTGTGCCGCATCCTTGCAGCATCGGCAGCATTTGGCATTTTCTGTCCTTTTCATTCAGCGATTCTGTTGGGTGTGTAGTGGATTCTCATTGTTTCCAGTGAACACTCTTCAAATATGTAATGAAATTGGATTTCTTCCTATGTTTGTTGGGCACACGGAACTCCTCATTGTGAAGGGCACACTAAAACAGTGATTGTTTCATAAGGGAAAACTGTAATTTCATTTACATTCTAATGACTCTCATCTTAATAAATACTCCTGGTGATGATTATTCATACTCATATATGGCAACTATTGCAGTAGGCTCTATTCACCATCAGGACATGGACAATGTTTTAGTTACCATTGAATTTCTGGTGCCTAGCCCAGGGCCTTGTTTTTGGATCATTGGTTTTGTCATTTTTTTAAAAATACGAACATTTAAAACTATAAATTTCCTTCTAAGTACTGCATCAGCACTACTTTAGCCACATCCTGCTCTTTTGGGTATGCTGTGATTTAATTATCATTTAATAAGAAATATTTTCTAATTTCCTTTGCGATTTCTTCTTTATTCCATCAGTTATTTAGAAATAAGTTGATCAAATTCCAGGTATTGTGAGATTTTCTAGATATCTTGTTGATTTTCTAAGTTAAATACAATTATTGTATGGAAACATGATTTCATGTCCTTTTATTTATTTTTATTATCTTTATTTTTTTTTAAAGATTTTATTTATTCATGAGAGACATAGAGAGAGAGAGGCAGAGACACAGGCAGAGGGAGAAGCAGGCTCCATGCAGGGAGCCCAACGTGGGACTCGATCCCCGGTCCCCAGGATCACGCCCCGGGCTGAAGACGGCGCTAAACCGCTGAGCCACCCAGGCTGCCCTGGCATGAATTTTTCTACAGTTGATCTGGAAATTATTAGCCTACCTGTCATAATTCTGAGATCTCAATGGGCAAAAAGATTGCATTTTCAAAATTCAGTACATGACTGATAGATTTCTACTGAAATTTGAGGGTTTAATATGGATTTCTGCCCCGTTCTGTGGTGTATGTTTCCAAGGGACAGATCTCTTACCCTCACAAATAAGTCTCTGTGTCACCATTTCAAGGACATATCTTCAGTTTTCTGCAGAGCTGAAGAAGGGACAATGAGAAAGAAAATCTGGAGGCTCTTGTGACTCAAACAGCCTCTTGTTTTTAACCTCATCCTTATCTCCATTTATAGGTAACTGGTACTGCAAATTCAGAATTGTGGGACAAGTGGTAAAGACAAATCAGATAGCTTCTAAATTTCTAACATTTTGTGGCAGAACTGGTAGTCATATGTGAAGGAGTTAACTGGCAAAATTGTGCAAATTAAAAGTCTACTGGGATCTATGGCAGTGTTACTGCTGAAATTCTAACATTATAGATTCATTCTTCCTTTGAGTATTCATTTGTTAAATTAAAAAAAAATTTTTTTTCTCATTTCCAAGGGATTTGAATCAACAAATTAATCCTTGGGGATAATAAATTTCCCCTTTGAATGCACATCTCCCTGGGATGTATAACACACTGACATTTCCATCAGTCATTTACATTATATTTCAGAATAATTTTATCAGACGTTTCTGGCAAACCTATGAGAAACTTGCCCATTAAGAATGGGAATGTGGACAAAGTAAATATGAAAAAGGAGGTGTTATTCTGCACTGGAAGCCCTGAAAACTTGCAGGGTTGGGATCCAGTGCTGCTGGGGCCAAAGGGTGATAGACTGAGGTCTTGAGTAAAGGATGAGAAGTGACAGACAGAGTTTTATAACAAATTGGATGGAGAGAAAGGAAATAAGAATTCAAAGATAGTCCTGAGCTTTCTAGAATTTATCAGTTGTTACTATTAATACTTAAATACCTTTTCCAAAGCTAAAAACAGAAGTCTTGGAGTTACATGATAACTATGGATTTTTCTAAAATGGAATATTTCTGCTGGCCCTTAAAATATACTGCAGAATAACCTTGCTTTCTTATATTGATAACAAGACATTATTTGTAAATTACCAATTTTTTCTAAGTTGAATTATTTTATATTAATTCATCTTGTAAATTTAGAAAAGTTCTATAAGTTACTTATTAGTTTACTATTTTCTTTGATCTTCATGCCCTCTGTCAAGTAGCTAGCATATTTTGACAGTTAGATGTACTACAGTTAGCATTTAAGAAAAGGTAATTATGTTGTATTGCCTTAATTTTCTCCTAGAATATTTATGCTTTAGCTGGCTTTTTTCCTCTTGTATTTAAATAATACCAATCCAAATAGGAAATATAGCGATTTTCTGATTTAAAAATACATGTTTTTAAAATATTTTATTTATTTATTTGAGACAGAGAGAGAGAGCATGAGCAGGGGGAGGGGCAGAGGGAGAAGCAGGCTCCCCCCTGAGCATGGATCTTGACTCTGGGCTCAATCCCAGGACCTTGGATCATGATCCAAGCCAAAGACAAACACTTATATGACTGAGACACCCAGGTGACCCTATTTAAAATATTTTTATTTCAGAAGCCAGAGAGTCCATGTTCATAATACCTAACTTACATATTCTATATTAAATTAATAATGTGCATATGTATAATTATTTGTTACATATTATGATGCTGGGGAGTATTTTTTGGTGGTTGTTTTGCTGGTAAAGCTACCTCCTGGGTTTACTCTCTAAAAAACTTGTCCACATAGACATAGGATAGGATTTAGACTGATGAATCTATTTCACTCCATGGCTGAAGACATCCAAAAGACTAGTTTGTAGAAAATAAAGTAAAATGCCTTATGAAAGAAAAGTTGTAAATACTTATTACTATGGAAAGTTTTTAGAGATGACTTCGGAAAAAGCAATTAAATTAGGCAATGTACTGCTCATAACACACTGGTAGTGTGAATTCAGCTTACCTGGAGGTAAAGCTCTAGCTCTAACAGATTTTTCCGTTGTTACATTTGTTCCTATGGAAACTGACCTCTCTTACACTCTTCTCTTTCTCTTTTTATCACTTAAAAACAAGTTACAGAAACAATGGCCAGGAGGAAACATGAAATATTCATACAGTCATTGCTTAGAAGTTTTGAGTAACATGCAGGTATATGTTTGCTTTTACAGGCTGTGTACACAAACCCACATACCACCTATTTATATATGTCTAACAACCTAGAACACAGGAACTGAAATAATTTTTCTGACTTTGTAATGAGGCAACTTAATGAATGCTCCAAGGTCTTCCAAGGCATGTGGGAGGTAGACAGAGCAGGGTTAACAGAGCTGAAAGTAGATGGTTACTTACTGGAAACCTTTTAGTTTTGGGACAATATGAATGTGCAGGCTTCTCCCCCACACTCAGTATCTATTTATTAACAAAAGCGTTACAATAGATTAAAAGCTCAGTTTAGAGAGAGCAATCATACCTGGCTAGTCTTGGATTTTAGAAAAGGCCCTTATTTTTTTTCTTTAAGATATATCTAAAAGTTTTTAATAAACTATACTGTTTATTTAAAAATAATTTTTAAAAAGCCAGAATTAATATTTGATTTACCTTTATCTTAAAAGATAAGGTGAACTCATATTACAACAAGGCTTCTGATCCAAAGTGTGTTATAAAAAAAAATCAAAGGGTGCCTGAGTGGCTCAGTCAGTTGAGCATACAACTCTTGATCTCAGCTCAGGTCTTGATCTTAGAGTCATGAGTTCAAGCCCCATGTTGGGCTCCATGTAGGATGGGGAGCCTACTTAAAAAAAAAATCAATATTTTTTTGGTATTGTTAAGGAATTTTCCAGACTAAATTCCCTTAATGGGATTTTGGTGATTGTTAAATACAGTTTTCCACCTCCCTCTAAATCTGGATGTCTTCTCCAGGCTGAATGAGTGAACATTTTTGATGTTCACCAAGAAGGGGGGAAAAATCCTTTTTTTTTTTTTTTTTTTTTTTGGTTTACCATCACAGACATAGCTGCAGTCCCAGGACCCTGGATTTTAAAATCAGGTCTGTCCAGAGCTGGTTAGTGAGATTGACAAAGTCCTTTAACTTCTTCGAGTTTTTGCCTGTCATTTTTCAAATTGAAGCAGTAATAGCTATTAAGTTCAGAGGATTTAATAAAGTCATATAGATGGGTTTAAGTTTCTTCAATGCTGAGGCACTGTAGTAAGCCCTGGAAATACAATGGTGAGTAAAACACAGTCCCTGTCCACTTGGTGTATGACCTGTTGCAGTGGTTTCCAAATGGTTCCCAAATGTTAGTGAGAATAATCATCACCTGAGATATTTACTAAAAGATTGAATTGTTAAAATGTAGACCACATTACAGTTTTCTTATGAAATGGCCACTGGTTTATATGAAATTACATAGCCCATTTGCTCCAGCACATATATATTTATTTTTTAAGCTTTATTTTTTTCTTTATTTTAGAGAAAGAGAGTGTCAGGGGAAGGGGCAGGGGGAGAGAGAGAATCTTAAGTAAACTCCCCACTGATCACAGAGCCTAACGTGGGGCTCAATTTCACGACCCTGAGATCATGAACTGAGCCAAAATCAAGAGTTGGACTCTTAATTGACTAAAAATCCAGATGCTCCTGAAGCACATATATTTTTAAGAAGATCAAGAAAATATCAGTGAGGGTGACAAAACATGAGAGACACCTAACACTGGGAAAGGAACAAGGGGTAGTGGAAAGGGAGGTGGGAGGGGGGTTGGGGTGACTGGGTGATGGGCACTGAGGCGGGCATTTGGCGGGATGAGCACTGGGTGTTATGCTATATGTTGGCAAATTGAACTCCAATAAAAAAAATAAAAAATAAAAGTTGATCAAGAGAAGTTTGACTACTTTCTTTTTCCTTTTTAAAGATTTTATTTATTTATTCCTGAGAGAGGCAGAGACACAGGCAGAGAGAGAAGCAGGCTCCATGCAGGGGGCCTGACGCGGGACTCGATCCCGGGTCTCCAGGATCACGCCCTGGGCAGAAGGCAGCGCTAATCCGCTGAGCCACCCAGGCTGCCCAGTTTGACTACTTTAAAAAAAAAATTTCATCAATAACAGTGTATGTTTTGGACACAGGTAAAAAATTAAAACTGGATGGTTTAAGTCATTTGTCAACATACATTGACTAATATAAACAAAGCAAAAAATAAAAAATAAAAAAGACTGGGGAGGAGGAAAAATTAATCAGAGATACGAGAATAAAAGCTTACTTCAAAAAATATGTCTTACTTCAGTAACTGCATTTGGATTGGAAAATGAGTTGGAAGGACACATTTTAAGATTTCTTTTTAAAAGATTTTATTTATTTATTCATGAGAGAAACTGAGAGAGATGCAGAGACACAGGCAAAGGGAGAAGCAGGTTCTCTGTGGGGAGACTGATGCAAATCTCAATCCCAGGATCCCGGGATCACAACCTGAGCCAAAGGTATATATATTCAACCCCTGAGCCACCCAGATGCCCCCACACTTTAAGATTTTAGTAGAAAGATCTCTACCACGTTTTCTCTTCAGTATTTTTCTCTCTTGATCTGGAAAATGAATGATCAATGGTAAGAGGAAAAATTGAATATCTAGTCAGAAAGTATGTTATAAAATGGTTGCCCACTGATGTTTTTATTCTCTCCATAGTTTCGCCTTTTCCAGAATGTCATATAATTGGAATCCTGTAGTGAAGCCTTTCACAACTGGCTTCTTTCACTTACTAATATGCATTTAAATTTATTCCATGTCTTTTCAGGCCTGATAATCTTTTCCCTTAATTGTAGGAAGTTAATGTTTAGCCCAAAGTTTCAATGTTTTCACCTCCTTATGTTTATCATTCTTTTATGGTTGCTTGAATATATCTATATAGACACATGTGTATGGTAGTTTGGAGAACAAAAGAAAGGAACAGTAACAAGAATTTGGCTTTTTCTTGATCTTCCTCCCCCTTAAACCTATATGAAAGGAGCAGCATTGTATTTAGCTACCACGCTTAATATTTCTTAGTGAAGACAAGCAGAGAAATCAGTGGAGGGCCTAGAAGCACATATTGGTACAATGTGCTGAAAAGCAACTGGTGGATGGAAAACTCAAGATAGGATCTGAGTTAATAATGTGTCTTTTTTTTTTCCTAAAAATACCAGAAGGACATGACATTTTAAACATATTTTAAAATGACAGGGGGGATATACGTTTGTAATCTTGCTTAATTCTCACCACAAATTTTTTAAAATAAAGAGAAAAAATATATATAGCTAATCAGAAAGGGTATGAATGTTGCTCAAGGTCACAGAAGTGGTGAGTGATCCAGGCAGGACTGCACTCAGTGCTCTGTATTTTAAAATTTGTTTCTGGAAGATAGACATGTTGAATGTAATTAACACATATTTACCAGTTGAATAAATAAAAGAATTATTTGGGGGTATCACTAATACTGAAAATGACTTTATTTGGATTAATTGAGGTCACCAGACATCCTTAGAGCTCATGGATAATGCCATTAAGGCACATATGACAAGGTCCTCAGTCTGTCCTCTGCTCAGATTGAGTTCACTCTACATTCCACACCTCACAGGTAGCATCCCTAAAGGTTGAGGTTCCTTTGTTGGGAAACTTCTCTTCGCCATTGCGGGGGACTGGATACCCATGTGTAAAGTTTTCATTGTTTTTAGAACTTGAATTTCCATAAACCTTTTGGGGAATTTTAAGAGGATATCTTATCTGACTTGTGTTTTTAAGAAGTTTACTCTGGGTACCATGTAAAGAATGGACTTTAGGGCAGCAAAAATGGAACCCTCAAGCCTAGAGAGGAGTACCAAGAGTCCATGGTGGTCTGGCCAATGTTTAAGGCAACAAGGTTGGGGGAAAGAGATCGTAAGATATATTTTGGGGGAAGACCTGATAGGACTTAGTTCATACCATAGGAAATGGTAAGGGAAATAAATGGATTAACGTTTTAGATGTTCTGCTTTCACAATTGTAGTGGGTGTCAGCAGTTTACTATTACTAAGATGGAAGAATATATTTGGGAGTAGAAATCAGGAAATGTATTTTGAAAATGTTAAGTTTGAGACAATTATAGTTGTTTAATTATAGATATCAATCGAGCAGCCAATTGTGTATTTCTAGAGAGAGGTGAAGACTAGAGATAAAGGAGTCATACAACACTGCTCAATAGGAAACTACGCTTGTACACTGACACATAGTATTTCAAATGTTTTGCCTATAATTTTGAAAGATTTACTTATTATTTATTTATATACTTACTGGGGTGGGGGTGCAGAGGAGAGGGAGCAGGGAGCTCCCTGAGCAGGGAGCCTGACATGGTGCTTGATCCCAGCATCCTGGGATCATGACCTGAGCTGAAGGAAGATCCCAACCCAGTGAGCCACCCAGGTCCCTCTGTTTTGCCTACATTTATTCATTTAATTTTATAATAACCTGAAACTATTATCTTTATTATATAGGCAAGAAAACTGAGGAACACAATAGAGCTAGAATTTGAATACTTGTCAGGCTGACCTCAAAGACATTACTCCATAATTGTGAAAATAATTGTGATATCCTAAATGGTGGATTGATGGGAATAAGACATCAGTGGATATGCCAAATATAAAGAAATTACTATAATCCCCCGACTCTAGTATCTGAGTTTGAATGTGAAAAATAAGCTTGAATGCTGACTATAGAGAGGGCTTTCTTTCTTTCTTTCTTTCTTTCTTTCTTTCTTTCTTTCTTTCTTTCTTTCTTTCTTTCTTCTTCTTTCTTTCTTTCTTTCTTTCTTTCTTTCTTTCTTTCTTTCTTTCTTCTTTCTTTCTTTCTTTCTTTCTTTCTCTTTCTTTCTTTCTTTCTTTCTTTCTTTCTTTCTTTTCCCTTTCTTCTTTCTTCTCTTCTTTCTTCTCTTTCTTTCTTTTCTTTCTTCTTTCTTCTTTCTAATGATAGAATAAGTAAATACTCTTTATTGGCACCCTCCTCCATCAAGATTACTGTGGAGGTGGGAACATTTGAACAAACAACTGTTGCAAAATCATATCTATTGTGAGGAGACAGTTTGTTCTAAGAAATCTGGCTTACACAAAGTCAACACTTGAAAAAGAGGCTTCAAATAAGAAAAAGGAGAAAAATATAAATAATATATATTTGGCTTCAGAGTCACAGGATATCTGAATACTGTGGGATTTCAGGGCACAATCAAATGGATGACCATTTCTTTCTCTTCCAATTCCTCTCATCCTTTTTTTTTTTTTTTTTTTTTTTCTGGAGGAGAAGGCTATGCACCAAAGAGGTATGTGCTTCAGGAAATACACTTGCCAGCCACAGAAATGGATTTACTCCATGTCACACACACTTGTTACGTTTCTCACCTGTGTCACTACAACTTCGATTGAGAACACTGAATACAGGCATTTGACAGAGTACAGATTTCTCATCCACACGCAAATGGAATGGTATTGACCTCATTGATCCTTTCCCTGTCAGGCTTAATCATCACTACTCGTAGCAGTTTAGATTATAGAGGTTAATAGTATGGCACCCTTTGCTTTTAATTCTATTTTATACAAACATCTTTACAGGTTTCTTTATAGATAACATTATTATGACCATCAATAGAGAGAGGGAGAGAGAGAGGAGAGAGAGAGAGAGAGAGAGAGAGAGAGAGAGATGGATGTACGGAGCATATTTAAAACTTTAGTTAATATAATTAATGGAAATATATGAGATATCAAATTAGGTATTCCCTCTAAAACGTTTATGAATACTGAAATCACCAATATCTCTCATGTAACATTTTGAGACAGGGTGTTTGTTGGTTTTTAACCTCTGGTTGTAGACTTTTTGAATTTTAAGATGGATTCTTATTATGAAAGTTCTTACATTTGGATAAAGTCAAAGCCATATGGAAGTAGATCTCATGAACATTTTTCCAAAAAAGGAGGAGTACAAGAATCACAATGGGGGAAAAAAAACACTAAGATAAGATACGATGTGGAGACCCAGAACTTTAATACATTCCCTTGCTTTTATTACTGGTTTTATTCATAGTCAAGTCACCACTACCACCCACTTTTGCTACTAGCTGCTGTTCACCGTGAGATTGTTATATGGCAAGCGTTGAGCTAAACCTTTCATATAGCTGCTTTATGCAATCAAAACAATGCTATAGCAAGTGTGTTTTCTCATTACCACACAGTTCATAACTATGATTATGTTAGTTCATAATACTGCATCTTGGAAAGGTTAAACAAATTGTCTCTGGTCACATGCTTCATGTGATGAGTTTTATCATTTACTCATTTTCATAATTTTTTCACTTATAGTAGATGGAACATACTGTACTCACTCAATTATTCTTGTATTTTTTGAGTGCTTATTGTGCTAGGAACTGCTTATAAAAGCCTACAGTTTAATGTGTAGTATATAGCCAATGCCTCACAATCAAATTGATTAATAATACAAACTGATTAAGGAATACATTGATCATGTAGAACAAGGATTTATAAATACAAATATTTCAATCATTCATTTTAAATGTTTATTGAGTGTCCAACTTGTGTGGTGGGTGATGTGCTAAACAGTAGGGATTAAAAAGTGAACAGGAGGTATTTTTCCCTGCCCTCAGAATCCTTCTTACATCTATAACTTGTGTGGTTTTGGGTAAATCACTTCTCATGCGTTCTACTTTCTCATGTGTGTAACATAAGTGATTACAGTGATTATACCTAAAAGGATGAGTGATATCTCAAGTCCCTTCCAGCCCTAAAATTAGAATAAAGGAAAAACTGAAAGTAAAATAATACTGACATTTATTTAACCTTGAAGGACAAAAGGGACTTTAAAAGGGGGAACAAAGACTTTCCAGAGAGTTAAAAATAAGCTACACACACAGATGCCTACCTATTGCCCCTCCCATACACACAAATGAAGACACCAGGCATGTTGTAGCAAATAGCTTTGTATGGAGAAACAGTGAAATATAAGGCTCTGTTGTCCTACTGTGAAGAGTCTTGAAGCTGGTATGACAGAAACTGATCCTTAGCCTTCAGGAGCCATCCTTTCTCATCTAGTTAGAGAAGACACAAATTTTTAGCTGGGCCCTGGGCCTCTCCGCTAGAGACTACATGCTGCCTCTCTTGCAGTAAGGTGATCTAGTTTGTGCCATTGGGTAGATTTGGCAAGACAAATAAAACTTCTATGTCTTCTTAAAGACAAAGTTGTATATCTAAGAATTCCTCCTTCCTACCCCACTCCTGCTGGGAAATTATGGCAACTGGACCAACTGTGGAAGCTGTGTGTTAAAGATGGCAAAACAACTTCGTGTGGGCTGCTCATATCTGCACTGTCTTGTGAGATGGAATCATAAGTGGGTAAACTTTTGGTAGTGGCTTTTTCATTCAGTGTAATTCCCTGGAAATTTATTCAAGTTGTGCACTATCAATAGTTCATTTATTTTTATTGCTGAGTAATAGTCAATGGTTTGTTTACCATTCACTCTTGGGAGAACATCTGGGTTGTTTCCAGTTTGGGGCGATTAGTAATAAAGCTAAGATAAATATGTAGGTACCACTTTTTTGGTGTGTGGACATAAGTTTTTATTTCTGTGGGAAAATACTCCAAATGTAGTTCCTGGGTCATATAAGTATATATTTAATTTTGTTTTTTTAAAGAAATTGACAAATTGTTTCCAGAGTGTTTAGACCATTTTGCGTTCTCACTAGCAATGGATAAGTGATCCAGTTCCTCCACATTCTTGTCAGCATTTGGTATTATTATTATTTTTAATTTTAGTCATTATTATATGTTTATAGTAATATCTTATGGCAGTTTTAATTTCTATTTCTTAAATGACTAATGATGTGCATCTATTCATGTGCTTATTACCTCTCTCTGTATCTTTGGTAAGATGTCCTTTCATGCATTTGTTCATTTCTTATTTTACTGTTTTGCTCTTTTAGTCTTTAATATTTACCATTATTAATTTATTGTTGCTTGATATTTATTGCATTTATTGTCATTTTATTGTTGAGCTCTGAGGATTTTTTCCATATCTTAGATTTGATTTTAAAAACGTGGCCCACAAAAGGAGAGGACACATTGGACCTCATTAAAATGTAAAACATTTGCTCTTGAAAGGCCCTGTTAAAAGAATGAAAGGATAGAATACAGACTGGAAGAAATATTGGCAAACCACATATCTAACCAAGGACTAGTAGCTGGTCCTAGTCCTAGGTCCTGAAGATTTTCTCCTGTATTTTTTTATTAAAAGTTTTATAGCCTTATATTTACATTTAAATCTTTAAGCCATTTTGAGTGATTTTATTAAATACTTATTTTTGTGCCTTAGAAATATCTGCCATTATTTAATTTAAATGCATAATAGGAAAGATTGAGATGGGAGTGGTGTGAATTAGATTTTCCTAGTACTCAAAGATGATGTACCTTTTCTCAGAGGGATATCTCAGGCTGGAAGGTATAAATCATAACATGGGAGGAAGAAAGAGTTCCTAATATAGAGACTATCTAGCATTCTTTCTAAAAGGTGGTACCTGCGTGTAAAGCATCCTGAAGTGATTAAGGGAAAAAAAGAGATTTTACAGGAATATTATTCTCATACTTTTTTTTCAAACCCATTTCCCAATTATCAGTTGTACTATTTTGTAAAGCTAACATTAAAGTTTAAATGGATTCTCCTCACAGGCAGTGACTAAGAATCTTAAGGTAGGGGCAGTAAAGAAGGTGATATGGGCATTCAACAAATTTATTAAATAGAATTAGTGGTAGAACTATAGATTTGCTCAGTTTTTCCTTATTATTGTTGACTACAGTACACAATCATAAACAACTGGGAGCTTTCATTGACTAACCAGGCTATGGACAGTGAAATAAGAGTCATTTCTATACCAGAGGACTCATCTAGATATTCTTTTGCAATTAGAAAGTATGGTCACTGGGGATCTTACCTGTAATAAATATACTATTACTGAAAGCTATGTTTTCTTCAAACTGGAACATTTGATCCTGGGGCATTTTAGAAGCTTTCTACAGATTAAATGCAGGAAACACATTCAATAAATGGAGAAAATGAAATGTTCAGTCATAAACAGAACTTTATCCATTTTTCAAGTTACATTTTCCTTTTAGATGAAACCATTTCAATTCCTTTTGATTTCCTTCTGACATATTATTGTAATTAAATTACTCTCTGAACTATGCCTACATTTTCATATTCTCTTCGAACTATAATAAAAATGACCCACAGATATTAAGTAAAGATTTGACCTGTAAAAGATAGGAATGATATAATTCCCTAATGATCCTTCTTATGTATATAATCCAGAATGCACTCACTTGATACCTGATAAGAAAGATACTAGTATCAGGGTTACTCGCATATAAATCACCTATTTTGACATATTATATAACAAAATGGTTGATGCAGGCTCTTAGCAACCCCATTGTCTTGCTTATATTAGCTGTAAGATCAAAGACAACAATACTCATTAGTTAGTCATGTTAGACCAGCAAGTTATTTCTTATTCTTCTGACACTAGTCTTTGCTCCCTGGATAAAATGCTTAATAATTATCTAGAGAAATTTAGAAAAGACTTTAGGATATCTTTTAGAAAGGATAATAGAGCCAAACATCCCCATTTTAGAGATGAAAAGTCAAGACCCAGTTTTTCAATATTGTATTTCAACCATTATAAAATACACTTCATTATTCAAATGTTAGCATCTCCAAAATCAACGTATTTTCTATAATGAATAGCATCATACCGTGGTTGTTGGCCAGGTGACAATCGTGATGCAGTTGCCTGGTATGCATGAACTGGGTAGCATTACTGGACGACTGTAACTTCATGTTTCAGTAAGTGGGCCACTTTCGGATCATTTGAGTAAAACATAATTCCCGGTTGAGGTCTAAAAACTTGTGTTAGTACCTTCTAGTGAAATGTACAGAGTGTCAGCAGTAAAATTCATTTAACAGATAAGAATGGCTTGGGAAACAATCCTGGAGTTAACAGTAGAGCATTCTTTATTTTTTTATTTTTTATTTTTTTAGAGCATTCTTTTAAAGAAAAGCTGGCACAGAGGGCATAATATTGGGGAAAAGAGGCACATCAGCTACGCTTCGTCAAAAATTGATTCAGAGCAATTGGCCCTGACATATTTTTGTTTTTACACTTTATAACATTGACATGTGAGAAATCTACGTCTAAGTAAATCTAAATGAGCTCCTATAATAAGCATAAAATAGAAATTCTAAATGATGAGGGAACATTATGGCATAGTTTGACAAACTTTTCTTTGTGAGTGTAACACTCTTTCTTCTAAACAATTATGAATATAATCAGTTCTGATTCATTCTTAATTCCTCAGCTGTTTTCCCATAAGCCAAGTTATTATCCATTCACACTCTGTCTAAAGTAAAAAAATCAAAATGTTCCAATTTTGATGAAGAAATCTAATCTTTATTTCTATGATGTTAGCACAATATACTCACACAATAGCTTTAATCTGTACTTAACAAAATACATTATAGCACTTTACAAACTTTATCAGTTTGGAAAACATTGCATAACATTTTATTAAACACGATACTTTATATATATTATATATATTTTTTCATAATTTTATTTACTTTAAAAAGATAATTACTCTCTTTATTCAATACTTGGTTTTCTCAGTAAAGCACAGCCTAACACAGGAAGAAGTGCTCTCATTAGCAAATCAGATAAATAGAACACTAAGAAGAGATACCACCTGTTAGTCTCATTTGTTTTAAATTAAGGTACCAGTGGAATGTAAACAAATATTTTTTTTGTAATTTTTTTTTACAAAAGATGTATTATCAAATATACATGCAGAGGTCTGAGTTCTAGCGACTATCATTATATTTCCTTAACAATGTGATACAATTGGTTCAGTCATTAAAAACTGTAGCCTTTGGCACTTTGAGTAGAAAAAGAATATATCAATATTTATGTAAAGAAAAAAAAACCCTTCAATGACTAGAGAAGTACTTTAAAATCTTTTGTTAAGAAATAGGAAAGATTAGGAAACATCTTACTGCACCTGAAATGCTGCAGCTTTTTTTTTTTTTTTTCTTCAGAGTACTAAAACCAGTCCACCTTTCTCTCTATGCAATGGCAAAAGCCAGTAGGAGTGTGGTGACGGTGGTAGTAGCGAGAAGTGGGGAAGGCAATGTTTTACTCCCACTCCCCTCTCTGAGAAGGAAATTGCCAGAAGGGATATAGTTGAATCATATTTTATTGCCAGAGTTTTCAATTCTGCTGGTTTCAGCTAAATCCCTAATGCTTTAGGAGGTTGGTGACTCTAGAAAGCTTTGCCCTTTTCCTGTAGAAGTTGATAATGATGTGACAGTCTTTATCTCTAAACAACTCTTTCTGTTCTCATTGAAAATGAAACAGATCAAATCAACCAGCTTTGTTGTTACCTTTTATCCCCTTGGCAATCATCGAGTGTATATTAGAATTCCTAAGAAATGGTGTAAAAAAAGGTTTGATACTAAATTCCAAGAACCAAATATTTCTCCATACTTAAATTTTTAAGTTGGAAAAACTTCCAAATGTTTTGGTTTTATCTTCTTCCTATTGATAATATTGGTTTCGTTGATTTAGGCTGAAGGCTTTATTCAGGATAGGTAGCAAAACTGTTGTTTGCATATTAAGCACTAAAACTGTGCCTACTTAGAGATTTTGAAGAAATACATTCTTAATTTATACTGTGAGATACTTTCAAATATCAATTTGCATTTTTTTCAGATTCTTCCAGTTGATGTCCAATTAATAAAAATATCTGAAGGAAGAAGGTAAAACCCAACTACTGTTGCTCTACTATTTACTGGTTATTAGGATATAAAAATTAATAATCTGGAACAAAATGAAGTTTTTGGATTACTTGTTAAGATAGCAACCGAAGCCAGCTGGTTGGAGACATCCAAGCGTAGACTCAACCAATATTGCTGGCAATGTAACTCACAATGTCAAGTGTTGGTTCAGATTTCTTGTTTATAAATTCACAGCGATGTATTTTGCTCAAGGAATGTCAACTGTTATTCTTGACTTAAAAATAGAAAAACATACCCATAACACCAAAAGAAGTTTTTAATTAATAAATAAAGGAGGAACCATAAAATGCAAAATATGATCACAATTTCAAAAGACTCTAAAACAATGTATTTTTAAAATTATGCAAATTTACTCACTAAGAATCATTAATAGTACCTATACCTAAATAAAAAGTAAGCAGCAAAAAAAAAACCAATGTAGAAATGTATTAGTTATTCCCTCTCACTTAAAATATTTCTACACAATTCTTGTTGTTGAAGAAAGTATAATTTTGAAGAAATGCACAAAACCTTTTCATTTTTTGACTGTGACAGAGCCACTACAGAGAAGCTGCGGGGTGTCCTATTCTAACACAAAGCAGCCAGCATCTTCTTAATACAGTAGCATTTCTTTGACAAGGAATTGCACACCACTATTTCACAGCTAAATAGAATTTGAGAGTTTACATGGTATATGTACTATAATAATCAGCACCACCCTTACTGAGCTTTAGGTGCAGATTCTGCAAAATGAATATATAATACTGCATGGCCTTTGCTGTAGGGAAACATGTGTTCTGGATTCCCACAGCCAATTATAAAGAAAAATCCCTAAAGTTGGCACATTCAGGAAGTAATATAGTATACACTGAAGGAAACCGCTTTCTTCTGATACTGCCTTCTGCAAATCTTTTGAGTTTGAAGACAGGTCTTAAGATTCTTCACATTATCACATTAATTAGGTTCTTGCATTGTGCTTTTCCCTCCCCTTGATGTGAAATCTACAAGCTTGAATGTAATAGTTCTCAAGAGTCATTGAGTTCCGGGCTGATGGTAGATGACCCAGTTTGATGAGAAGTCTTCTCAATCCGCTGGAACAGAGCACAGATAGAATCAACACGTGGTCTTTTGGGGATCAAGTGATTGAACACCATCATTCAATCTTTGTAAGCCCGTGTTGGGGAGGTTCCCTTGTAGAAGATATTTCTAGTGTTTTCAGGGCTGTTACTTCTTTCAGGGATTAAGATGATGTTGCCCTTTCTCCGCAGGGTAGAGTCGCGGGAGGAAGAGATGGACAGCGTCTCAGAGCCAATTTCGCTGCCCTCTACTGGGGTGACGCGGATGGTGGTGATTCCGTGGTGGTGATGCTCATTGTTATCTATGTTGCTTCTCTTGCGGTCTCCAGAACCAAAACTGTCTTTCAGGGACTCACAGCTTTCTGAGTCTCTGTTGAGATCGTTGAGCTCATAAGTTTGGCGAAGGCTGCCCTTTTCAGGGGCTTTCCATTTCCAGGAGCCACTACCCTCACCTTCAGTGGACGGGATCTGTATGATGGGCCTGTTGTTCTCTGGGTGAGCCTCAACCCTTACGATCCCACTGGGTTCGTGGTCTGTCAAGGTTTTGTAGCGGATGGAGCCAGTGCAGGAGACCGTGCTACCTTCAGTGTTCTTGGGGCTGCTTTGGAGGACGCCCTGCTGCTTGGACATAGCTATTACTTGCATGATTCGGGGCTGGCTGTTGCTTCTGTTACAGGCCACAGTCTTCTCAGCAGCCTTCAGCCACTTGGCTCGAGCAGAGCTGCTTTTGGGAGAGGTGCTTATGTTTTCCTGGGTCTCCTCGGGGATGTGCACTAACTGTGAGGACCCAGGGCGGGACTGAATGGATACTCTTGGTCCTCCAGGCATGCTATTGTTACACCCGGGGACAGTGCCAGGCTGGATCTTGAGGTACTGATTGCTGGGAGCATGGTGGTCGCCATTCACTCCCACTCTGGAGGGCTCTGAGCTTGACCTCATTTCTATGGATCTGGGTGGTGACTGTCCAGGCTCAGTCTCTATAACTTGCAGGGACAACTTCCGACTTTCATTCTTATTCTTCCACTGGGTGAGAAGCTGCTTTGATCGAGCAGAATCCATAGAGGCATGAATGGTGGCATTTCTTCTGACAGGGTCTTCCACAGATGGGGTGTTGGCTCTGGGCAGGGTATTGCTAAAGGTAACCATGTTTTCCTTCCCCATGGGGCTCCGTGGAGTGATGATTTCTACGTCAGCATTTGCCCTTTTGAGGTTTGTCAATGAGCTAGCATCTCTGTGGTTTCGGTTGAGGATGCCTTCTGTGTGAGCAATTCCATCACTGCTGCTACCATTTTTGGCAGATAAAACTCGAGTGGGGTCTTGGTTGAGGTCCGTCAGGGATCTGAGGGCGTCTCTGTGCTGAAACATACTCTCTTCACTAGGCAGAAAGTTCCCCACAGCATACAGGCCCTAGTGTTTAAGAGAAACAATGAACACCATGCACTAGAAGACGTGATCACTAAGCATTTGTCTTAGAGGACCCACTGAAGCATATAAATAAGGTAGGTGCTCTCTCCATACCATTGACTAATACAAATAACAAAAACCCCAAACTACAATTACTCAGGACATAATTTATTTAAGTTATATCATAAATCCTTGAACTAACTGTTCAGAAATAAGGAGCCCATTATTTTTTATTAGTTGGACTTTTGTCCTTTCTCCATCCCACTGGATGTTTGGGTGAATCTCATCCTCTGTATATTTTGAGAAAAAAGGACAATGAGAAAAATAAGGATATTCTTCTGCTTTTCAAGGCAATTCATTTTTCTGGATTTAGGAACCTCTTGTCGAGTGACACCCTGAATAGCTTAACTGATTTATTTTACCCTCCATTTTCAATCACACCTTATGATGGAAAGCAGGAGATGTGTGAAAAATATAAAACAGTGAATCATTCATAAAACATGCCATCATGTTTTGCAGTGAGGTCAGGGACGAATGTTGTTAAAACTCAGATCAAACACAGCCCTGTGTATTCAGCATTGTACAGAGTGTTCTCAAGAGAGAGGGCAGACATGACTAGTATGGAGAACCTACATTCTTTCCTTTAACTTGGTCTTAAGTTTGGAAGTAATATTTGATCAATTCAATGCTGATCAATTCAGTGTTTTAGTACCCTAAACTTGAGCTACATTTTATTTAATCTTATCTTCATACTCAACCTACTAATTTTTTATTATTTTAGATTTGGGGGATAAAAATTTGGATATGGCAACATTTGGAGTCAGAATTTTTATACAGAGAAGACTAAATCTCTGTTGGATTTTCAATTTATGAGGTGCTTATTTAGACATGAGCAAGCAGCAGATAGCTATTTGGGTACTAATTTCCATAGATGGTAGACACTTTTCAAATTAAACCTAAGAATCCCAATGATTTAACATTTTATAGAGTGCTGAACAATTTACAATAGCATTGGCTTAGAATTGATGAATTTCCAATTTCAGGGCATAGGGTACAAACAGAAATGAAATAAGTCAAGCTTCTGCCTCTCCAACTACTTTAATTCTTGGTTCAAATTTTCTTCTAAATAGTATCCATATATGCTCTCACTGCCAGAGTTCTCAGGATGTGCAGCCCCTACCTAATGCTCTATTAATAATTTTATTTAAAGTTGTAGGTTCAGGAAAATTGTCCACGAGACAGTAAGTAACCTCTGCCCATATTGTTCAGCATGCAGTGCCCAGCACTGTGCTTAATAATAGTTGCTCCATCCTTGTTATGATATGAAATAACTAGTATTCTTCTCATTTGATAAGTGAAGAAACAAGGTTCTGAGAGATTATGTAACTCAGCCAAATGTGAGGTATTTGAGATTCAAGCCCAAATCCTTCCGAGTTTGGAGCCCAGGCTAATTCCAGGACACGATGAAATCACATCCATGCAAAGGCAATGCATGAACTTGAGAGAGGCAGTTCTCAGTCTTCCTTGCTTATTCTGCGACACACATTGCCAGTCAACACTCCCATGGGAAACCCAAGCTTACGCGCAGTCCCTGGCATGCTAACTTTACTTTGATCACTTTCTCCTCCACTGAAGAAAGCATATGCATAAGTGTGAGATTTGAAGTGACAATCCTGACCATGCTAGTTTATAAAAATGAAAAATAGTCGCTTGCTTCAGTGTTTTTACTACTTTTGTCATCATTCTGTTTCTCCACTATTTTTTGTCATCATTGTCTATTTCTCCACTACTGATTGCCCTTTTGAGCTCCAGATGCAACTCTTCAACTGCCTATTGATATTTATTTATTTATTTATTTATTTATTTATTTATTGTCTATTGATCTTTAAATTGAGGTAACCTCCACCAACCTGCTTCCTCCATCATGTTCTTGGTCCACTAATGAAGTCACCATCTGCCCAGTCTTCCGAGCTAGAAACCTGGCCATTACCTCTTACTCCTCCTGTCCCTCACCTTCCACTTATACTTGACTCTCTCCTACATCCATCTTTTTGCATGTGCAGTTTCTTCCGCTTGGATGGCCTTCCTCCTTTCCTTACTATAAGAAAAAAATTTCTTATTCCTTAAAAACCACATCACTTTTAGGAAGGCTTCTCTAACTTCCTTCTTCAGTTTGCTATTCCCAAAGCATTTTGTTCACTAAATGAACAAAATATATCATTTAGCATATTGCAACTATTTAAATTTATTATCAGTCTTTAAACAGAAAACTCCTCAAGGCTATATCTTATTTCTCACTGTTCTGATGCTGAGTATAGTACCTGGCACAGATCAGATATTGAATGAGTGAATGAATGAATGCATGAACAAATGCATGAAATGGGCAATTTCAGTTTTCTTATGCTGAGAATATTTCTTCTGAAGGAAGATCAGGCTTGAAAATAGAGTACTGCTAAAGAATTCAGTGTTAGTTGGTGCTAACATATCCTAGTACTACATTTGTGTTCTTGGGCAAGTTATATAAACTTCCACCAAACCTTTACTTTCACTAATATTTACTTTCCTCATCTATAAAATTATAGTAGCAAAAATAGTCCTTGACCCTTTCAGGTGTGTGTGTGTAAAAATGCAATAATCCTAAAGTTGCAGTTTCTGGTCCATGGTATGGGTTTAAAAAAATTATTTTGCTGAAAGCGGGATATGTGTTTTGGCACAGGATGGAGATGCCTCAGAGATTTTCTGATGACTATAAACTACATCGCAAGAAAATTATTACAGTGCAAAAATGTTCAATGCATGTTTTCCACTTAAACTATGGTTTATCAAATAAGAATAGTAAATTGTTTACCAAGTACAGAGCAATTCCTCCTCCTATTAGAAAGCCACAGTAGACATCAACTGGGTGGTTCTTATATTGAGTTATCCGTGTGAGCCCACAGATGATCCCGCAGATAATAAAGGTGAAGACCAAGAGAGGTTTGAGAAGCTTAGAGGAATCTGTTAATGTGGAATTGAAGTACATCTGAAAAATGAAAGAAATCTGGTATGTTAGAATGGTCATTTTACTATTAAATTATAATCAAATTAAAAAGTTAGACTCAAAGTCTAACTGGTACACTTGACATTAATTTTACTCTTCCATTCCCCTTGCCATGGTTATGTTCTATACCTGAAAAAGAGGAAATATATAGCAAAATTCGTCAAATAAAAACCAGATCTCATTTAATTACATGGAAGTTTGAAAGACAAAGTGAAGCAGTAGAATTAGCCAGATAACTGTTTAGTTGCTGTGTTATTTTTCACATAATTTCAACCCACTTTTCTTACATAAGACCTGATGGACTATTGTATTAATCAGATGTGATGACAATTCATTGTATATCATTTATCACATTTAGACTGCCTTTGAACTCCTTGTTACATAAATACTGAAAGGAAAGCACATATGTATGTGTGTGTATGTGTGTGCTTAACAATTCTTTCGGTTTGGGCATTTATAACATTCATGTAGTTCACAATACCCTGCCATGAGGTATATTACATGGAAGGTATACCAGGCTGAGTAAATACGAAGACTGTGTAGAAAATTTCTTTTACTATAATACCATGTACAGTATCATCCAATTTCTGCTTTCAATGCAATTGTGTTGAAGGATTGCTGTACTCAAGTTTACTGTTCAGTGATTGCACAGCTATATAATCTAATTAGTCACTTGGAGACAACAGTCCTTTCTCTGATTTTCCCCAGGACACAGACCAATGAAAAAGAGCCAGTGACTTACCGAAACATACACAGCTGCAAAGGCGGCAAGGGTTGCATGTTGAGAAGGGAATGATTTTCTGCCAAAGGAAGACAGTCAAATTATGCCTCCTATTTCAGATCCACTGCTAACAATCCTCTCAAGAACACTGGATGGTTAAAATGTTCAACTTAAAAGCCTCAAGGCAATAAGTGATAACTTTAATTTCTGTTTAGTTTTCTGGAGAAAGATCTGAGTGATAAAATAAACACTGCTAATCACCATTAGAATTAAATAGTAGAAATGTGCTTTTCAATAGAAAGTGCCAACTTGAAGGGGATCACTTTGTTACACCATTGGAATGATGGTTGGAAGTAGAAGTGGATTGGAAAACATTATCATTGTTCTTTGGTATTCGAATTATGTCAGTTTAAAGTAAATCATAAAACCTAGGATTTTAAAGCTTTGAAGCTTTTCCTATGCTCCTAAATATACGGTTTTATTTACATAAGACTTTAAAAGACAACATTGTTTTCTCACAGCAATGGGTCTAAATGTATTTTTTACACTCTAGAAAACACAAGAAGCCCAATTTTAACAAAATGTTTCTTTGTATGTTCTACCTTTACATAATTATCATCTCAAGACTCACAGAGCATCTTATTTAGTTAAATGATTTAAGAAGCAAGGTAGGGGAGGTGGAACACAGGATATGGAAGAGACACTGAAAAGGACAGGCGAAAGAAAAAAAAACAAATATTTCTTTTAATGGTTAAAAAAAAAGGTTAAAAAAGATAAAACTCAGTTATATTAATGTTTTCCTAATTATTTGGTACCCAAGAAAAAGGATTACCACTTAACACAGACAAGATATGTAAAAAGACTGAGAAAGAATAGAGGACATAGGCCTTAAAGGTACCTTCAAAATTATTGAATGGACCATGAGAACTTGAATGTGTATAATTACATAATATCAGGTCTGCTTCTTCAAGGGTACTTACTTATTTTCGACTCAAAACAATTTTGAGAACTCACTGAATGACAAATGCAATTCTTATAGCAATCACTTATTGCCCTTCGTCCTTCTGTAGTTTATTTCTTTTGAACTTCCAAAACATTATCTCTTGCCAAAAAAGTTTAACTTTTACTTTACTGACTGAAAAAAACTTAATGCATTGGCATTTTCTTGAATTTTTCTGTCTTTTATTTTCTAAAATGCAAGGTTAGAAGCTATACTGATCTTCTGGGTTTATGCAAAGAAGATGTACGTAGAAAACTCTACCAGAAAGAAAATTCACATGATGTTTAAAAAATAAAGCACACAGTGGAGATAAGATATTGATGCTTAGTCTTCCACTTAAGGAATGCGTATTGACAATAAGTCATGACTAATTGTAAACATCCTAAAAGAAACTAATTGTGATATCCTAAAACCATAAGTAGATCAGAAAACGTGAAAGGATCTGATGATATGAAGATTAGTGGTAAGAATATGAGGCTGAAATTTGTGAGACAGAAGGATTTGGAATGAGCCACCAAAGAGTTTCTATGGTATAACTAAGGGAATCACTGAATTAAAAACACAGAAAAGAAAAAAGCAAACCAAAATCATTATGACTGACAAATGTAAGCCTAAAACAATACTCCATGCTATTCACGAACAATGAAAACACTGACACAGGAAGTTTTAAAATCTCAATTTCTAACCTGCCACTGTTGATAACTGTAAGGTCAGATCCTGAGCAAATATCTTCTACAATATAGGAATTTTCCTTACAAGACACATTCAGAGAGGTGTAGTTCGGCTTGCACACGGTCAGAAAGTATGGTGCCTGATACCCTGTGGAGAGCTGTATGATATCTGTAATGAGAGCCGTAGAGCACAGTCCAAACACATGAACACCTATAAGCAAAAGGAAAAGAAATTGTGATCAAGTTAGTGCTTCATGCTGATGCTGTGCCGTCACCAACCATGTTTATTATACATTTCCGTGGTGACCTTCAAATCTGTTGAGATCATTTTCTCTGAGTTTATTTAGAGAAAATTAGTATAGGAGATTTCTAAACCTTTATTTTTTTATTTTATTTTATTTTTTATTTTATTTATTTATGATAGGCACACAGTGAGAGAGAGAGAGAGGCAGAGACATAAGCAGAGGGAGAAGCAGGCTCCATGCACCAGGAGCCTGACATGGGATTCGATCCTGAGTCTCCAGGATCGCGCCCTGGGCCAAAGGCAGGCGCCAAACCGCTGCGCCACCCAGGGATCCCTAAACCTTTAAACCAGATACTCATTGCCAAAATAAGGGCAGTGAGTGTCTCCAAGGTCGTCATTTGAGGTACTTTCATCACTTTGGTAAAAATAGGACCCATTCTTAATATTATTACCATAGGTCGCTTGTCACACACCTGGGACATGTAAAGGTGACCAATTGTGTGATTTGAGAAGGATTAAATATGGGCAATGAAGGAAAATTCAAAATTATTTAAAATTGCTTAGCATGTCTGAGCTTTCAGGGCTCTTTCCCCAGTACTTCCTGACTCCAGCCACAGTTGCCAAACCCTGCAGAACTGGTTCCAACTCACTACAAGCTGCAGTCATACCAGGAATACTCATTAAAACAGAGAAGAGGGCAGGTGGGTCCTGTCATGGAAATAATCATCATATATTTGGTACAGGGCTATGGGAGATTTCCTGCATATTTGGAATTCAGAGATGATGTTCTCGTATCTCCCTGTGCAAATTCTTTCTTTTGTCTCCTGGGGGCCGGTCTCAAAACATAAACCCACAAACTCTGATGCAGGTTGTACACTCAAACTCCATTCCTGCTCCAAGTCCCTTGCGTGGGAGCTAAGTTTTGCTCACATACACATAATCTGAACTAGCCAGCTTCCTTTACATTGTCTTGACACTCTGAATTCACTCTGACTTGACAGTCTGGATTCTGACTCATGATTTGCTCATGGAAATCAATGCAAGAGGCAGCTGAGAAATTCATCAGTAGAATCCTCCAGACCACATTTGCTGGCCTGCCCATTAACCTGGTTTCCACTTTCCTTTTCTGCTTATCCCCACCTAGGAACTACTCTCCCAATTTCTTCTCCATCCTCTCACCTGGGATTCAAGACATAGGACCTTCATTTCTATATTTTGATTCCTAGCAGCATGTAAGGTCTTGGAGAGGAGTATGCTTTAGTGGGGAAACCCATCCATGACAATCTCCAGACCCACGGAGAATGGAGTTGCTGACTCTGGGACACTGTTCTCTAGGGTAGGATGGACCATCCTTACAGGCACGAGGCTTTTCACAGCCTTGGGGAAGTTTTTGTCTGAGATCAGCTATATGTCCTAAAGATTTCTTTCCTTGCCTCAGTTTGTGCTAAGGGGCCTGTTCTTGGATTACCACATCCAAGAACCTTGCTTAGCGGAACAGAGTCTAATGCATAATTTTTAGACCAGACTTTTCTTCTAGCAGGAGAGAAGGTTGCATTTAATTACTTTCTAGACAGTAAATGAAATTAGCTATTCTCTTTTTTTTTAATCACCTATTCTTTTGAGCTGAGAGGTTACAGGTGAAGTAGTTTTTTACTGACTTTCTGGGAATGAATGTAAAACATTCATATTGATGTCGTATACTGTGTTTTGACTTCTCAACTCAGCTAAAAAAGCCAAAAGGCCTGTGATTCTAACATTAAGATGGTCATATGCTAATCAAGAGATGAGAGTTTAGATAACGGTTAGATTCGGATGCTGATTTTCTATAGATCTCATAAAAAATAGGAGTAAAGTTAGAGGCTATAACTAAGGAAAAATAACCACAGTTTGGTTCTCTATGGTGACATTTCCATGTGCAGTAACTTCTGGATGAGCAGTCCAAGAGAATTGAAATGGAATCACTGATGTGGCTAAACTAATTTCTGAAGAGTTATCCATTCCTAATGGCCACTAGGAGATTGCTGACATTTATTCTCCACTTTCAAAAATGAACACACATCCAGAGAAACCATTTTAAACTAAATTTATGCTTTAACTACAGCTAAGACCAGAAATATACTGAAATGCATGGCGGGTTAGCTCTCAAAACAAGGACTATAGCTGTAAATAACACATTACAGATACAAAGCCCAAATCTTACTGTTTTAACGTTTTTTTGCATAATGTAAAACTCATCATGTACCCAAAATTATACATTTAAATTATAGCTTTAAAGATTTAATATCTGTAATTAAATATAACATTTCTATTAAAAAAAACATTTCCTTTCTTTGTGGTTCCCCACACCCACCAACAAATCTGACAGCTCTTCTAAGGAAGGAGTTGAAATTGCAGCCTCCGGCATTGATGTTGGGCTCCAGTCCAACCCCATTTCTTCTTTTGGACAGGCAACAGTAGAGAATTCCTTCCCCTACCATAATCTGCAAAGACAGGATAGTGTTCAGAATGGACTCAATGGGTACAAATGAATTCCAAGTTATCTCTTAACACATCATCAGTTCAACAAGGTAGAGATGTCTTTTTCTTAAAAGCGTTAGAGATGTGAGCAATGTCTCCTGAGTAGTTGAGGGAGTAGTGAAAAGAAGCAATCAGAACACTGTAGAGAGCACTGGTTGGATCTTCTGGGTACCTATGTACTGGCCAAGGGTGTGATATTATCCTAGCATTTTCATGCTGTTGCAGCACTCAATCTTTGGCCCTTTGCTCAACAACATCCAGGGATGATGCCTAATTGATTAATTGCACGATGACTGACTCTGCCTAACTCTTAGAGTCTTGGCATTTCATCTCTTAAAGCACAAAAACACGATGGCTGGTGAGATCGAGGAGGAATAAAGTAAGCACCAGGGCTAGAATTAGGAAATTTTACTAACATATTGTTTCAATAAACCAGTTCAGAATTTAACAGAAAGTTCGACCCATGGAAGCCATGCATGAAGTTAGAAAGGTGCTATCTAATGCCAAGCTGTCCAATAAAAATTTCTGTGATGGTGAAAATATTTCCATCCTGTCCAATAGGGCTGCTACTACCCACATGTGGCTATGGAGCCTTGAACTTCAGCTACTACAACTGAGGAGGTAAATTGTTAATTTCACTTCACTGCATTTAATTCAGTATTTAAAAATTTAAATCAGTTTAGACAACATGGAAATAGCCACATGTGGCTGGCAGCTATTTTGCTGGAGAATGCAGATTACATGAGAATTTAGGTAAGCAGGTCACTTAGGTATAAGATTAGAAAATGTGTTTGCAGGGGTCCCTGGGTGGCTCAGTCGGTGGAGCCTCTGACTCTTGATTTTGGCATCAGGTCATGATCACAGGATTGTGAGGCAGGGCTCCAACATCAGGCTCTGTGCTGGGCACGGAGATTCTAAGATTCTCTCCCTCCCTCTCCCTCTACCTCTCCCCACCTTGTGCTTTCTCTCTCTTTCAAAAAAAAGGAAGAAGGAAGGAAGGAAGGAAGGAAGGAAGGAAGGAAGGAAGGAGAAGAAAGAAAGAAAGAAAGAAAGAAAGAAAGAAAGAAAGAAAGAAAGAAAAAAGAAAGAAAGAAAAAGAAGAAAGAAAGAAAGAAAGAAAGAAAGAAAGAAAGAAAGAAAGAAAGAAAGAAAGAAAAGAAAACGTGTTTACAATGGACAATGTCATACTGTAGTATTAGAAGGATTAACATATCAGGTAAAGATTTTAAGATAAAGAAAAGTGTATTTGCTATTGGATTCTAGGACATAGGACATCAAAGAAAGGACCCAATACAGTTAGGCATTATTTCCTTCAGGAAGTTTTCCTTAAAACATCCTAGAGCACCCTAAATTGAATGATGCCCCCTTCCTAGCTTCCCTAGCATCTCATCCCTCCTTTTTAGCATAGCTTGGTTAAAGTGCACTTCAACTGTTCATTTGTTTGTCTCTCACTAGACCAAAACCCCCTGAGGGGAGGGACATTTCTCATTTACCTTTAATTCTCACCATCTGACACAATGCCTGGCATCATAGGATTTGTGTTTGTTACCTTCGCTTTGGGATTCTGGTTGGCTTAATTATCCTGGGCATTCCGGCTGTTAGTTATGGTATATAAGAATAGCAAGATTTGAAATTATGAGTTTTATTTATTTAAAAATTCAAATATTTAAGATCATTGTGCCTAAGTGATTATTATGAAATGTGATATTGATTGGTAGAAATGTTTGGAGCTGAGAAAAGTGAACTTTTGGAGACACTGCAGTCTCTTTCAAGGTCATAGTCACGATAAGGGGCTCAAACAAATTTCCCTAGATAAACTTCCCAGTTCTCATTACTAGCTTAACTTATATTTTATCAAGTATTTGAGATTATAGTTCTTGTAAACTAATGGCAGTAAGTCTTCTGTTTCGAATGTTCAATCTGCTATACTTAGTTCTGTTGGTATTGTGGTATGTGTGCAATTATAAAGAATCTTAGTTTGTATAAAAATAACTTTATTAATGGAACTCTACCAATAACCACACGTGTGAAAATCACGTGGCAAACGTGATAAACATCCTTAAGATCCATTGTCTAGAAATCATCAAAACATGTTTTTTTTTTTTTCAAATCATTGAAGAGTGAGTTAGCTCTTTATACTTCTTGAAAAATATCATCCTACATTATCATTTTAAGTTAGACCTGGAAACACAATCGGTCCTATATTCAGCATAGAGAGATGTGGTGTACTATACACACTCATAGAGTAAGATAATGTTTATCTCAAATTCATCATTTCAAAGAAAATTAACCGCTCACTTCTGAAATGCATTGCTGTATGGTTAAAAGATGATTTCATCTTCACTTCCTCAAAAATAATCCTGAGAATAATTTTCCCCTCTCTTCAATTATGTATGTAATGATGCATACTTTGACCAGGAATGCTAAATTATATAAGATTTTATTTGTGTAGTGCCATTAGGGAAATATGTCTTAGCATACAACACAATAGCCATTATCTCAAATGACCTTGAGATTTCAGGAGTTTTATTTTAGTTGTTTAATATGCTTAGAACTCATATGTCAAGAGAGTTCTTTAATACTATTTGGCTTGATTATGGATCGAGGTTTCTTGTCATTATTTTGACATCACCCAACTGTCCTCTCTAGGAAATGCATCAATTTTCTTCTCAGTTCTATTCACTTAACCTTGATCTATATGTCACTGCATGAATTTTCAAAGTGGTTCAATTTTGTCTAAAGAAGGAATTCTCCTTAGGGGGAAGGGATATGCTTCTTGATGTATTTCTAAATGCTTCTGCTTGTTTCCTCATTCTGAATGGCAAGCTGTTGTGCCCAGATATGGTTTCAGAGTTTAGGCTCTGACAATAAAATTATTTGTTGCTTTTGTCATCTGCAAATAGAAAACAGTCTGTGACAAGCATCTTTTCACAGTACCCTATTTTATCTGTACACAGGCCAAAAAATAATTTTTTTTCTTGTTGAATATCTTGGGTGGGTTTTTGGAAGAGATTCTGAAGTGATTCTGCTGTGGGGGAGACATGGTGAGAAATAGATTTCTTTTTATTAATCATATGGACATGGCCCTAGGAATAGCCACCACAGGGAGAACTCACAATCAAAGAAATCTTTCTTGTGAAACCAACAAAAGAAAATGACAAAAAGTATAATATTTATAGTAGTATCTTCAGTGTTTAAATGTGCAGTTGAATATCTTTTTTTTTTAAGATTTTATTTACTTATTCAAGAGAGACACAGGGAGGGACACAGGGACACAGGCAGAGGGAGAAGAAGCAGGCTCCATGCAGGGAGCCCGATGTGGGACTCGATCCCAGGACTCCAGGATCATGTTCTGGCCCGAAGACAGGCGCTAACCCGCTGAGCCACCCAGGAATCCCAGTTGAATATCTTTTTGGAAACCCTAATACATTTAATATTGTACATTTTGATTGTCAGAAAACTAAGAACTATAATCAAAATCCAATAGAATTCTCCCATCAGGTTAGATATATTTATCCTTTAAAAATTAGAGAGGGAGACAAACCATGAAAGACTCTTAACTCTGGGAAATGAACAAAGGGTTGCGGAAGGGGAGATGGGTGGGGGGTTTGGGTAACTGGGTGACTGGTACTGAGGAAGGCCCTTGATGGGATGAGCACTGGGTGTTATACTATATGTTGGCAAATCGAACTTCAATAAAAACAAATGAAAAAAATTTGTAATAGAAATGTTCTTCCAGGGATGAGAAAGTATATGTTTTTTTCTATTCATATAGACTTCATGAAGATTTACGATATCCTATTTTGTTTTCCTGGAGATACAATCTCCAAAGGACTGAACAAAATACTTATTTCATTATCACTTTAAAGTAAATGAAAAGGGAATATTAAGGATGAAATTTTCCATTTTAAGGGCAATTTCAGAGATATAAGAAAATGTATTTCACAGACACGAAAGGAATTTTTACAGTTTCTGGTACAACATCACGAAGACAAGTTATTTTTAAAACATCCCTCCAAGCATTTTTTTAAAAATCTGAAAAGCAAACACAAAGTGATTTATATTTAAATGCCTGTATCAAAAATCAGTTGATCTTCTTTTGTTCATATAAAGATTCTTTTAAAGACTATTGCTGACATGAGGTCTTTTGTTTTACATGGTCTTCTCTCCAAGTGAATGGATGAGAGCAGGAAATGCCTCTCCTCACAAAAATGGGCTTTAAAAAAGTTTTTTTTTTTAATTTAAATTCAATTTAGTTAACATATAGTGTATTATTAGTCTCAGGGGTAGGATTTAGTGATTCACCAGTTGCATGTAACACCCACTGCTCATCACATCAAGTGCCCTCCTTAATGCCTATCAGAGGTGGGCTTTAAAAATCATTTCAAAACGAAGGACTCCTCTTGCTTTCCCTCCTCCACTCACCACCCCATTTTGCAACAGGTTTATCCTAGCATATAGATAAAAAGAAAGCAGAGTATCCTTGATGGTTGACAATGAGAGTCTACTTGTTATTTTTCACTTTCAGGAAAAGAGGAGGAGATTAGAATAGTAACTATGTAGTAAGATTAGAGACAGAATTTTGGGTCCAGGACAAGGGGACTATAGACTCTATAAGACCAATGTTGAGAAAATGAATGTTTTGGGATAAGTCCTTAAAGATAGAGGAGAAAATGGAATTGGAAAGAAGTCTGGAAGAAGTATGATATATACCTGGGAGAAAGATGTGAAAGCAGTGTTAGATGTGAGTAAAGTCAGGATTTGGTTTTCCACTGTGTGTTTACCCCAGAGCTACAAACCCAGTGTGGAAGAAAAGAACCACTGACACCCTGGAGTGTCACAGAGCTCTAAGTGATAGGAGGGAATTTAGGGACCCCAGAGTATAAATAGTTTCCTAGTTTGCCTTTTGTTTCATTAGGAGGCATGCAGCCACTCTGGAGGCCTTGTAGAGATCCCTAGATTCAGTGGCTCCTTTGTGGGGGGATTGGCACTGGATTTCCAGGTTCAGATATGCCCTGTCATTTCTCAGGGCTCAAGAAAGAAAGCTGTGGCCAGAAGCCCCAGAAAACACCCTTAAATTGCATGTTGAATATTTATTAAGGAAATGAAGGAGTCACAGCGGCAGGAACACAGTGTTGAGGCCAAGGTCATTGTTCCCAGGACATGTAACAGTGTTAGCAAAGGGATCAGTGTGAGATAAACGGTTCCAGCAGCAAGTGCTACAATTAGACTCGCTTTCTTAAAAACATAATAAAATCTTAGGGAAGAAAGGATTCTGGATATATGAAGAGAAAATTATTTAAATGATTAAATATCAAATGGTCTTGTATTTAATATCAACACAGTCATGAACATTTGTACAGAATTTTATTTCAAGTATTCTATTATAATAAATTTGGGGATTACACCCCAACTAGGACAAATGCTTCCTGGTGTAATAGTTTAAAGCATATATTCTTTTTGCTCTTGTCAGATGACTGATGATATGGATTTTTTAGTAAGTCATTAGAGAAATGATAGGAAAATGCTATTATTCTGAGCAATACTGCACTTTAAATATGTTTTATTAGTTTGAGTCTCAGCTATTTCCAAGCACATCATTAATAGTTCCAGTCACCCTGGGGTTAACTGGAGTTCAAATAATTCATTAATTTACAAAGTATTTTCAGAACTTTTAAGTCTGATAAAGTTCTATGGAATATTAAGTTCTGATTTTTATCTTCTGAGAATATTTTGTATAATTTATTTGGTGTGTAAACATATGCTATAATTTTTTAACACGGGAAATTTTAAAAAGCAAATTCATAGATACATAAAAGTATAGAATTTGGAAGGTCTATGCACAGATTTTTCTAAAATTGCTGATGTGCTGAACCAGAATTGGCCAATTCATTAGGGAATCTTGTAAAACTTCCATTCAAATACAGCTTTTCATTTAATAACCACTTCCTCTGACATTCATGAGCATGGTAAAAGCAAACTAAGGGCTTTTACTGGTAGAAATAAATATTATTAACCTTGAAACATGTTCCTTGTCCTTTATGTAGGATTTTGGGGGCAGAAGAGATGGTAGAAAGGCTTGTCCAGTCTTATTTATTAATGAATTAATGAAAATGCGTTTATTCATAATGTGTAAGTTAGCAAACTAAAAATAACTATGTTTTAAATTTAACTTCAGTAGGTTAGGGCATTTCTTTATAGTATATATTTAAAAATGCAAATGCTTGTTTTGCATCTAAAGTATTTTATTTTTGTGTGTGCGTGCCTGTGTGCACCAACGTGCCAGGAATGTGAATCATGCCCTTTCTACTTTATAATTGTTGATGTTCAGTGCTCATAATCAATAAAAAGTGCTAATCCAGTAAAAAAAAAATCTAGCTGTAAGTGATATCAACATGCCTTTTGAGAAGAAAGTTCTTGGCTATATAATTATTTGTTTTTCCCCTCCAGCTTTCCAGACTTCAGATACCAAATCAACACATTAATTAGGAAGCATATCAGAAATGTCATACTAGCTATTCAAGGAGAATTATGTAGTTACAAACATTTTTGAGAACGATTTATAAAACGGAACATTAGAGACCCATCAAGTTTGTAATTATATAATCTTAACTTTTATTTATTTATTTTTAAAGATTTTATTTATTTATTCATGAGAGACACAGAGACAGAGAGGCAGAGACATAGGCAGAGAGAGAAGCAGGCTCCCTGCGAGGAACCCAAGGTGGGACTTGATCCTGGAACCCAGGAACAGGACCTGAGCCGAAGGCAGACACTCAACCGGTGAGCTATCCAGGCGACCCAATCTTAACTTCTATTGCCAGTGATTTTCAACTATTAAGTTACATGTCATTTTCACAATATCTCAAAGACATGATCTTTCTGTTTCAAGATTTCAAGTTCTACTTTTTGTTTTTAACGCGTTTATTACACAAATATGGTCATTCTTAGTTTTTGGAGACTGACAAACATCATCGGGGGGCAGGTCTTACCGTAATTGCAGGTCCAGCAAAAGCCAAACTCAGCAACATGAGGAATGGAATTGCCTCCTGGGTTGGTTCAATATACGGCATGCTAAGACTCCGGTCATAGCAGCTAAATCCAGAGTGCACGGGTTTGAAGACATCGGTGAGTTCAAGGAAATACAGGCTAACCACCGATGATGCCAATATAGGCAACTGAGAAGGAAGGATGTAGAAGAGCAATTTATTATTGTGCACATGTCACACATAGGATCAGTGCATCTTTAAGTAGAAACAAATGACGATCTCCCCTTCTCTCACCACTCTTCTCCAATCTCAGAGTTAAAACCTTCATAAGCACTACGGCTTCTGCTTTCAGAACATATCTCTAATTCACCGACCTCTGTTACCAGCCTGCTATGAGCCCATGCCGTTGTCCCTCACCCTTGCTCCCGGATCAACCTCCTAACTGGTGTTGTACTTTCACTTTTCCTCCCCCCACCCCTCCCACCTATCCACTATCCACTCAGCAAACCAAAGGGTCTTTGGAAAATATTTTCAGTCACATCCTTCCCTATCTTAACCATTCTAGTACCTTCCCATTCTACTTGAATAATATTCAAATGTCACATCATGGAATATAAATTTCTGCATGGACTGACTCTTGTTTCAACTTTTTTTCTTTTCTTTCTCTTCTCTTCCATCTTCTTGTATGATATTTATACAATGCCCCAACCGCCTGCCCACCATATCTAGTTGGTTTCCACACTTTTCCTAAAATTCCACGCTTTTCCTAAATAGTCTAATTCACTTCTACCTTCACATTTGCCATTCCTTCTTTTTGTGCTCTTCCTCTGGCTCTTTGTATGACTGGCTTCTTTTCATCATTTAATGATGACTTCCTGTACTTTCTAATGAAGGAAGACTTGATCCATCCTTCCCTCTCTAACCTTATACCATCTCGCCTTTTTTTTCTTTGTGGTCATTAACTGAAATTCACCTGTTTATTTTTCATCACTCTGTCTCCATCTCCCATGGTGGTACATGCACCATGAAGTGAGTTTTCCAGGGATATTTATTTTTTGCTGAGTTAGGGCATAGTATTGTTTCTGGCACATGATGGGCATGCAGTACATCATTTAATAATTTAATACTGCAATAAATACTTTCAGAATCTGAAAACTTATATCACACATGTATTAAGAATTGTTTAGCTTAAGGCTTTGTTACTTGTAGAGGATACAATATTTATTTGACTAAACAGGGCAGATTTTTGATGAAGACATTCTTGACCATCTGTGGTATCTGGTTGTTCGGTTAAAAAAAACACACACACACACACCAAATTTAGAAAACAACATTATGCCTCCTCTTCCCAAGAGTCTTTTTGTAATGAGGTGAGAATTAGGTTTATTAGAAAAACTAATTATATAGAGAGATTAATCTGGCATTGTCCTCCTGTTATTCAGATTGATAGTTTCCAATAGAACAAAAAGTACACCAAAACACTCACATTTCTCTCATTAGAACCCACGATCATTTGATCACTCAAACATCTGATCATTTCTCCTCACCATTCCCTTTCCTGTAATACACGCATAGGAGCTTTGAGTGTCGACCAGCTTTGCACTGCATGTGTGTGATGGAGATTTTTCATGTAAATCCACTTAAATATATTTTAGTTTTAATTTAACAAATAATGCATATAGCACTTACTATGTACCAGCCAATTTTCTGTTCCGTCTCCTCTAGTAAGTGGCAGATTTTGAGCCCATGGATTGGAGCTCCAAAGTCTTATTTCTTAACCACTATTCTATGCTTTTCTTTTTTTTCAAAAATGATATTAGTTTTAGGATAATGAAATACAACTAGCATCAATTAATGGCGGGAGGGCTGTTTAGCTTAAAGTTCTAATTAAAGGTCTTACTTGCAAATTTTTAATTAAAAATATGTATCAGGTTTTTTATTTTTATTTTTTTAAATTTTTATTTATTTATGATAGTCACACACACACACAGAGAGAGAGGGGCAGAGACACAGGCAGAGGGAGAAGCAGGCTCCATGCACTGGGTGCCCGACGTGGGATTCGATCCCAGGTCTCCAGGATCGCGCCCTGGGCCAAAGGCAGGTGCCAAACTGCTGCACCACACAGGGATCCCCAAAAATATGTATCAGTTTAACATAAATAGACATTATCTTAAAAGTACTGACTCCATGAAGTCAGGAAAAGTCTTCCCTCCATTAATGTGAATGTTAAGTATTTCACTTTTAAACCAGATTTGATGACCCATCTTCTTTCCTCTTTCCCTGATGCCTTTAGTTCATATTTTAGATCTTACAAAGATATTTTGTAAATGGGAATCAGATCTGAGACCCCTGATGCCCACCTAAAAGACGCTTGATCATCTCAGTTTAAGATACTACTGCTCCAGTGAAGTGTTTGATGTCTTCTGCAGAAAGGTGAACAAGACTTAGTCAACATGACCAATCTGAAAATTAAGCAAATCTTCTCTAGGAAAGACATTATTTGGCATTGAATTTTGTGGATGATTACTTTAGAATCTGCTTAACTGTACCAATGAAGATATAGCCATGAAATGAGAGTTCTAGTCCTATAGTGTGCATGTGTCTGTGTGTGTACATGTGTATGTATAAACAGGAAGGGACACTCTGAATTCCACATACTGTAGTCAAACCAATGGGGTCATATGGTTTTCAAGGCAACCAGGGGGTTCTAATATCAGCTCTTCTACTCACTACCACCAATGTGAACTTGGAAATGTTTTCCTTAAGTCTCAGTCTTCTTATCCATGAAATCAGTACATTGACAGTATGTACCCATCATCACAGGTAGTTGAAAGTATGAAAGGAGCCACTGCTTGGGATGAAGAATAGCTTATAAATGTTAGTATTATTATTGCTATTGCTATAACTATTAGTAATATACTTGTCAAGTGTCCCCTTTTTCATAATTCTTTACATGGTAATTCTTTTTGAGAGTAATTTCCTCATTCTTAATTCCCTAGTTCTCCTTTTTAGGAAATTTTTATATGCTGTTCTTTATAATAGTTATCTGCTATAGGTTAGTTGGAGTCTTTGCTCTGCTTCTCAATGAAAATTTCCTTAAAGTGGGGGCCTAATCTTACTCATTTCTATATTTCCACTAATATACATCAGAGTGACTTCCAAATACACATGCATGTATGTAAATATAGTAAATTAATTTTTAAGTGAAAATAATTTCCTTCAGTAATGTGATGCACCTTAGTCATTGCAGACAGCAGTCTTCCTGAAACTGCCCATTTTTCCAGCTACACCATTTTTCTAACCATGTATTAATAGCCTTTACAGTTCTATAGAAACATATTTTAAGACCCTCATCTGTTTTCAGAATAATGGTCATATTTTTCTTCTTTTTGGCACTTCTCTGGCTTTTTTTTTTTTAAACTTTTATTCTTTGTATTCTTCATTTTTAAAATTTTATTTGTTAGGAATATATATATATATATATATTAGATTTTATTTATTTATTCATAGAAATGCAGAGAGAGAGAGAGAGAGAGGCAGAGACACAGGCAGAGGGAGAAGCAGGCTCCATGCAGAAAGCCTGATGTGGGACTCGATCCAGGGTCTCCAGGATCACACCCTGGGCTGCAGGCAGCGGTAAACCGCTATCTCTCTCTCTCTCTCTCTCTCTATATATATATATATATATATAGAGAGAGAGAAAACACAAGCAGAGAGAGTGTCAGGAAGAAGGAGAAGCAGAGCAGAGAGGCTCTCCGCTGAGCAGAGAGCCTGATGTGGGGTTCAGTCCCAAGACCCTGAGATCAGGACCCGAGCTGAAGGTAGCTCGTTAATCTGACTGTGCCACCCAGAACCCTTCAATTTGTTCTTAAGAATGATCTGAACAAAATATTTATAATATTTGTGGAAAAAGTAGTTTTATACACTGTTGTCCTATACTATATTTTACTACCAGACAATGTAATGAATTAAATTACAATGCTTCCAAATATTACTCAGTCATCAGAAAGGATGAAGACCTACCATTTACATCAACATGGATGGAACTGGAAGGGTATTATGCTGAGTGAAATTAGTCAGTTGGAGAAAGACAGTTATCATATGGGTTCATTAATTTGTGGAATATAAGAAATAGTGAAAGGGACCATAAGGGAAGCAGAGGGAACTGAGTGGGAAAAATTAGAGAGGAAGACAAACTATGAGAGGCTCCTGACTCTGGGAAACAAACAAAGGGCTGCAGAAGGGGAGGTAGTGAGGGGGATGGGGTGACTGGGTGATGGGCACTAAGGAGGGCACGTGGTATGATGAGCACTGGTGTTATACTATATGCTGGCAAATTGGATTTAAATTAAAAAAATTACAATGGTTCCTTCTAACACACTTATCTTCAGAAGTATCATCTTTTGAAATACTCATCAACGAAACTTCCTTTTGAATGGAAGAACTTTAACAGATGGTATGTACTAATTTGGGCACAGATATAGAATTGATATATATACATAATAAAATCACAGACATCTTTCATTTGCATTTAAAATGAGATTTAAAAAGATATTTTTAAAAATCCATATAGGCAGGCATTAGGAATTTTATTCTCTAGTTATGTTATAGCCAAGAAAAAAGTGTGAATTTGCTATTTTTATGCAGCAATATAGAGGATGGAAAGAAATTACCTGAAGATTAGGAAAATGGTTTTCAAAAAAAACGAGATTGATTCGTCTAATTATCATCTGCTAAGGAACTTGTGAGTAAAAATAGTAGAAGCAATTCTTGAGAGAAAATTACAACAGTTTTAGAGGACAAGGCAAACAAAAGAAATGTGTTTCAAAAGATTACATTTGCCAGATAATATTGATTTTTTGAGGCCTATTTAAAAAATACAAATCGACAATAGATATCAATTTTAGCAAAACATTTTATGGAATCTATCATGACATTTTATCTAGGTCAGATAACTTAATTTGCTTCTAGCATGTTGATAATAAGAACAAACTTTCCTTCTCATTTGGGAGAGTTTACCTTGCTCTTGGCCTAGAGTAATTACAGGTCAATTCCATTCTTTTCCTTTCTTATGGCCATCGGGAACGTAGAGTCTTATGAAATCCTCCTATACTGGTGGGATCATAGTCGCAAAGGGCCAATTAACATATATAATATTAAATGTTCCTTTGTTTATTTATTTATTCAACAAATATCTACTGAGAGCCTGCAAGCACTAGGCCTTGCTCTGTGTCCTGGGAACACAGACAGAATCAAACAAAATCTTTCTTCTCATGAAGATCTCGTTCTAGCTAAGGAAGGCAGATAAAAATTTAAAAATTATGGTACAAGAAGGAGTGTATATTCTAAAGAAGATAAAAAAAAGATGGCTATGGTAATTGAGCGCCTGGATTGCTACCTTAGATCGGAGAAGACCTACCTAAGTAAGGTTTCATTTAAGCAGAGACTTGATGTGGCAAGAAAGAACATATAAAAACCAGGTAAAAGGCAGAGTCAAAAGGGAGAAGTGATGTAAGAAGTCAAAGAGGTGGAGCCTCTTGGGGCCAAGCTTTGCAAAGGATTGAAGGCTGTGGCCAGAGTTAATCGTTTATTCACACAGTACATTTGGAAATGCTTTGGAGAATTTAAGCAGAGGTGTAATATGACTTGAAATCTGTTTTACAAACATCACTCTGGCTGTTGGGTTGAGGATGGATTGTAGTGGGTCAAAGTAGAAGCCGGGTGAAAATTTAGAAGGCTCATCAAAACTCAAATGCTTCTTGAATATACTGTACGCACTAGACACTGCTCTGCGAGTGAGAAAGACAGCAGTAAACAAAAGAGCAAACTCCCTGCACCCACTGAGCATCCATGCTAGTGGCTGCATGGCACTTGCAGTAAGCCAGGCAAGACGTGATGGCAGCTTTTACGCAGGTGTAGTGTGGAGAAGTTGCCCGACCTGGATATGATTTAGGAGACAGAAGTGACAGGACTTGTTGATGGTCTGATCACTGAAGGAAAAAGACTAAAGGCTGATTTGAAGGATGCAAGGCTTGAGCAATCAGGTCAGTGGCATCATTTATGGAAAGAGGGAAGGCTGGGAGAAGCTTGAGTAAGAGAAATCCAAGGTTTTGTTCTGGAAATACAAAAGTAAAGATGCCTCTTAGGTATCAAAGAACGTAGCTGTCAGAAAAGAGTAAGATGCCAATCTGGGCCAAGGCTGCTGGTGGAAAATTGTACATTATTGCTACAAGATGATTTAAACAACAGCACACTTGCTTTTCAACACTTGCACAAGAAATTTCAGAATGAAATTTCTTTGCTTTTCATAAGAATAATTGGCACAAGAATCAAAGAACGTAATTGTGTATATTCATACCACTCATGTGCAAGAGGTAATCTACAAGGAAAAGAACATGTTTAAAAGTGAATAAAAAATTTCATTTTATTTATTTTTTATGAATAATGAATTTTATTTTATTTTTTTAAAGATTTTATTTATTTATTCATGAGAGACACACAAAGAGAGAGGCAGAGACACAGGCAGAGGAAGAAGCAGGCTCCCTGCAGGGAGCCTGATGTGGGACTCAATGCTGGACTCCAGGATCACGGACTCAACCATTGAGCCACCCAGGTGTCCCTGAATAACGAATTTTAAATGAGAGGCTGGGAATCAATTCTGATGAAGTATCCCCAAATTGTATAAAATGTGAAATTTAAAACGTTAACACAATATATTGAAAATATATTGAAATCAAACCAGAAGAAATATTAGCAGATCAAAGGAATTTTACTAAATTTGTGCCACAAAGGAAATTGTCATAGGTCAACACAGCGATGATAGAATTTCCCACTTCCTATGGTGCAATATTTAATGACATTCCTCAGTAATTTTTGCCTTGTAGTTACTAGAGATAAATGTTTCCTTAAAATATTGGCAATGATAATTACCAATAATATATACTTCAATATAGTATAGGGCTTTATAGTTTATAAGGCTATCTGAATTGCAGCATATTTAGATGAACTACAATGAATCTCAAAAATATGGGTTATAAAAAACACACTAACGTGTAGTATTGTTAAGGGAAGGAACAGGCCAAGAATGAGTCTATAACATCATTCAAGGTTTAGGTTTCTAAACTAGTTTTCAGAAATAAACTGGCTGTGGTTTCAATAGCATGCATAGGTACAAATTCAAACAGGGCAGTGTGATAGAAGGAAACCAATGCCAACCTTAGAGCCAGGAGAAGCCAGTTTCTCCCCTCATTTATTCCACTAGCTTCTGGAATTTGAGGCAAGTCATTTAACCTTTCTGGGCCTCATCTGTTGTCAGTGAAATGAGGGGCTGCTTACGTTGCCATTTAGTTCTAGAATTCTCCATATGCTGGCATGATTTCAGAAACATTCTATTCCATTTCTTTTACATGGTCACTACCCTCTGTAATGTATTACCTCTGTCCTCTGCGTGATTCATTTCATCCTCTACAATGCTTCTAGGCTGATTTTTCTAGAGTTCACATCTGATCATGCCTTTAAGAGTGTCCCACCAATAACCAAAATAAGTGCCAATTTTTTAGAATGGTACTTATGACCTTTAACATTATATAGCCTAGTCTGCCTTTCTCATTTAATTTTGCTCCATACCTACTTTCCACTGTCCCAACCCACAAACAGCTTATGTTCCCATCACACTGATGTCTCAAAAGACATGTTGTTGTCTCTGCTTCACATTACATCTTCACATTCGTGTCCCATAAAAATTGTCCTCATAAAGGTCAAGATCACATGATTTTTTTCTCCTTGAAACCTTCTTCATGCTCTTCATTCAGAACTGAAGACTCTGACTCCTGTACTCCGTATATATTTTATTGAAGGACCTGTTTGTCGGCCTTGTATTATAGTTTTCTGTATATTTCAGCCCTGGTCCTAAGATTAGATACTTAAAAGTGAGAAATGTGTATCTCACAGTGCTTTGGAAGTTTTAGGTGGTCAGTAAATGTCCACCAAATTCAATCAAAAGAAGTCAGGACATTACTATTACACAGAAAACATGAACAATATCTTAACACTCACATAGCATTTGTGTTGGGCATGTGGGTGCCAGATACTGTGGTAAATTCTATAAAAGACTGCTGCATTCAGTCCACACCTTATAAAGTATCTATTGATATTCCCAATTTACAGATGAGAAACTGAGGCAGATGTAGGTTACATGAATTGTCCAGGGGTCACAAAGCTGGTGAGTGGGAGCACCCAGATTCCTACCCAGGTGCCTACCTCCAGGACACATGCTGTAAACTTCTTTGCTCACGGCTGTCAACCTGCTTTCCCCTCAACATTGCTACAATGGCTGTGATTGCCAAAGGGGAAGAGGGTGTTTCAGGGAATATGTGCCCTTTGGGGAAAAAAAAAAAACAACAACTCCTTCTTTACTCTTACATAGTTTCTCTACCAACTTCTTCAGCATCCAAACATGAAAATTGCTTCTTGTGCTCAAATCTACTACCTATCTTTTCTACAGCTGAGTTCCCTTTTAGTTACTGAAGGTAGGATTTATTGAGCAGTAACTCAGGTCTAAGAAGAAAAGAATTTTTATTGGGTTGTTATTTAGGCATTTCCCCATAAATTATCTAATTTAATACTCATGACCCCTTTGGGAATTTTAAGATAAATCTCGAGAAGAGACCCTGCTACCACCAGAGAAGCTAAATGGCATGCTCAGCTTCTGAGTAGCAAGTCAGAGTGGGGAACCCTATCTGTTAAATTCCCTGGAAGCACAAGCCCCGCTACACCCTGCTGCCACTCTGGCACATGTCGCCAGCTGGCATTAGTCTGGTGCTTTTCAGGAAAGAATAGCCCCAGGCTTCAGTGGAAATGCCACTTAAGGACAGAGGCGAGAGCTGGCCATGCATGCGAGGGGTTTAAACAGAGGCATCAAGGGTGAAAAGTACTTGGTACTTTTAAATCACGCTCTTAATCATCTGATTTCCAAGGTCTTAAATTTCTTCCCTGTGTAGTTTCTCCAATGCAATTTAAAATTTTTTTTTTTTTGGTAATATCTTAAGAAGCCTTCATTATATGTTGGGTGTTTTCTGCTTTTATTTTCACTTTTGTTTTCCCTCGTAAAGAACTTCTGGTATAAAATACCAGGGATTGGGCATCCTTAAAGCTCCAGATGCTTTCTGTCCTTGATGTTTCCTTTGGATCATTTTCTCTAACTGCACAGAGATGGCCAGATGAATGCCTCTGTCATAGTGATTGTCATATGGGATGGCAGTTGCTCCTTCACTTTTCTCTTTTCTTCAGTGATAAAACCCTCGAGAACAGAGAAATGGTCTTATTTATTAATTCTCTATCCCCAGGGCCTAGTAAAGCAAAGGACATACCCAGTAGCTTCAATGTAGAATAAAAACATATATGGATGGGTAGCTTGAACATATATGTTAAGTGTTTACACAATTCTTGTTGTGTGGTTAACACGATAAAAGAAAAATCCCCATGTTAAAAGATCCTTGCCTTCTTCTATCACAGAACATGTTCCTATTATAAATTTCTAGAATTCTAATAATGTTTTTTTAAAGCATTGAAGAACACAAGAAACTCAAACTAAATCCTTCAAAAAGCAATAGTAGTTAATAGGGATGAGCAACCAGACCTAATATATATGTTAAGTTTGATGGGAAAACCCTGTTCTATGTTTTTATATCCAAATATCAATTACATCTTTGCAGCTCCAAAAACACTAATTACAATCAGTCAATGATCAAAGAGTAAAGTTTAAAATAATAATATATTTCTGTTTTATCACCCAAATATTGATACAGCATTAGACTGGCATAGTAAGCTTTGTAATCACCAGTTTTAACCTCAGGTTTTGAAGATTGGCTCCTCTTACATAATTAGACAATGAAGTATGTGCATTGTCTGGGAAAGCATTTTGTTCTTTAAACTAAATTAGACATTAAGACCTGAGGCTGGGGACCTGTACCTCAATTGTTGAAAGGAATTACTTTTAAATCTTTCTAGGTTCGTAATTTCTTTCTCCCTGGAACATATACCTGACTTTTAAAAATATGGGTACAAGTATCAATTTAATGCTACTAATATTTTCCAGATGCCATTTAAAGTAGTTTACATTTCTGACTCATGCAATCTTTGCAAAACCTCTTACTATTAATAGGTACTATTATCATCCCCACAGTACAGTTGAGAGAACTGAGGCATAGACAGATTAGATGTTTCCTGCAAAACTATACAACTGGTTAGCTAGATTATAAACTCCAAGAAACCTACCACCTGAGTTCATGTTCATGATCATATACTTACTGCCTTTTTCTAAAAGATTCCACCTCTGAACTTTGGCTTCACAAAGACATTGAGAAATAAACTAATATTAAGTACATTTAATCTTTATATACCTTGGATGCCACCCTACAATTTCTGCTGGGATTGGTATTGTGCAGGTATTTTTTGAGGTCTCTTAAAAAATTAAAATTTTAACATACTTAGATTAAAAGACATTTTCACTATTACTTGAATTATTTCATTCATATAGAGAAAGCATACATATTTTTACCTGAATGGTCTTACAAAGGAAATGTACACAGCACAGTACTTTGGGGTCCAATACATATTTCCTAATATGAAACAACATAGGAGTAAAAGAAAAAAAAATATTGTCATGCAATAATGTCAGGGAAATGAAATGTAACTAAAAATTACTAAAATTTTGAGATAGCACAATAAAAAAATTCTGATTTTGAGATCTAAAGTGACATATAATTTTACATTATAAACAGAAATTATCGAATTAGAGACATCAGTATTTTGGAAACATTTTCTGAGTTGTTTACTAAATTCAGGTACGAAATTTGTCATTAAATCATTTAATTTAAGCACTATAAAAGTTTATATATTTTATTATATAACAAGTAATTGATTGATTTAACATTTATTGAGTGTATATTATGTGCCTGATATATTTTATTTGACCTATCAATTATCCAGCAAAGGAATTTCTAATCAATTTTTTTAGATAAGAACTTAACAATGTCTCATGAGCCACTCTCCTATTACCCATCTCTCCTCTCTGTTGTGTTAACCTCTGCAATCTTAAAATGAAAGGGCAGTATGGAGGAAGGGACAGGGCCTATTGAAGCAGGTGGGCTGGGAACTTTGGAATGAGCAGTGTGTAAAATCTTTCATACCCCCCCCTTAGAGAGGGCGTCTTCTGGGTGGTGCTGCACCTGGTCCTTCTTACACATGTTGGAATACTTATCTGGGTGATGAAGTATTAGCAATTTTTTCGCTCGTTTCTTAACTGGACTAGAAGGATCAGTAAGTAGGCTTTGGACTCAGCCAGAGAAGACTAAGGCCAAAACTAAGACCAAAGCTGAGGCTCAGTATAGTTTCTATCTCCCTATCTCTGTTAACTGACAAATTTCTCGACCAACATGACATTAATGCAACACAAATTTGTTGAGAACTTATTATATTCTCCCTGCTATTTCTATTGCTCTAGAGGTTGGAGTTTTAAAATGTGGAAAAAGGGGATCCCTGGGTGGCTCAGTGGTTTGGAGCCTGCCTTCAGCCCAGGGTGTGATCCTGGAGTTCTGGGATTGAGTCCCACATTGGGCTTCCTGCATGGAGCCTGCTTCTCCCTCTGCCTGTCTCTGCCTCTCTCTCTCTCTCTATGTCTCTCATAAATAAATAAAATCTTTAAAAAAAATAAGTAAAATGTGGAAAAAGTAATTATATCTTGTCTAACTCATTTCAAAAGTTCATTTCTTTCTAGTATACAGTTGCCTATCTTTTTATGTTTTCCCATGGAGAAGACTTATGATCTAAACCTAAATCTTGGGGTACCTGGGTGGCTCAGTTGGTTATAAGTCTGTCTTCATCTCTGGCCTGCTTCTCCCTCTCCCTCTGTAACTCCTCTTGCTTGTGCTCTCTTCCTTTCTCTCTCTCTCTCTATTAAATAAATAAATAAATAAATAAATAAATAAATAAAATCTTTAATAAATAAATAAAATATACCCAAATCTTTACAACTGGAAGCTCTTTATGTTTTAATCACTCAAATCTCAGTTGCTATGATACAAGCATCTCCAGATCATCACACAGGAGGCAAAAACTTGTTAATTCTTTAGGGTATACCCAACTGTCTCAAAAGAAAAATTTCAATGAATTTCACCCTAATAGCCTTAATGAGGTCATTCATTCTCAGAGATTGGATTATCTTTTGATTCATCTTTTCTTGTAGAACATATATTTTTTTAATTTCATAGATGACCGAACTGAAACATGAGAAGATAAGTAATTTGCACTGGATAGCTGCTGCCGAGTTCATATATGGTAGCACAGAATTCTAAAAAGATAAGAATGGCAAGGTCTCACAGAATGCGCACCTGCCAACATCCTTGGGTGAAGACTTGCAGTAGAGGGTTACACCAGTATATAGAAGGTGTTCAGTAAATGTGAATTTTCTCCCAATGACAAGGTCAAGTAAGGATACTCAAAGCAAGTGGCTTCCATTTTATTTTGTGTGTTTCTATCAATAAAAAATGAGCATGCAATCCAATAAGCATTTGTTTGTATGCATTTATATATTGAAACGAATTACTTTATCAGTGTATGCACATTATAAAACATACCAAAATGTGTGATACAAAAAAGTCAGGAAAACAACCTTCTTTCTGGAGAATTTAGTAAAGTCTGAAGCCACATAAAAAGTTTATTTCAGACAAGATAAGGAGTGGCTGGGTGTTGGCAAATGAGAAACAGAAAACTCATTTATTAAGCACTGAGTTAGTTACTCAGTTGCTAAGCATTAGAAATTGCTAGCCATATTATATAATTTGTACACAAAGAGTCACAAAAACGAATGTGCCCACAGTATTTTCACTATTTTACAAATGTGGAAATTGAGACGAAGAGGGAGTGAGTGACTTGCCCAGAGTTCACTAGAATGTGTGTCTTATGTAACTAAAAAAGTTATCTATGAAAATTAGAACGATGAGTTTTTTTGTTTAAATGATACCGCTCCTTGAAGTCTCAAATCTCAAAAAATCCCTAAGTATGCCTTAAAAAATAAAATGAGTATGAGTATAATTAAGAAATGAGGACTCATATAGATCCTTGGAGATTGATTTAATCTTCCATTGTTCAATAATTCATGAGACAGAGCAACATATTTTATGAGACATTCATCAGTACTTACTTTATAAATAAAAACATCTCCATTAGCTGAAAAAAAGAAAGTTAAGAACAAATTTATGTTCACGTTAGTGTTGTTTTATTCCATCCATTCAGTGAAAATTTATTGAAACTCTACTATGGACTAGGAAGTATGCCAGTAATGGTTCCATATTATTTCCACTAATTTAACTAAAAGGCACATAATAAGCAATCAATAAATATTTATTCAATGAATAAATGAACTGTCATGAAGGTACAAACAGATTACACTCTGGTACTTCATTTTAGAGCCCCCCTTTTGGAGACTACTTAATATACAATTGGTCTCTTTTAGGCTCTGTCCACATGGGCTCAGTTTCTGAAGCATGATTAAGACTTTATAAAAAGGCAGTTTTACCACTAAGGCAATTGCACAGCCCAGGCTTTTGGTGAGGACATTAAATTGTAAAATAACACGTTCACAGTAGTTCCATGGTTCCCACTCTCAAACAACAGTCTGCTAAACAAACTGATACCTCATTTACTTTTTCCTCTAAATACACTGATTTTAATTAGCTATATTTCTCCCTTTCTTTAATTTATACCTAAATGGTCTAAGGCCAGTTCTAGAAAAATATACAGAAGCCATCTTGTTACAGCAAATAAGAAAGCAATTATCCTCCTTTATATTACATTAACATAAATGTTTTGTGATTTCAAAACAACTGAAGAATAATGAAACTACAGGGCAATTGATTCAGGGTCTAATTACTGACAGGAAAAAACACCTCCACATTAATTGTTAAAATTAGTATTTCCGTTCTTGGCTTTCATAGTCCAAAATCCACTTGACCATGAGAAAATTATTGAAAGTACATTTCTCAGCTAATTAATTCCAGAAGAAACCACAGAAGCTAAGGTGCTCATAAATAGACATTTCACAGTCTAAATACAAACTTCTTTTCTTTTTTCTTGTGCCCAACATAGGAGAATAGTACTTCTTGGATCTCTTTGAGTCTGTTACTTAATTTGTAGAACAGAGTTAATATCTACTGCTAAGTTGTATTTAAAGGATCACAAAAGACAATATATGTGAAAAATGACATCACATTATAATAGTTATTTTGTTACTGATGTTGTAAATTATATTCTTACTCCTTCCATGTTTCCTCTTTCCTTTACCCTCTGTCAGCGACCTCATGTCAAAGGAAGTAATCGTGAAATTGTAGGTGGGCAGTTAGGCAATAAGAAAGAAAAATATCACTTCCAAACTTAGAATCTTTAGCTGTAATCTAATCTGTAGTTTAGAATCTTTAGCATGTAACCATGCTTTTCAAAGAGCCTAGCAATTTGGGAAAGTAGAAGATCCATTCACAGTTGCTTTAACATGTTGATTAACACAGTGTAATGTCATGAAATAGGCAACCTAGGTCTTGAGATACAACTTTCAAACAACTAGCACAATTTGTTCACAGGTACAGTTAGAATTAGAATGACCTGTATTTTAAGTGTTTAATCCAGGGGGAAATTTTCTAAGATGAGGAATTCTAGAAATAGTAATAATTAGGACTGAGCACCAGAACAGGAGTCGGGAGACTCAGGTTCTATTCCTGATCTGATGTTAACCAGATTGTATCTTTAGGTAACTCAGTTAACCTTTTCAAGCCACAGTTTTCTCATCTGTGATAGAGGAACCAGGCCAGATGTTCTTGGAGTGCATGATTTTATTAGAATTAATTCTGTAATACAATATTTCTTCACTTTTTTTTTTTAAGAGAGGTTGCCTGAAAAATAGCCTGGGCTGTACACATATGCTGAAGAGAAATCTGCTGTGCATAATATTTGTAATACACTCTTGACATAAACACAGACAATTGTGCCTTAAGTGCTTTTTATTTAACAAGCCAGCTTAGACAACCCAAATGCTGAAAGGAATGTCCATGGTTTGCCCACAGACTGGATCCCCATTACCCTCACTTGGACTTCACTCTTACCTTCTAGGTTCTCATGCATTTTCTCTAATTCCCCCATGGCCTGGCCTCCCTCTGGTTCTGTTATGTCTTTGGGATTCATCCTTCTGAAGACCTGCAGATTCTCCTTTTCCAAGCTTTATTTCAGTTCCAACAACCCCTCATTCCTTACCTAGGAGCTCAGTCTCCACAGGAGGCTCATGGGTGCCCTGCGTCATCCCAAAGGAAGCACATTTTTTAGGTGGACAGATACTGTGTCATCTATACCTCCATGTCAGGATTAAATCACTTTCTGTGAGGAGGAGATAGTGCTTACAGAGCCAAGTTCAGTAGCTGAATAAAGGAGAAAAACTTGACTGTACAACTTAGAAGAAGCCCCAACCAGATATCTTTCAAGGACATGCCTTTAGATACCATGATGCTAGCCCAGGCATGGTAGAGGTCATTATCCCCATTCCCACTTTGTTACATTTACCTTTATTATTAGAGCATGGGAGAGGGGGAGCAGTGTGATGGCAATGCAAGAGTGAGATGGACCAGCACTCAGATCCTGGCTGCTTCACTTCATTGCCATCTGTTGCCAGAAACATTTAGCTCTCTCAGCTACGGTTTGCTGATTTAAAAAATAGGGATAATAATATCTTCTTGTTAATACTTTAATGCAATATTAATGCTACCTTCTAGGGTAGTCATCAGGATGAAAAATAAAGTATGGGCAGCGTCTGTCAAGCAGAGGAGGACTGAAATTGATTACTCTGTTTTATTACTATTACTATTATTCTTAATCTCCTTTGAGGTTGGTAGAAGCCAAATGTTTTCTCTTTTTCCTATTAGAGAAAAGTGGGCCAAAGGACATTACGAGCAACTTGGCCATGGAAACACAGTAGGATGGTGATGGTGCCTAGGAAGAGCACAGAATTTCCTAATAGCAGGTTCTGCATATTTATCAATACTTTGTATTTGTGGAAATGTCCTCATTTAGTCTCTCTAAAACTTAGGCATCTAATCTCTATTTCCTTCTTGTTTTTCATCAAAGAACTTTGTGCATTGTGACTCTAAAAGAGGAGGAAAAATTTGTCAGCTCATCTCTGTTGGCAGGGTTTGCAGGACTTCTTTGAGCAGACTATTTCTCTATGCCACCCAGAAAAGGGAAAAGCCTACAGTTACTATTTTGGTATGTGCAATGCAGGAATGTGATTTTGTACTTCTTACTGATGCCAAAGTTTATGTAGAAGGAAATAAGCTAGCTATATTTCCCAGCAAGAAGATCAAATGAGTTATATAATTTTCATATAGATCATGAGCTAGAACAGAAGTCTTGTGAATTAAGGTTTGCTACAATTAAGAATCTGCGGACACTTTCCAGCAGGAAGAAAAAAAAAATCAGATTAACATTTTATCAGGACACCAGAATGTCTGGGCATGGTGTTTAGACTGACCTAACTAGAGTATCTGTGCTCAAACAAAGGCTGTTGGAACTTCTCCAGGTAGAACGGCAACTGAGAAACAATGGCTTTTACTCCTTAACACACTGTCTGGTTTCCAACCCCATTGTAATTAGCCTGAATTAACAAAATCCTGAAATATAACCATTGCTAAGTACAACATTCACACTAGTGAAAACTTCCTGTATGATTTCAAGTTTGTTGTGTTTAAAATATTCTGATTCTGTACTGCTTCTGATACTGCTATTTTATGCTTAATGGATATAGATGTACTCTCACTTGACCTCTGTTTGTGCCTGCCTATATGTGGAGGGTGTGTGTGTGTGTGTGTGCGCGCGCGCGCAAAAAACAAAAATTTCAAACTCTCTGTGATCCTATAAAAGTATCCTTGCATATTGGCCAAATACAGCTCTTCTACTTCCATTTAAAAAATCCATTAAATTAGTAATAAAAATGTATGTCATAAAATAGAACATTTAAATGAAAAGAATCTCTTTCCTATTTATTTATTAAGAGTCTTTTTGGCTTCAAAGGTATTTGTCATTTGTTTATATTACATACTGAATTGATGTGAACTCATATCCTTGAGCAGGATGACTAATGAGAACCAAATGGTGAGTCTGAGCACAGGTACAACCAATATGATGCCTTGTATGAAGGAAATGCATTAGGTACCCAGAAAATCAGCCTTATCAAATGTAATATTGGGTGATTAAGCTTGAAAGACCTTGTACTAATCTATGGGTGCTGCTGGTTGTAATTGCCACTGTAAGTGATACAACCATCAGCTGGAGAGTGCTTTGCAACTTTAAAGGCAAAAGAAACCTTTTCTTGAGTGGAACATTCCTTTTTAACCTGCTTTTCTGTTCAACTTGATAAGGCCTTGGATATGCTTTTTTGAGAGCTCCTTTCAAGTTGAACAATGCAAAACCAAATTAACAAACTTGTTCAAAAAGCGAGGTACTGTGCTGGAAATCATCATGGTGTTTTTTAAATCACCATGTAATATTAATATGTTTAATTACTGTCACCCATCAGCCTTCATCAGCAGACAGTTGGCAGCATAAACCAAAGATGTAAGAAAAATTAATTCTATCTATTAATTTAATGTTTGCTTAACATTGGTGAACTGTGACAAGATTAGTTGGTTTTAGTGGCTGAGCAATTCAACCCAGTGTCCCCAGGGAGGTAATTAATCTCCATACTCTTGACATTCTGCACAAGATGCTGGGGTCTCCACTCTTTCTCTGTACCTGGCCATGGGGACTTGTTGGGGGGGGGGACTCTGGCCCCTAACTAGTGAGTCAGTCAGTATGGGGAGTGGATACTCTCCAGCAACCTTTTGTGCCTAGCAGCATCCTATGAAAGAAGAACTCAGCTGAGGAAGATGGTCTGTTATCAGGCAAAACTGTTACCTTGGTCCATGTACCCTTACTTCAAACTACGTTCTCCTGTGTTTACCAGTGGGAGACCATAGGCAGTAACTTTATGTGAATATTCTTTCAGCGTGTCGAGAGAGACAGTTGGGGGCAGTGGTTAGGAGCACATGCTCTGAATCAACAGCCAGCTCTACCTCTGACCTTGCTTTGTAAACCTGGGCAAGTTGTTCAACTTCCATGAGTTTCTGTTTCTTGTTCTCTAAAACATAGATAATAATGGCATCTTTCTTAATGAGAACCTCTGAAAACTGAATGCGATGGTGCAGGTAAAGCACTTGGCTTCCTTTATTCTTAGTACCTAGTAAGTGCTTCATAAATGGTCACCATTATGACTGTACAAACTGTTACTAGCTCTCAGTTGGTTACTCTCTCCATTCCTGTCCACTAAAATAGGTCAATTTCAGGAATGCTCTGGAACCCAAAACACCTCTGGAAATTGGGGAGAGGTGGCTTAATTATTATCTGAAGTAACAGAGAAAGGCTTGAGATAGGTGCTTTGGACTGATCTGTGATGGAGGATTCACTCAAGTTTCACTTTTCCATTTAATTACTAAGGTCTTGGGAAACGATGTTGTAAAACAAAGTGTCATTATTCTAGAGCGTTTTAGTGACATGTTAATTCCTATGTATTCATCCTCCAAAGGAGATATAAAGTTGATTCTCACTGGCTTCAAAATGAGTCATTCCAAAGAAGCTTGGTAGTGCATCCTGTCAACTCCTTAAATAATTGGTATACTAATTGTCTCCTCCAATTGTCTAGAGGCTCTTTAGTTGTTCATCACGCATTGAAGTTTCAGGGAGATAATTTGCAATCCAATTTTTGTGGCTCTCACTTTGAAATCTGTTACCCCCAAGATATAATGTCATTAATGCTCAAATTCCACGCATAGTCTTCAAGTAATTATTTGAGAGCTTGCCCTGCTAAGGAATTTGTAAAGGGTCTCTGAATAGGTCAGTGGGAATGTAATGATTTGGGGCTATTTCCACTCATGGAAAAGAAGTGACATTTGTGAAATGCTTGTTCCTAGAGATACGTTTCAAATGCATTATGTGGTATTTTAACTTATAAAATTTTAAATTAAGGGACATGTACCCTGTGGAAGGTACTTCAAAAGACTCCTTAAAGGCAAGTCCTTAATTCCCTGGTTTGCATCCTCTTTCGTAAGAGTATGTTCCTTGAAGCCATACAACTGCAGTGCATATGTGGTCAGCTTCTAGCTGACCTCAGGTGTGCTCCATCCTGAAGGTGGAACCCAGAAATGAACTGATTTCTCCTAGAACACATAAGGGGTCCAGAGAGGATGAAAGTGCTTTAGTATAAAACCAGAGTGGCTTAGCACAATGCGACAAGTGGCCTGACATGATGTAGCTTAAAGTCAGGTATTCCATTTTCTTTCTATTTATTTTCCCTTTTCATCACAGAGTCTTCTGCTGCCCACATCTTTCTGGAGACAACTCTCTATTATCTTTCAACAAAATTATCTAAACCATGACCTCAAAATCCCTTGTGAAAAAGGGCAAAAATAAATGAATCCATTAATTACTTTAAGTAAACAGCATGTCTCTATTTTTTTTTTCTTTTTTTCCCCCTATGGGTCATGGATGAAGGAGTCACTCATCATTTTTCTGAGACTTATGCAAGTCACATACATCTTTCTTAAGCTGAAACCATTTTTCAAATCTCGGACACCTAAGAGAAATTTGCAAATATACTATTCTCTACCAGAACAATCTGACAACGTCCCTTCCCCTAAGTTTCAAGGCAGTGGCTATCCCTCAATACAGATAAGCCTCACAATCATCAAATACACAATCTAGTATATGTACTTGGAAGTGCTAAACCTCCATATTTGTCTGAAAAGACAACCAATGAAGGACGTTTATAATTCAGCAACAGTCCTATATTCCTTATTGCAATCTGGGCTTTAAATACAGAACATAATTTTATGACTAAAACCATCTAATTTCCCAAAACCTATCCAATGCATCTCTTTTCTACCTATGTCTTAATAAACCTCTTGCTTAAAAAATGTCTTCCTAATGCAATGGACCACAGTGCATGGAATCACTGTACCTGTCAATCTTTATAACCCTCCCATAAATCGTTCCTTTCTTCAACACTGCATTTTGGTAAGTTAGAGGGTCATTATGACTACATCTGCCTTATCAGTTAGTTGCTTATCAGTAAGACTGCTCAGCCCCAAATAAAAGCACATGTACAGATCATGCAAAAGCAGATGAAGGTCACATATTTTTAAAAATATTATACGTCCATATATACATCCCTACATATATATATAAGTTCCCATGTATATGTACAATTTTTGTTAGCCATGGAAAAGGGCCAATAGACTAGAGATGCAGACCCAATATTAGGAGTAGATGGGAGCACCCCAGTCATTATAATCGGGGGGATGTGTTGCTGTTTTTAAACGGAGCCATCAGTAATTCCAGGGCTCTCTAGACGTGCCCAGACCTCGTACACCCCGAGCACGGCCGGGTGCAGTTGAATTCTCACCGAAAGCTCAGAGTTCTCCATCCGGGAGGCTGCAAGCGCAAGCCCCGAGCGCGGGCATCCTGGCCGCTGCGGGCCGCGGCGCACGCTCACTCACACAGGTACCTCCGCCCGCAGGCCGCCCCTGGGGCACCCGCCCTGGGGCACCCGCCCTGGGACACCCGCCCTGGGGACACCCGTCCTGGGGCACCCGCCCTGGGACACCCGCCCTGGGACACCCGCCCTGGGGACACCCGTCCTGGGGACACCCGCCCCTGGGGCACCCGCCCGGGGACACCCGCCCTGGGACACCCGCCCTGGGGCACCCGCCCTGGGGACCGCCGCTCGCGGGCGCGCTTGGCGGGGGGGGGGGGGGGGGGGGGGCTCCGGAGCAACCAGCGACCGCCCCCGGCCGCGCAGGACCCGCGTAGCCGTGGCGCCCCGGAGCCGGCCCAACTCACCTCCACGAAGTAGAAGCAGGGCAGGAGGGTCACGCTGTCCTTGATCACTTTGCCCTTTGGCCTCTCCTTCGCCGACATCCCGGCCGCGGCGCGAGCGGCGAGCTCCCGGCAGGTGCGCAGCGCGGCGAGCCGCCTCCTCCAGCCGCAGGCGCCCGGCGCCGCTGATGTCACGGGCCCCGCGGGCGCCGCCCGCCCCGCCCCGCCCCGCCCCGCGCCCCCGCGCCGCCCCCCGCGCCCCGCCCCTCCTTGCGGCAGCCCCGCGCCTCCCCGCGCCCGCAGGTGCCCCCCGCTCTGCCCTGCGAGCGCCGCTGCGGCCCCGGCGCCCCTCCCGCCCTCCCGCCCGCCCGCGCCGCGGAGAGCCTGACGTCAGGCGAGACCCGGGAGGGGGGCGCAGCCCTGGATGCTGCAGCGGCGAGGCTGGGGAGCGCCCCCCCGGGGCTCCGGGGGCTCCGGGCTCGGGAGGCGCTCACCTACCGCCTGAGCAGACCCGGCCCCCGCGCAGCCCTCGCCGGCGACCCCGCGGCGGACTGCACCCGAGCCGGAGCAGGCCGCGGAGGGAGCGTGCGGCGGGCGGGGGCTCCCCAAGGAGGACGGCCCCTCTGAGGCCCCTGCGCACACCTTCCTGCACCGCCTGCGGAGGCCGAGGGCTCCCCGCCTCGAGGGAGGCCCACGTGCACCCCTTCCCACCGAGCCCCAAGGCCAGGGCATGTTCCGACCCCCTCGTGTCACCTCCACAGCAAAGCCAGCATCGCCGCCTTAACTAACAGGAGGCACCTCCGCAGACAGCAACCATCGAAAATGAGTCCTTCACCTCACTGGCAGTGAGCTTGGCTGGCCTCCACTTTGGGACCCTTGTGACGACCCAGAAGGGCCCGGTGACACAGAGGAGGAAAAACACCCAGCAAATATATAAACACCCACTGTATTGTACTAATAAAGATTCCCACTTCCACGATGGCCTGCCCCCCCCCCCCCCAAAAAAAAAATCTTTAAAATCTCTTTTAAGCATCTGACCACCAATGCCAACATTCCCACTCCGATTTCAATCCCCTGGTGACCTCATCTAAACAAGTCACCTCTCAAATGCCCCCACCTGCAAACACCGTGACACGGGGGGTTAGGGTTTCAGCGTAAGAATTTCGAGGGGACACAGATGCAGTCCACAGTACACTCCAGTAGGTCTTTGGCAGCACGGAGACAATCTGATCTGCCGATGTCCACATTTCACTGGCACTACCACCTTATGCCCTCATTTTCTTGGGTTCCAGAGCCCAGCTATACAAACCTTCATTTCCACCTCCCCAGCACCGCACTAAGCAGGCAAAAGCCCAGCCCCAGTTAAAGCCAATTCTCTGCCCTCTCCAGAACAATTGAAGGTGGGCAGAGAAAATACACACAGCCCTGTGGTGTGTCTCACATTACACTGATGACCACAAACTTCAAACAGGCCCCACTACCCCACGGCCCTAGTATTTTTCCATAGTCTGTTCACTTTCTCACTCTGGGCACCAACTCACGCTTTCTTTTCCTTCAGATCTTGTCATTCTCAGCTAATGACATCAACTCATTTCACTCAGAGAGTGGAAGTAATCAGAAGAGAACTAGGTTGCCTTCCACAGCCGACTACTTGCTCCCATCCCTCATTTTCCACAACCGCCATCGCCTCTTTCTGGGATTGGCACAATAGCTTCTTCTGGACTCTTCTACCAGTTTCCACTCAAGCAAGGCCCCTAACCTACAAACTATTTCCTAGACAGGAGCCAGAATGAACTTGTAAAAAGTAAATCCAACTGTGTTACTTCTCTTCCTGAAACCTCCGAGAGCTCCCTGTCACATTCAAGAGAAAATCTAACCTCCCCACGTTTTCCTTAAGCCCTCCCCCAAGGCTCTCCCCAAGTCATGGGCCTCATGTATGTTGCTCTGTTCCTTAATGATCTGGAAATCCCAGTCTAGCTTTGTACGCCTCAGGGACTTTGTACTTACCGTTTCTTTGCCCAGGAATGCTCTTCCATCAACACTGCATGGCTTAACCTCTTACTTAATTCATACCTTTGCCCAAATTTAAACTCTTCAGGACCATTTGCTCCACCTAAATAGCAATAATCACTTCAGGCCTCCATTACTCTTTATCCTTATGTATTATTTTCTTTTTCTTCATAGAACTTGTCACTATCTGATAGTTTATCAAGTATTTATTGGCTAATTTTTCATTGACTCTTATTGACTTTATCTCCCACTAGAATATAAGCTCTAAAAGGTCAGCAAGTCTTATGTAGTAACTGGAATTGTGCCTGGCAAATAGGCATTCAGTAAATATTTGTTGAAGAAGTGAATGAATCAATTAAATTAAGTGATGGAGGTATAGGTGGAAAGAAATAAACAATGCATATAAAACCACGGAATGTATTTTCTCCCACATACCAAATGTTCAATAATTCTTAGTTGATTCTGTTTATCAATCATCATGCTATTAATCTGCAAATATCCTTCTCACTACTGCCAAAGTTCTTTTGTGTGCATTTCTTTTTTTCAACTTTCTTAGTACCTCAACAGAATTTTCAATTTCTGGGAGCAGTAAAAAAAATAAGTTAGCAGATTTCTGAATTTATCATCTCAGCTTTTCTATATAAAGGGGAGAAGGCTAAAACTGTAGCACCCTAATGTCATTATCCAAGAGCTGAAAACATGTGGTAAAGTATCAAAGATGCATGCTGACCACCTTCAATAATTCAAGAAATTATTGAAGCTTAGAAAGGTACTTTCCTTTTCTCTCCAGGTTGTCTGACCAGTGTGACCTGACCACATGGTCCGGGATCAAGAAATGCTTAAGAATTCGAATCCAATTTCTATTGTGAATCCTTTATCCTTCCCTTAACCAGATTCTCTTTTCTTTTCTATTTGTTTTAAAATATTTTCTTTCTCCTCTAACATCACTTCACAAAACAATCCAGCTACCTTTTGCAATCTTCCAAATACTAAACACAATAATTTTACATTGGCGTAATAGTGTGATATATATTTTACCTACCTTAACTTTTGATGTTCAAAAGAATGCAATGAACAGGGGCAAATTACTTCCCTCTTTTATAGAATAATCTTGTAGATGAGATTCAGAGGTGGAAAACATTAAGAAATAAAAGATTGAACCAGAAGAAAATGAGATTTGGAGTCAGAGATCAGAGTTCAAGCTCAGGATTTATATTTGAAATCTGCTCTCAAGCAAGTCACTCCTGAAAGCAAGTTTCAGTTCCTTAACACATAAAATGAGAGATGTATTGGTGCCATCTGACAGCAGCCCTTGGGAACTCAAATGTGACAGTATATGTGAAACCACTTGAGATGTTATCAAATTGGTCCATTTATTCATCTGTCCATCCATTCAATCTACAAATATTGATTGCCCCCCCCCACTATGTGGGAGACACATTTCTTACCCTATACCCATTGAATAAAATAATAGATATGGTTCCTACTCTCACAGAAATCAGAGTCAATGCAGGTGGACGGGGGAGATGCAGGACAATAAATCAATCATAACAATAGAAAACAGTTATGTGATACTCACTACAGACAAGTCACAGTTAAAAATGCTTTGCACCCGTTACCTCATTTAAATCTTACAACATCTTTAAGAACTGCACACTATTGGGTTACATTTTTTGGTTACAAGACCTGAGTTATTGTACATGAGGGCAACAACTGCAATTAGCTGAGATTTTGAACCTAGTAGATTACTCCAAGCTCTGTGAGTTACTTATTTTTTTAAGTAGGCTCATGCCCAAGGTGGAGCCTAATAAGCTTGAACTCATGACCACAAGATCAATACATGAGTGGAAATCAAGAGTCAGATACCCAACCGACTGAGCCACCCAGGTGCCCCTCCAAGCTCTGTGACCTTAAGGGCTACACACACTGTCCCTTGTAACAAAGATATAATTACCTCTTGTGGTGTAAGCTACTAAGCAAACAATTAGGCTGAAGTTATAATTACTATGGAGAAACTTCTTAAGTGTGGTGGTCAAGGAAAGCTTTGGGAAGGGTTGACCTCTGAGCCACTTCCAGCATTAAGGCTAAGAGGACATTCCTGAAATTAAAAATGCTCCATCCCACACTCATCATGCACATCCACATTTGGGCCAAGGGCAGAACTTAGACATTGAATGCTGCTTCAGGTTTGCTAGTTGCAGCTTCTCGTGATAATAGCGGCATTAAAAACAATTTACTGTGCCTCCCAGAACTTGAATATTTTCCAGTGGAAATCCTGTTCCAGTGCATTCAAATGAAAACCAGCACCCACGGAAAATACAGCACTCTGACATTTCCCAAGACAGAGTACTTCACAACACAAATAACCTGGAAAAAATATGCCTGAAAATGCATTTGACGTGATCGTTGAAACTGTCAGACTCCTGAGATAAGGAAGAAGTGGTTTTCCTGTGTGTTGGTTTTAGGTGCTCACAGCCAAATACAACTCTTTTTCAGCTTTCTGGCAACTACACATCCTTGGAATACTTGTCTGACATTTATCTTTAAGGTTGAAAAAAGTATATTTAATTTAGTAATCTGTATCTCAGACATCAGCCCACTTCCCAGCAGTTTGAGGAGGCAATGTAAGATTTCATTTCATTTTTCTGGAAGAGAGAGGTTTAAGAGAACTGAATGTGTGAAGGAGAAAGAATAGTGAAATGAGCAAAGTCCTAGCAGATGGAAAAGCAATGTTCTAATTCTAGCCTCGTCATTGACCGAGGAGAACATTTTACCTCAGGAACTCAGTTTCTTCACCTAAAAATGGAGTTAGATTGATAAAATGAACATCTGTTGTTTTTGTGTGTCTAAGACCCATTGTTCCTTCTTGTGAGGGTGACTTGAATTTTCATGATGAACTGTCCACTCCTGTAGTCAAAGCTGTAGCGAAGGTTTTCAGTCCTCTCCAGGCCAACTGAGGGAGTGAGGATGGCAAGCCAAGCAAGAATGAATGGAATCAGTTCCCCAGGAATTTGAATTTTGAAGGGAGTGATGTGGAGATGGAAAACTCCTGGTATCGATTCATGGCAGGTGCAGAGAGAACACCGACGAATACTGATCCTTCGGTTCTCAAAATCGACCTGTTCCTTTCCCTTCAGAAGTCTGATTTTCCTCTTTTTTTGTTTCTTTGCAAATTCCCATATCCTTTCAAATAAATTCTCGTCTCCATCTCTCTTTGTCTCTCTCTCCCTCTTCCGCTGTCCCTTTATCTCATAAATTTAGCCAGAATCCACTTTTGATGGCTGCAACCAAAAACCCCCAAATGAATACAAAAGGATCACAGGACACTTACCCTCTAACGGATGAACTTAAGACCTTAAAAAAAAATCTGACACCTCACAGTATTCTCTGGCAGAAGAGAGCTTTAAATTGAGTTTTACATTTTCCTACTATCAATGACTTTTGCCTACCATGGTCCCCCGTGATTCCCTATGAGGCCAAGGTAAAAGTTGACTTGCACGCTTCTACTGAGCCCCATTCCACAGGAATATGCCTTTTTCTGTGAGAGTAGCAGCTCTCCTGAGAAATCCCATAGCAGCGACAGAAGGAACCAAAAAAAAGTTGCATTGCAGAGTTTTGCTGTGGGTGTGCAGTGACATACTAATGTGTTAAGAATGGGTTACAACTGCCCCACCAAATATTTACCTCTTCAGGGTTGTGGCAGGGTCTGTGCAAGACCTTTAGTGCAGTTGCTTGATTACTAAAGAATTCTTCTTGGGTAGAGCATCATATGACAGCAAGTCCAAAGGGCTACAAGTCCAAGGAACAGAGGAGCAGCCCCAGAAACTGCTGCTCCACCCCAGTGCACTGAACATAGCCAAGAAGGAGCCCCGCCATCTGGAAACCCATTAGACATACCATCCAAACAGCTGCAGAACATGTTACTGCCCAAGGGGCATGGAGCACAGCCCCAGGTGTGTTGGAGGGTAAGAGGGTGGAGAGACCCAGCAGCTTCCTCGTGGGTACAGATAAAAGCAGTGACTAATATGTGTCTGTCTTATAACTGTTTTGTCCATAGGTGAGCAATGTCTCTTTTATGGGGTGCAAGTGCCCTAAAAACACATGCACATTTTGGAAATAAGAGCAAGGTTTTTGTTTCGAAACTTCTGATATGAAAATTTTAATTGGATTTAAGAACATCCAATTATCATGAGAAATTTAAACATTGATTTGGTCAATGAAAGCAGAGCTGTTGGATTCTTTCAGTGTAATTTCAAGGGTTGTTGTATTTTCAGTGATTGCAAAGCAATGATTTTAGATTTTTTTTTAAACTTTTATTTACTTATGATAGTCACAGAGAGAGAGAGGCAGAGACACAGGCAGAGGGAGAAGCAGGCTCCATGCACCGGGAGCCCGATGTGGGATTCAATCCCGGGTCTCCAGGATCGCGCCCTGGGCCAAAGGCAGGTGCCAAACCGCTGCACCACCCAGGGATCCCTGATTTTAGATTTTTATCAGCTACTTGTGCAAAGGTTTTTTTCCAATGGTAGCTATCACAAAGTTAGAGAGATCAAGATTTTTAATTTTAATTGTATGTACAAAATCATATTTATGAGGGTAAGCTCGAGTTTTCCATTAAAAAAATAGAATAGATTTTATCTGGAAGTTTTATATTTAAGGTACTCCCCTAAAATTTGATTTGTCTTCATACTTACATACTGTAAAAATATAATTAATTTTTTCCAAGTTTCATGTAGTTCCCCTTAATTTTCTTTTACTTTACCTTAGTGTGCTGTATTAATACACTATTTTATGTGTGAAAAGGTTGAGAAATACATGAATATAAGTTGACTCTTGTTTTTCTTTCGGTGTCACACTGAGCAATTGATTCTCTCCTATCTAATTGGTAACTAACATGCAGCAACTCATTGAAGTCTAAGTGACCCAACCACTCATTCTAAAACTCTTGTCATCATTTTGGACTTATTCTTGCATTTCATCCCTTGTATTTGGTCTCCAAGTCCTTTTGTTCTTTCATATTTATGTCTCCCCTATTTCCATTGGCATCAATTAATATCTGGTTTCCTACAAAAGTTTGCTGTGTCATCCAAGCTCTTTTTTGCATACGACACCCCTCTAAATAAGGGCTCCATTGGACACTCCTTTTGTCTTCGTTAAACAGCCTTGTTTTCCTCTCTACAGATTGTGTCCTCTCCTGTGATGAGCTTGTTTGAGCCATACTTAGACCATGCTCATTCTGCCTCTGAGGCCACTCACATGCTATTCTCCTATCCTGGAACACATGCACATCTCACATATCTGAGGTTTCTTTCAGATATTTATTTATTTATTCATGAGAGACACACAGAAAGAGGCAGAGACACAGGCAGAGGGAGAAGCAGGCTTCCTGCAGGGAGCCTGATGCAGAGCTCAATCCCAGGACCCCAGGATCACGACCTGAGCCACAGGCAGATGCTCAATCTCTGAGGCACTCAGGTGCTCCACATTTCTGAGTTTTTTATTCATGCTACTCCATGCTCTCAGTGACCTCCATCTCAACAGCAGTAGACTTTATTTTACACTGCTCAATGTAGCACTTGATTATGACCTTGATTATTTTGTGTTATTTAGTATATTCTAATCTTATATTCCCACCTGTAGGAGTAAGCTGAGGGAATGACACCTGTCATCTCTCTTCTATCCATCCCTTCCATTACATTTCTGCTCTTACCATTTTGTTCAAGTCTTCCTGGTCTCTGTGACGTTATAATAGCCTCTGGGTCAATTTCCCTGGTTTTATATCTTCATTTTATTTTTTCCTTCTTTCTTTTTTTTCCTAAATATTGAGAGAGAGCGAGCATGAGCAGGGTGGAGTAGTAGAGGAAGAGGGAGGGGAAGACTCCTGGCTAAGCAGGAAGCCCAGTGGGGGCAGGGTCTCAATCCAAAGGACCCCGGGATCATGATCTGAGCCAGAGGCAGATGCTTAACTGACTGAGCCACCCAGGCACCTCATGTCTTTATTTTATGGTCAATTCTTTAATTTTGCACCAAGATAATTCCCCAAAAGCACAATTTTTATCATGTCACTTATTTGCTAAAAAACACTCCATAGTTCTCCAGTCTCTCACCTGGCATTTAAGGGCATCCTTGGTCTGGTCTCCACCAATCTTTGTCTCATCTCCCACTGTCCCCTGTGTGGACCCTACACACAACCTTTAACATAGTATTTCATACATTTCAAGAGTTCAGCTAATACTTATTGAATATGAAGTATAAGCCTGGAACAATAAAGATTCTGAGTAAATACTTCGATTAATTAATTTAGGGTTTCATGATTTGTGATCCTGCTGGGATCAACATTCTCTTCTTTTTCTCAACACTTTGAGCATATTGGCAATTTCCACAAGTGTGAAGGCATCCAACACACAAACAAGAACCTATTTTAATTAGTCCAGAGTGACTCCTGTTTTTCAATCCTTCTGCAATTACCCACTGATTGCATAACTTTTTTTATAATAATTAGTCCAACATGAGAATTTTGAGCCTCTCTCTGGAGCTGCAGAGAAATGTGCTTCAATAAAGCAGCTCTGCATCCTCTTCTCTTTCCTTCCCAGTGAGTGGCTAACCATGCACTCTCAAATACTAGATCTCAAATTGTCCTAATTTCTACTGAAGACTCACTTCCAGTATGAAGTTTTCTGGCCTTATCTTCAGGCTCTAAAGCTCCAGATGTTTTCTAGAGTCCAAATGTTAGTTGTCCTCTTTTTCCTCTGAGCACCTGTGCACTTAGATGCCTCTTGTATATATATATATATATTTTCACCCACCCTGGTCTCCTTGGCTGTTGAACTCGTCTGTGGACTGGGAATTACATCTTATTTGTCATACTAAACTAAAATTTCTCTATGTCCACTCTTGAATTTGAATGTCGTGATGATAAACATTATGTTTTTTTTATTGAGGTATAATTGACATATAATATTATCTTAATGTTGGGTACACAAAGTAATGATTCTCTATTTGTATATATTGCAAAACAATCACCATAATGTCTAATTAACATCCATCCCTATCCATAGTTAAAATTATTTTTGTGTGTGATGAGGACTTTTAAGGTCTACTTTCTTACCATGCTTATGTTTTATAACCAATTATAAGATAAATTAGGATAGGAGTCCAAAAGATTTTAGAAGGAATTATTAAGAGACATGGAAAGCAATGTAAGATGATGTGAAGCAGTGGTTTTTCACCTTTACTGCCACTCACGCCACTTTTGTTCTTGCAGTATGTTCTGGAAACATCTTTTTTTTTTTTTCAAAATACTTTATTTGAGAGAGAGAGAGAGAGAGAGAGAGACAGAAACAGAGACAGAGATAGTGAGAGAGCGCACAAGCAAGGGGGAGACGGAGAAATAGGCTCACTTCTGAGCAGGGACCCTGACTCGGGGCTCGATCCCAGTACTCTGGGATCATGACGTGAGCTGAAGGCAGATGCTTAACTGACTGAGCCCCCAGGCACCTCTGCAAACACTTATGAAAAGGGCTAAAACAAGACAGTTCTTAAAATTAAGATATCACATAACTTTAAAATAAAACAAATAAAATTATAGCTTAATTTCACAGTAATACATAAACTATATGAAAATTATACACTTAAAAATTTTTTTTCCTGTTTAGTTACACCTTTGATAAAAATTTGTTCATTCGTATTTGGAAAAAAAGTATATTAATGCTGGACTTTATTTTGATGAACAAAATTAATACAAAGTTGATCTCACACAGGTATAGAGCCACAAATGACAGATCTTTGCAAATATGGAGGTGGTGCTCATTTAAACCCTTAGAATTCTTAGATTCTTTGGTTCACCCTTTACATTGAATTATATGTCATTGATTTGTAATTTAGCAAACTATTATTTCATCATTTGTTTGTCTTTTGTAGATTCCCAGCTTTGGAAATATCTGGTGCTTTGGTTTACATCCATGCCTTCTTCTGCTGTAGGACCTCTTCTCCAAATACAAGCCAATATGTGGTCTCAAGGCATGGGGATATTTACTGTCCCAGAGTTCACCATATTGGTCATAGAGTGAGTACATGACGGAACTGAGACCCATCATATATGATATCTCATCTTCCGGCAATGGAGATTTGTCCAGAGATATTCATGAAACCAATAGGAACCTATCAGAATACTCTCGCAGGGGCTTCCTGACTAGTGTCAGAGGGAAATGTGCCCTTCCTTCCCTTTTAGGTAGCAAGGCTATGCCAGTGTAAGTTCCAAGCTGTCATGGTCCTGTTTCTTCTGTCAAATGAGGAAAGTCATATAGTAGTAGAAGAGAATAAAGCTGACATTAAGAGAGAAGAATATATAAAAGATACAGATGTCCTGAGAGTTTTACGTTCTTGAATTCAGTTACCACAAAGCCAGCTGCAACACAACCTTCTCTGGGATTCAGCTGCATGAGTCTGTAATCACCTCCTTTCCAAGCCACTTTTGCCCAAGTTACTTTTCTTTGAGTTCCTATCACTTAAAAACCAAAAATTTCTGTGTAATACACACTCTATAAGATTGATACTAACGATATTGTAAGCATTTTCCTCTGGGAAGAAAGTATGAGGCGTTAATAGTCAGTATCTAATTGATTTCAAGTTACAATCCTACTATGCTATGCCATCATCTTGAAATGTATGCCAATGACTACAAATTAAACCTAACACAAGTTGTCTACCACTGCATAATTTGCCGCCACCTACAATTTTCAGGAAGGGGTGATGACAAAGGTGTCCATGAACCTCTCATATGCAGTGGTTCTGGAGCTTCACTACTTGTAGGCATACACATCTTGTCCATGTATGGAACTCACTGGGGTTAACTGAGGTTGACAAATTTTGATTGGTGGACTGGGCAGATTATGTGATGGGCCAGCACATGCGAGATGATGCCAGAATAAAGATAAGTGGTGTACTGGCAATTTAAAAGAATCAAGATATGCAGTGTTGGTCTAATTTGCGTTTTAGATAATTTAGCTTCCATTCAATTTAGAAAATCTAGCTCTTCCAGAAAGAGCTGCTTGCATCCCAAGAAAATGACCTCACACCTGAATAAGAGCTTCTTTTAGACAGGGCAAAATTTTCTTTTTATAAAGACAAACTGCACATTCATTGTATAGGCAAAGAAAGAAGTCACCTTGGATCAGATTTCTGCTTTGAAAAGGGTTGACATAGGCAAATGTAAATTGAATAGGACCCACTGTTTTTAAAGAAGGGTATCATGCAACTACTGCTGCCAGAGGACTACTTTTCTATTTTCTTTGGTGTGCTTTATAAAAAGCTAGGGTCTTTGTGGAAGACAAAGACCCAGACTCTGACTCCAATTTAAAAATTAAGGGCAACTCTCAAGGTGACCTATGGTGTCCCTAAGCAAAAGGTCTTCTGGTGGGAGGAGACAGAAAGACTCCTAAGAGGAACTCACCAGAAGGAGAAGTAATTCTGGTTTTATGATCCGAATCTAAAATAAAAGGACCCAAGAGTTGTGAAGGAAGAGCTAGTTCTGGAGGAATATGTAACTAAGTTTAGAAGCCCCTCTGGACTTGGCCCTGGCATGGTGCTGTGCTTTGAGAACAATGAACAAGTGGGCAATGTTGCAGACTGTGCAGGAAGTCACTGAGTGAATCTGAGCAGCCTTGGGCTAGCTTCCGTTGGATTACAGAGGATCAGGGTCTGGCAGCAAACGGAGCCAAGATGCCATAGGATAAGTAAGGCCTTGATTCTGTCTTTTGGTGTTGAAAGTGGACTGAATCCTTCCAGCAAAAAGTTGGCTCCTGGGGTCTTAGAACCCTCTTCAGCAAGGAGCAGTCAGCCGCTAGCTCACAGGCCAAATCCAGCCTGCTTTTATAAATAGTGTTACAGAAACATAACCACACACATCCTTTCTGTGTTGTCTATGCCTGCTTTGACACCACAGTGTCAAAGATTATGTAGATCACAAAACGTAAGATAGTTACTCTTAGGTGTGTAATAGAAAACTGTGCTGACCGCTGATATTCAACAGCCTTCAGAATTTCCCTTCTCCACATCTATCCTAATTTTCACTAACTCCCAATTTAGTCTCTGAGATTAATCTGAACCCCATGTGATTGATCTTACCATCTCCAAGATTGACCCTGACTTTTTCTGCATATACCATCTCTCACCAATCACTCTCACAGCAGAGTTTATAAACAATCTTCTACCTCACTGCAATATCTGGTCTTGACTATTTTTTCTTAAAGATTTTATTTATCCATGAGAGACAGAGAGAGAGAAAAAAAGAGAGAGAGGCAGAGGCAGAGAGAAAAGCAGACTCCCTGTGGAGCCCTGACGCAGGACTCAATGCCAGGACCCTGTGATTAGACCAGAGACAAAGGCAGATGCTAAACTCATGGAGCCACCCAAGCGCCCTAGTCTTGACTCTTTAATGACATATCTACAGAAGTGAATTCACGGAGTATAGCAAACTTGCAACATGACTTTAGATACACAAGAATAACACATGCAAGAATAGTCTATAGTTTATTTTTCACAAAAGATTTTATAGAAATGAAAAATATTCCCTACTATGCCATAAAATACATTAGAAAAAATTTTAATATTATATTTAAATTTCAGACATCCACATGCCTTTGTAAATATTATTCAGAGGGAATTTTAAACCTTAAAATGTCATAAAATGGCAAAAACCACATTACACAAATATCTTTAATTTGTTCAATCTGTGCTGAGTTCTTTCAAGGTTACTTAAAATGGCATGCAAATTAGAGTAAATTAACCAATATTGCAGAAAAAGCAGATGGAACCTTGGTCTTAATATCATTTGAATACTGAAACCAACTGTTGTATTGATTAGAAAGGAAAATGACTAGAGTTAATGGAAATAATTTTGTTTTCCATCACTGATCAGTTACTCAGTGATATCATACACAACACAATTTTAAAACTTGGGGAAAAAATAAAAATTTAATAACTCAAGAAATATGTATTGAGGGACTATTCTATGCAAGGTCCTGCACCAGACAGTAAAGTGTAGAGATTAATGAGCACAGCTCTGCTCTAAACAAGTTTACACTATCCTAAGGAAGTTTTGTGAATCAAATACTGAGAAAATAGACACAGCCTTCAAAATTTTTCTCATGAGCCTCTTAACATAATATGAAAAAGAGCTTTTCCTTGTCCTTTTTATGTTAGTATCTTGCATCTTAAGATATGTTTAAATTAGTGAAAATGATATAATGTTAGCATGTTGTAAATATTGGTAATGTTAGATAAATATGGTAGATGACTTTAGAATGTATATTGTTCAGTGGAATCTAAATGCCATTATGATTTGATACCTACCTTCATTCACTAATAATATAAATGAATAAAGAGGCTTCCCATAATGGTTATTTAGGTGATTTGACTAACCCTTGCTGAGAATAAGTAAAAGAGCTAGACGAAATACAGAAAATATCTTCCTATTAACATTGAACACTCCACAAGTCAGTGAAACATAACCAATCTTGGACTCGGGAGGGTGAACACCACAGAGAGGTGAACTAGAGTTGCTGACACCAGAGGCATTTGCCCAGGGAAGGAGGCAACCACTTCAGTGAAGAGGACTAGAGTGACTGAGTAGGAACACCCCATAAACAGCTGGCAGGCAAGCTGTGCTTTGGGGCAGATTTCCAAAGGCCGGGAACTGAGCCTGAGCTCAGCAACTGCCTAAGTTGGCAATAACCCATCCCTGTTATGAGCAAACATCCCTGTTAGTGAGCTGAATTCTGGAGGCAAGATGTGAAGATTACTCTGGGGACTCCCAGGCAGCTCAGAGATTCCTCAAACATTGATCCTGTACTGCAAGTGTCCACAGGTAATTGAAAGCCAGAGATAAAGATCCTTTCGGAAGAAGATAATATCACACAAAGTGACAAATGTTATCTAAAAGAGATTTTTTCAAATAAAATTGACCATCAAATCATTTAATATTACAAGGTAATATTAAATATTAATAAGATAAGTTTGCATGAGCCAGAATCAGCAGAAGCAATAAATAGACCCAAAAGAACTCCAGAGACTGGATTTATCAGACACATATTGGGGTAAAACTCTTAATTCATTTTAGAGATAAAAGTCAAACAAAGTTTTTTCAAAGGGTTTAAGTATACAGACTTGAAGACGACCCATCTAAAAATTATATAATTGAAACACTAAACCAATAGGTTTGACAGCAGATTAGACCCGTATGAAAGTATGAGTCTAAGGATGGAAAAAGAAACATGAGCAAAATAATACAAAAATTAGCAAAGAGTCAAATAGGTCTATAGTGTTCTAAGGTTCTTTCATTGTATCAAAGAAGGAAGAAAAGAGGAAAGGAAAATGTATCAGGTGAACAAGAGTATATGAGGTGGAACAAATAAAAAGAACATAGGAAAATGGAAGACATAAGTACATAATACATAATGCATAATGTATATATACATCATTATGTATAATTGCAGGCCTTCAAGTTGACTGTTATTTTAGTTAATATATGAGGACTTTAAAATTAATTATGTTCTATTTACAGAAGATTTTGAAAATTTGGAAATGTAAAGAAAAGAAATAATACACCATATCAAAATTTGCCCGAAGAAACTGATGTAATTGTGTTAATTTACAATGGAATAAGAAGTTATCAAGTTCTTATAGGAATTAATCTAAAGTTTTGTAATCTAAAGTTAATCTATGGTAAAAGCTAAAACACTTTATTAGAGAAATAAAATGCCTAAATAAATGGAGAGCTATCTATGTTTTTGGAGGGTGACACTCAATATTACAGAATTGTTGAGTCTCTCTGATGCCACCTATAAATTTAAGGTAGTCCCAATAAAAATTCTATTTCTTAGAAGAATTTGACAGTTTGATTTTAAAATTTATATGAGAAGAATTTTGCTTATCTTGAAAATGATTTGTTAAAGCGACATTATATTCATTTGTTTTCTCAATTTCCAATGAGTATTTGAAAATGTATTACCAAGACAGACCAAATTACCAAACTGTACCTTATTCATTCAATTAGAAGCACTTTGTCTATCAAGTGAAATGTATATGACATTAGAGTAAGAACTTTATAAAATTAGAAATCATTTATTTTTGGAAGTTTTTCCATTAACTTAAAATAAAAACTTATGTTTGTGCCATATCAATTTCAAATACCATTCAGGGAACTTTTGTTTTGTTTTGTTTAGGGAACTTTTTTTAAAATAAGATTTTATTTGTTTGTTTATTTGAGAGAGAGAGAGAGAGAGAGAGAGAGAGAGAACACATGCAATAGCAGGAGAAGGAGCAGAAGGAGAGGGACAAGCAGACTCTGCCCTGAGCTGAGAGCCCCACCCAGAGCTCAGTCTCAATCCCCAAATCCTGAGATCAGAACCGGAGCCTTGGATACTTAACCGTCTGGGCCTCTCAAGGGCCGAGCCACTCAGAGTACTTTAAAATTTAAAACAAATGAACAGAGAAATGGACATAAAAATTGTTACACAAAAACAGGTTAATAGCTTTTATAGTTAAAAGTGATCACATTTACAATTATAAATTTGAACAGCTCATCTGCACCCTATGAGGATAAAATGATCCTAATTAATTGAAGCCAGTTGTTTAAATTCATCATATTAAATTCTAGTTTGCATTGTGGGATCTGATACACCATGAGAGTAAAGGTGGGTGAAACTTATATCCGTCTTTTGTAAGGTCAACGGAATGGGACACTTCTCATTCTCTGGAACCCTGTTGAGAAGCTATGTAGATGAGCCTGGGCTAGCCTTCTGGTTGATGAGAATCACATAGACCTATTGTGTCAGCCCATACCCAGCCAAACATCAGAATCAGAGCCACCTCATTCATTGGCACCTGATCACAAACCCATGAGAGAACCCAATTTAAATTGTTGAACCACAAAATTGCAAGCTAAACAAGTGGTTGTCACTAAATTTTGGAATGATTCATTATACAGCAAAAGCTATTTCAGTTGGAATGATTTTGCCTGGGATTCTGGCTACAAATTCTTTTTTTCCTCAAGCCTGGTTTTCAGCTTCTTAAGTTCCTTTTCTGCATAAATCAGCTAGAAATGGTTTCTGTTGCTTGCACCTGAGAACTCTGACCAACACACTTGGAATAAGATGGGATTTTGATCTTGTAATACATTTTTTCATTTTCAGTAATTTATATAATCTCATGGATTCTTTCTTTCTTTCTTTCTTTCTTTCTTCTTTCTTTCTTTCTTTCTTCTTTCTTTTCTTTCTTTCTTTCTTTCTTTCTTTCTTTCTTTCTTTCTTTCTTTCTTTCTTTTCTTTCTTTCTTTCTTCACAGAGACACACACAGAGAGAAAGGCAGAGACACAGGCAGAGGGAAAAGCAGGCTCCACGCAGGGAGCCCGACGTGGGACTCAATCCCGGGTCTCCAGGATCACACCCCGGGCTGCAGGCGGCGCTAAATCGCTGTGTCACCGGGGCTGCCCATGACCCTTTCTTTTATTCAGATAGCTAATATATTATATCCAACTTATTTGGAGAACAGATGAGATACATTGCAGTGAACCAAAAAGGCAGTTCTTATATAGAAAAGAAATTCAGAATGAGTAAGAAAAAGCTTAGCATTTTTCTTGTCTTCTCTACCGCCTTGGGCATGCTTACCAAGTCCAGAGAGGGAGGTTGGGAAAAAATTGGAAAAGAATAAGCCACTCTCAAGAGGTCTCATATCATTATATAATAACCACTGTGGCTTCTCCATCCAAGAATAGGGCAAAAGGCCTAACTATGTGGGGAGCTGGATAATGTAGTTTTTAAGCTGGGCATATTGCCTTTCACAACAAAATCACAATTCCTATATTTGAGTGAACGATTAGCAGTTTCCATCAAGTGTTTGTGCAGGTAATTTGTGCAATCCAAGGAAGAATTAAACGTAAGACAGTGTTTTTACATCTGTAAAACATGTTTTCTTTAAATCAATTTCAGATGTATTTACTGACAACAGGATATAAAGTTGGAAGAAAATTTAAATGTTACCTAATTCAATTTAGGAATTAGTGAAGATTTTTTTTTTTTTTATCATCACTGACAGATGTTTACTGCCCTCTACTTGATAATTTCTGACATTAGGGCTAAAAAAGCATCTGGTTAATGAATTATAACACAGCTTAGCATATTTTTCAGAAAACATATCTTTGAGAACTGAAAAATAAATGATGAAATAGTGAAAACATGCATTGAAAGTGTTAGCAATTTTTTGTTAGAACCAGGATGAAATTTCCATTAATTGAGAAATGTAATCAATAGTTTACTTTTGCTTTATCTCAGGAAGTCAATCAAGTAATTCTTCCCATTTGAAAGAGAATAGAAACTAAATTCTTCTTCAACTGTGTGGCTCCTGGCTAAGGCAATAGTTTTTGTTTGTTTGTTTGTTTTACAAACCAGGAAACTAAGGGGCTATTTTTTCTTCTTTTTTTGGAATGACTAATTTTTATATAACTATCCTGATAGTTTTATATTCATTCAGAGACTACAACTCTCAAAATGCAGAGAGATTTGCAATGGTGCACTGCATCTGGGAAATCCGCATAGTAAAATACTGTGAACAGAAGCAGAGAAAGTTCAAAAACTAGATTAAAGTGCATGCTGAGGACTGCAGTTTTTCCTGGATCCAACTACCTTATTATGGGAGAGAATCAGACAGCAGGAGTTTAAAAGTCCCACTTCAGTAGAGCAGAACTGCCCCAAAGTGCATGCCTTGGACACGAGGATAGCAGTATGGAAGCCATGCACTTGCACTAGCTACTAGCCCTCCACTCACTCATTCATTGAGCAAATATTTGCTGAACATCTATCACGTGCAAGAACAGTCAAGGCATAGGGAATACAGCAGTAAACAGAGACTAAACCCCTGAGCTTCAAAGGAGCCACATTCTATTGGAGGGAAATAGACAAATACAAAAAGAAATACATGTCAGGCAGGGCTGCATGAGGGATGCTCACTTTTCTCTATATGGAGGTCAGTGAAGGTGAATTGAGAAAGGACCTCTGAGAAGGTAGTTGGCAGGAAGGAGGAAGTCCAGCAGCCCAGGTTGGTTTGTCTGCAGAGAGGAAGCTGGAGCACTTTGCACTTGCCAATTCTCTCTACCTGGCACGCTCACCTCTAAATCACCTGTGTGCTTTCTCCCTCACCTTCTTCAGCTCTCAGGAAGAAAAAAGCAGATCATCTCTACACAAACAAGAACCTGAACACTGATAATAGGCTTCTTTAGAAGAAACAGAGAAGGTCTGTCTTCAGTTTTTGGAATTTGAAATAATGATGTATTTGTTTCATAAATCATAGACTTAAGTTTCTGCAACCAAAAGCATTACAAACTGATAAGTCTAGGAAGCAGTGGATTCAAAGCCACAACCTGCAAGTCTTTGTAATCCTTTGAAGGCCTTAAGGATTTCCTTTTCTAGAGCTGCAGCGCTGCATAACTCCAGGGAGCACTACTGAGAGTGTATTCCATATTCTGGCCAGAACTGTGCAGCAGGGCGGCTCTCTGCCCACTGCGTTATTACCCAATAACACCAACAAAGACAGGGCAAGCCATACACAGTTTGTCCTACATTTACAACTTGTCACTCTCTCACTTCTCCTCCCATAGCTCTTGGTATCTATTTTCATAATCTTTTCCAGCACCTGTGCTACAATTCTTTATATGCATATTGGTACTGCTCATTAGGTTGAAGGTTACTTGAGGACATGCATAGACCACTAGTCATCTCTGCTTCCTCAGTCTTGTATAAATAATTGACAAGTGACTCAATAAATTTTTTTGAAATTAGAAATTTTGTTAAGCCTCCATTTCCTTTTGTTGGGGTCCCTATATTCTTCTTCTCACATATTTCTGAGTCTAAAACATGTGAGAGAACACTATGGAGTATCAATTGCCGAAAGAGCTTCAAAACAGTGGTGTCCACTTATTTAGGGCCTGCTTGTGAATGGCCTTTCATGTGGGTTAAGTAGCCATTCTTTTAAAAGAAGATGACATTGTAATTGTAACCATGCATCTGGGCAGGCACAGACAGTCCGTTGTTTTCCTAAGGCCAAGTAAAGAGCTTTTCAAGCTGTTTGTCAGAACCATTGGAAGCAGAGCGCTTAAACTTAGTTTTGGCTACAAGAGGTATGTGACCAAAAAAATACACCCAAAATTTTAGTGATTGCTTTTCTAGGCATCTCATATTCTTTATCCCAAAAGCACATGTTCAATTAATAAATGTTTAGTACACAAAATTGAGTAAATCTAGGAAAACAGAAACACGCATTACACTATGATAATTATTAACGCATTAGTATATATGCTCTTTATATTTTGTTAGACATTTGAGTTGTTATCAAATTTTCTTTATTATAAAAATCTAGAATTATTTCTTTAGCATTCATTATTGGAATAGGGAGGAATTAGATTATCTAGTACATTGAAAACATGTTATATAATTCTTAGAAAGTTTGACGTGCCTACAAGATTTGTGAACAAATGCCACATGAAGTTATCTATGTCCCACTGTGGTGGCCAGAGTCTGTAAAGCAAAGGCTGTTTTTAACAAGCCAAGACCTTGTGGATCTCAGTAAGTACAGTCCATTCATTCTACTGTAGCAAAAAATGATGCAATGGGCCCAGAGGGCTATATAGCTCCTATGGTGAGGCCAGCTGAGACGAGGGTTTGAACATCAGGAATTATATCTTTTATGCAGGGTTTTTTTATCTATCTTTTTGGCACTGGTGGATGGAATCAATTTTGCTGTCTTTATTTTGATTCTTATCTAGAACTTCAGGCCAAAGCTTTATAATATAAAGACAGATAAGATTCACATGGCTTTCAGAGCGCTGGTGCATGAGATTCTAACTTAAATGTGGAGGGCCAAGCATAGGTAGCTGGCGCTTGGGTTTAGAGTCCAAATTCTATTCTTTATCCTGTTTTGGACTTTATCAAGGTCAAGAAGGGAACCTTCTGGTGGAAAGGCTAACCCTTTAAGGTCTTATTCTGAGGCTTTTAAATATATCAGTAGTGGGCTCATGCTGGCTGTGGGTTGGATTTTAATTTCATATGTTCTCTTTATATTTTGTATGTCAGGGACCCAGAGTTTAGTGTTTTAGTCAGTTTGGGCTGCCACAGCAAAATAGCAGAGACTGCCTGGCTTAACCAGCAGAAATTAATTTTCTCACAATTCAGGAGTTTAGAAGTCCAAGATGAAGGTCCAGCAGATTCAATTCTGGTGACAAGCTGCTTCCTGGGTTATAGACAGGCCACCTTATTTCTGTGCCCTCTGAGGGTGGAAAGAGAGAGAAGAGGGGAGGGAGGAGAGAGAGAACTCTCTGATATCTCTCTGTCTCTTTTCTATGTCTCTTCTTATAAGGACACTAATCCCAACAGATCAAGGCCTTACCCTACAACTTCATTGACTTTAATTACTTCCTTATTCCAAAACAGTCACATTGAGGATTAGGGCTTTAACATGTAAATTTGGGGGAGGTGGAATTTAGTCTGTAGCATTTGGGTTCTAACACAAAGGGATTTAACAATATCAGAAAAGAGATTTTTTTTTTTTTTAATTTGGGGACAGAATTAAGTCTATGTAATTATCATAATCCCTGATAGACGGAGAAGGAATAGAAGAAAGCTGTAGTTTGGGCAGTGTCTTGGGCAATCAAGTTTGCTTAGGTTTTCCAGGGGAAGCTGGGTTGCCATCAGGGGGGGGATAAAAAGTAAATTTTGAAATTAGAGCAAGGATGGAAGTGGGCAGATGAAAAAAATAATAATAATAAGGTATGTTCTTTTCTGAAAAGGTTAAAATTTTAGTGACCAGGTTAGAAGTTTGGGAGTGACCAGCTTACAAAGTAATGAAAGAGAAAAAAAGACCATCCAAATCAAACAGATCCCAAAGATGACATTTCAAAAAAAGGGAGACTGTAGTCATTCATAAATCAGAAAGGCTGGCTAGAGCCATGTGTGGCCTAACTTAAGTGAGACAAGGCAACATCTTGGAAGCACATGACTCTCAGGAGGAATCAGATACAGGAAATTATCAAGAGGTAAGCTACAGGGCTAGAATCAGTGATAAGAAGGAATGAGGAATCATCTCTCTATGTTGGAAAATACGGCGTAGCAAGATTCTATGTGGGAAATTAAACACTGAGTGAATTTTCATTATATAATTGTAGCATGCCTTTAGGGCTAATTTTATTAGTTTTTCACCAAATTTAATTTCCTGAAATATTTGTCATTTTCTCAGAAGGACACAGAATTTTTGTATTTAGGAAATGGGTTTATTAGGGTTGAAGTTAATCTATTCCGATAAATTCCTGATGTATTCTTCCAAAAGGATATGGATATATTCTTTGTCTAGATATGGATTAGATAGATATTTACAGTATTTACATTTATATTTTATTTTGCCACTAGACTACACCAACAAATGTTAATATTTGTTCATAGATTGATTCTAAAAGTTGAGAAGCAATAGATGAACTATTCAATATTATTACCATGTAAATAATTATTTACTGAAGAACCAGTAATGTGATTGTGTTCATAAAGAAGAAAACATAGCCTTATACCATTTTTTTTTTGCTAATCAAAAGAGAATATTCCAAAGAACAATTTCATATAGATTATCTTTTCCCACTCCTCTTTATTTATTCAAAATGTTATTCAAAATCTTTATTTTGGTTTATTCTTTTGAATAATAGTTACCTAACAACTATCATATTCCCCAGCATTTTTTATTTAATACTTTATTAGCTAACAGGATTTATTTAATATATTAAATTAAAAATTTTTAAATATTGTTAATATATTAAATAGAACATATTAAACTATATTATTTAATATATCAATGAAACATATACCTTTGTCTTACCATTAAGGTACTTCTACATTCTTGGGGATCCCTGGGTGGCTCAGCCGTTTAGCACTGCCTTCAGCCCAGAGCATGATTCTGGAGTCCCAGGATCGAGTCCCACATCAGGCTCCCTGCATGAGCCTGCTACTCCCTCTGCCTGTGTCTCTGCCTCTCTCTCTCTCTCTCTCTGTGTCTCTCATGAATAAATAAAATCTTAAAAAAAAAGATACTTCCACATTCTTAATTGAGTATACAGTTTACTATTCAAATCTACTTATTTTCTCTAAGTCATTTTCAAAAGGCTTTCTGACTTTTTGTTATAATTTAAACTGGATTCAGAATGGTTTCTGGATTTTTTCCCCCTCACATTCTTAGTTAATTACACTGTTTCTTGTTAGTACACATCCTGCTTTTTCTTAAATATACTTTTCATTTTGCTGAAGTACATCCCTAAGTATTTTTTTTTTCAAAAAGAGTGCTCAAGAGATAAATTTTCTAAAATTCTTCAATAACTTTTTTTCACATTTTATTTATAATTTGATTTGTATTCTTTTTTAAAAATTATTTTCCTTTAGGGCAGCCTGGGTGGCCTAGCAGTTTAGCGCGGCCTTTGGCTCAGAGCCTGATCCTGGAGTCCTGGGATCGAGTCCCACGTCTGGCTCCCAGCATGGAGCCTGCTTCTCCCTCTGCCTGTGTCTCTGCCTCTCTCTCTCTCTCATAAATAAATAAAATATTTTTAAAAAATCATTTTCCTTTAGAATTTTGGAAATACTACTTTATTGGAACTTTGAAAACACTGCTCCATGCAGTGTTGCTTATGACCAACAGTTCTAGTTCTCTTTGGGTGTTGTGAAGAGTTGTGTCCCTCCAGTATCTATATGTTGAACCTCCAACCCTCCACATGACTATATTAGGATACAGGAACTTCAGGGAGATAATTAAGGTAAAATTAGGTCAGAAGGTTGGAGACTTAATCCCATATGACAGATGTCTTTGTAAGAAGAGGGACAGACACCAGAGATCACTCCTTCTTGTGCACTTGAAGAAAGGCCTGCCTCGCCAGGACACAAAGAGAAGGTGTCTACAAGCCGGGAAGAAAGACTTCACCAGAAATCAACCCTGATCTTGAACTCCAAGACTCCTGAACTCTGAGGAAATAAATGTCTTTTTCTAGATTTATTTATTTATTCATGATAGACATAGAGAGGAGGCAGAGACACAAGCAGGCTCCATGCCGGGAGCCCAATGAGGGACTCGATCCTGGGACTCCAGGATCGCGCCCTGGGCCAAAGGCAGGCACCGAACTGCTGAGCCACCCAGGGATCCTAGTAAATGTCTTTTGTTTAAGCCACTTGGTCTGTGGTATTTTGTAATGACCATCTAGCTGAGTAATATAGTAGGTAATTCTTTGCTTAGAGTTTTCAATTTTTGTGACAATATGGTTAGGTGTGAATCTTTTAATTTCCACAAGTCTGTTCATCTGAAAAAACAAGTTTTCAAATTTGGGCACTTTTTCTTCTCCATTTTGTTTGATTAGGTCTTTCCTTCTCTTGTCTTTATTCTCTTTATGAAATTCCTATTACACAGAAGGTGACCTGAATCCTTTTTTGCACCCCATGTTTTCCGTTTTAGTGTTTGCTCAGTATTCTGGAAGAGTTCCTTCACTGTATGATTATTCTATTTTTCTAACTTAGTCATCAGCCATGTCCTTTTATAATTTAGCAGTTCTGTTGAGTTCATTTTAAATTTCATCAATTATCTTTTTAATTCCTAAGAATTAAGGCCTTTTTCCCTCAAATTACTTATTGTCCATAAATGCTTCTTTTTATTTTGTGAATGTTGTATCTTCAAATTTTTCTGAAGATGTTTATATATAATATATATTCTTTTTTACCTTGCATAATCTGCTACTCCCAAGGCCAACTTTTCTGTTGGTTCATCTTTATCTTTTTCATTTATCTCTGGATTTTTTTCACATGCTTCTTCCTTTGTAGTAAAAAAGTTTGTTGATTTAGTTTATATACTCAAATAGAATTTTTCTTAAATGAGAGGGCCTGCTCAGGGTTCTAATAAGAAAGAAGATCCTGTAGGGAGAAAAGAATACAGGTTGTTGGGGCTGGAAACAGGTAAGGAGGCAAGGATTTCCAACAACAGCCAAAGTAAAGAGGACTTCATTCAGGGTAATTCAGGATATTAAAATACCTCATCTTTATTACATTTTTACATCTTTGCTCCTTCTCTCCACTTCCTAACTGAAGTGTTGTCTCAGTTCTTGGGACTCTAGATGGGGGTAAATCTATAGCCCTCTGCTCTTTATCTATAGGAGAGGACTGGTTCAATTGGAACTGGCCTAGCGAATGTGTGGCAAGTCTTCCATGACTACTTTGATAGAAGAGCTACCTGCATTAGCCCATTTCTGCTCTCTGTGCCCATGCCTCTTGATCTGTGACTCTGGGTTTCTGGTAGAATGAGTGAACCTTACTTGTGCCTCAACTTTCTCCTGGACATAGTTGCTATTACAGTCTCATCCATTTTGTTTTCTCTCTTAATACAATCATATTTGCTTTAAGCTTTCCGTGTGTTAGGGGTAGCTGGGTGGCTCAGTTGCTTAAACATCCAACTCTTAATGTTGACCCAGGTCATGATCTAAAGATCATGATCTCAAGGTCATGAGACCAAACCCCACTTTGGTCTCCACACACAGCATGGAGTTTGCTTGAGATCCTTCCCCTCACCCCACCCTGCTCTCGTGCTCTCTCTCTATAAAGAAAAAAACATCCAGACATTTAAAAAATTGTTACCAATTTTTAGCACATTTTTTTTAAAGCACCAGCGTAGATTTATTTTTTATTTGGTTTTTGCAGTCTCAATGGAATCCTATAAACATGAAGAACCAAATGCAAGTTCTTGGCCTCTTGATTCTGCCACACAGAGCTGAGGTGGGGATAGGGAGACGAGAAATGCTGTTGGCCTGACCTTCCTAGAGAAATACTCTTGGCCTTTTGTTCTGGGCCTCATTCACCTGAAGTAGAGCATCTGTCATGCTGAGTTTGGAAGCAAAAGGGTGCCTGTTGTGGCCCAAATGCCACAGACTCATGCTGTTTTTTTTCAAAGATTTAGTAGGTTTCCTTGAATGAATGCTTCTCCATTTGCTGGCTGCCCTAGGGACAATTTCTAGAAAATTTAAATGATTTTTAAAATGTAATTTTCCCTAGTTATTTTTGTTTCATCTGGGAGAGGGTTTGCTGATCTCTTCAAACTGCCATTCTGGAAGTAGTCAATGTTTTATTTCAAGCCTCTAAGTTTTGGGGTGTTTATTATGCAACAAAGACTATCAGAGCAGTTGTTATTGTTATTATTACTATGATAGTTATTACCACCATTGGCATTTATTTCACAAATAAGGATTATGCAATGAAAGTAGAAGACTGCTACATGTATACCTACATATTCAACAATTCAGTTGATGATTTAAAAGATATTCATGAAATACTTGAAAAAGGGAGACAGAGTTAACTAATATTTATTACAAATATCCTATGGGGCAAGAATTTCATATATCCATTTCTTCACTTTCTAAAAAGCAATGAAGTAAGAACAATATTCCCATTTTATATATGGAGAAAACTAAGCTCAGAGAAGTTGAATTTTGTCTGTGACTGGCTACTTAGCAAGGTAAAGTTAGAGTTTGATTTTTAACCAAGAATTTACTCATCTCAGAGATGAGTAAGAATTTACTCATCTCAGAGAATATACTTTTCTTACAGCTTAGTAGCAATCAATTAACAAAAAAGATTCCAAGCAAGTATATGATAGACTAGTCTAAAACATGAATGTAAAATTTACAGAAATTTATATTAAGTCCATTTGGAGCTCTGGGCCTTCTGAAGAATTAATGAAGGAAATAGAAATTGAATTAGGCTCAATGGTTATCAGTAGAGAATGAATTGGTGAAGAATTTTTTTTTCTGGAAAAGAACATGCAAGAAGGAAAGGAACATGCATTCATTTCTGGATACTGAAGGGACATGTTTGGTCAGAACAAAAATTGTGATAGGTATTTGATAAATACTTGGAAGTTCATGAAACAATAGTTACAGAAAAGGTAAAATAGAGGTAAAACAAGGCTTCTTAGTTGTTTGAGGAATGTGAACTTTACCTAAAAATGAGCAGGAGGTCAGGACAAGAGAGAGTAGTGCAGGAATGGCAAGAAGAATGTACTGTCTAGGTAGATGACTTTGGAAGCCTGTGATGGTCATGATGGAAAAGAGAGAGCCTTGAAAGCAGGAGAACCAGATATCTAGGTCTGAGGTGCAGAAATGAAAGAAAATTGATGAGGAAAATCATCTAAAATATGGATCAAAGTAAACAATTAATAGAATTTTGTGACTAGGTGTAAAATAAAGAGAGAATTAAAAGCAAAATTTGCAAATTTGGACCTATGGTAATATTTAGACTCCCTTTAATCTAAGCCTTCAGACCTGAAATGAGGGTCTATTTAGGGGAAAATAGTTTGTATTTGACTTCAAGGTGTATATATAAGACCATCCAAATAGATATGATGCCCTGTACTTGATTAACCCTTTGCATTTGTTTGAAGTGCTTTTATTTGTTGTCATATTACTTAGTTATCTCTAGAAGCTTATGAGGTAATCAGATATTATTAGGTTTATTGTGTATTTGAGGAAAGACTCCAGAAAAACTATTTGACTAGTGCAAGGTCAGCTAATAACTACTCCAAGTAGAACCAAACAAGGTTTAGTATTTAGGTTAATTCTGAATCCTACATGGCTCTGAAAAGTCTGATGCCAGACCCACTTAGATTGAATCAGAAATTAAATAAGAACCATGGTTACTGCCTTTTGCTGTGTGATCCTTGGGCCTTAGAGACTAAAGCTTCCATTTGGTCAATAATTGAAAGAAGTGATTACAAATGCATTTCCTGGTAATAACAATGGAAAATAAATGTTATAAAATGAAATCAGTTGTGGCTGCTCACTTAAGTGCTTATGTTTGTATGGTCTGACTGGAATATGGTCTTGCTGATTTACCGTATAAATGTCTACTATAGAGTAGATCGTTTACTCCTCTGAAGGTGACACGGTGGCCAGGTTGTCCAATGGAACTTCAAACTATTTGCTTGAGCAGAAGCAGAGATGAGAACATGGCCTTTAAACAAAAAAGGCCACTTTAATATGACATAAATCACTTGGCTTACTTGCTACTTCAATCTTGTTTTGCTAAATGGCTTTTGTTGTTTTCTTGGTTTAACTGCCACCAGAAAGATTTATCCATCTCAGACTCTTATAAGTTGACAATTGTCTGACCCTCGATTCCTAGGTTCAGTGTCAAGTCTATGAATTTCCAGTAGGCCCTGGAGAATAAGTTAATGGAAGTCTAATCTGCTTTTGGGAACCTGGTGGGGCAGTAGGGGACAAAGTGGCCACGTATATTGCTTGCCTTTTACCCACAGGCAAGGGATTTGCTGAAATTAAATAAGTATCCTGAGTTGGGAATGGAGGGAGCTGGGGAACTGAAAACATAAATTGGAGAAGCTAAGACTGAACTGTTTATTCAAAGTCAAGACAGAACCAGGAAATAGAAAAGACTAGGGAGCTCTGAATATGCAAGAAACCTGACATTTGGTCTCTGGCTACAGGGGTCAAGCATTTGTAGCCAAGGTTGGCTTGCAAGTACTCTCCATAAAGGGTTATGTGAGAGAACAACACATGTAAAGCCTAGTAGCAAGAAAAAAAATCTTAATGTTGTAAAATAAGTAACATGTTCTGGCAAGAAATAGCTTTTTGTATAGTTATATAAGACAAAACTCCAGGCTCAGTGGTTGAGTGTCTGCCTTCAGCTTGGGTCATAATCCTGGGGTTCTGGGATCAAGTCGTGCATCGGGCTCCCTGCAGGGAGTCTGCTTCTCCTCTGCCTATGTCTCTGCCTCTTTCTCTGTCTCTCATAAATAAATAAATAATAAATAAATAAAATCTTTAAACAAACAAAAATAAAATAAAATAAAACTAAACTCCATAGAGAAGAAACATTTCCAGTAAGAGATCTTGCCCATTGTTGGGACATATCTAATATCTCCCTTGTATTGAACTGAACTTCTCCCCATAATTAAATGGATCAGCTATCTGAAAGACCTTTCTAAATGTTAGATCTTCAATATTTAATGGCAGCTAAGGTAGTTCAATTTTAAAGTTTCTCTTCTAAGTGCTTTCTTCATCCTTTTAAATGTTTTCATGTGATATAAACCTTTCTCTGGGATCATTCATTTTTTCAATGGCACCTTCCACTGTAGGATGTAATCAACCTTTCTCACCTTGGTCTAAATACTTCATCACACACAAAAGTAGATATAACATATGGTTAAGTTAGTGGGTGTTAGATTCAAATTTGAAAGAGCTCAGCCACATATTTGCTTTGTGTCCTTAAAAACGCCAAATAATCTTTCCTAATCCACTCTTTCCTAATCTGCAAACTTCAATATATCTGTGTGGTCATAAGGATTGAATGACTTGGTATATGTATCTCTGTAGGTGCTGTTATTATTAGTAATAATCCAGTGAGTTTTGAACAATTTAACACCATTGATTTGTATTGGCTTGATGTCTATTTAAACCTCCACATTTTTCATGCAAATTACTCTCAAGCTAGATTAATCATATCCTGCACTTTTGAAATCGAATTTTTAATTTTTAAATATAGGAATTTACAAGTTCCCTAATTCTGTTTTGTTTTTGGCAGTTAAGCCCTCATTTGTCTTAAATTTTAAAATCTATGGATATTGATTTATGGAATCTGCAGATTTCTTTCCTTCAGTGCACATTTAGGGCATACTTTCTATGTGTTAAGTACTGAAATAGACATGAATGACAGAATTAAAACAAATACAATGTGATAAATGTTAAAAATGAGTTGTTGGTTCAACCGACATTAACTGAACTCTACTCTGCATCTACAACTCTGCTAAAGATCTTAAAAATATTATCTCAATTTTCATCTCACCCTTTAAGGGTAGGTACTATTATTACCCCTTTTTCATAGATGAGGAAACAAGGCCTATATTTCTGACTCTAAAATTCTCTCTCTTAATCATGAAAGCTAAGTAGATGAGGTGAAATTTCCACTGCTCTATGGGGGATGAATGGCATTTGTGGCATGTGTTTGGAGTACTAACTTCATTTCTGGCTTAAATTTTCTCACTTTGTCTCCATTCTTTTTTCTTGTTCTAAATAATATTTTCATGTTTTAGTATAGGTTATAGGCTGTTTCAAATTTCTTTTTGGAACAAATGTAAAAATAAGTAATCATAGTGTCTGATTATAGTCATCTTCACATCTTCAAGCCAGGGCCAAGAAGAGAGTCTTGTTGGAAATGAGTGATTTCCTTAAATGACATGACTCCATTTCCTTGGTTTTCATTATTTAACCCACTCCTTACCCATACAACTCTACTATTACTTGTTTTTATTCTTCTCCATCATTATGTCACAAAAAAAACCATCCAGTGCTTTGCTGAAATCTAGAAATATTTTAATTTCTGCAACATTTCCCTCATCAACAGCTTTAGATACTCCCTGAGAGAAGAAAAGAAAGGATAGTAGTGTTGAATTGTTTTTTAATAATTCCACAAAGAAAACAAGCGATCGCTCTTCATGTTTTTAAGGTACACAAACCATCTGTTTGCGTTTTAGGTTTTTTTCCAGAGGCATTCATTTGTAGGATGATATTCTTATTTTTAAAATATACGGTGTTTTGTGCTTCTTTGAACACACTGAATTAGATTATCCTTGCTGGTAAACTTCCCTCAGGGACCAAAAGGGGTACTTTGGGAAGCACCACTAACTCCCAAGGCCTATTAAGGCGTCACTCCTGAAATTGCTTCTCAGAAGCTGAAGAATAAAGAGCCTTAATGACTTAAAATAATAGTTAGGAAATGATACCTTGGTGATCCAGGTGTGTTTAACTTGTAGGCAGGGCAGAGCTTACTTACCAGCTCCCTGTCTCAGAGTCAAGCTCCATAATTTCTAGACCAGTCTCTCCCATTGACTGGTTGTAAGCTGTGGCTAATTATTAACCTTTCTAGTTCTCCATTTCTGCATCTGAAAATAAGAGAAATGGATCACATTACTCCCAGGAGTCCCTTCCTGCTCCAAAAGTCATGATTAACAAAAAGACTCAACATTAACAGCAAAATCAAAGAGTTACATGGCAATGCTACGTGTGTGTAGTGGGGGGGGGAGATATATACAAAATAGAGACCAGATCCATAAAGGGATATTGTGAAAAAGGAGTATCTTTCAGAGAAGATCTCTCTCAAATAATAACCCACAAATTGTGTTGGTTTATTCTGTTATATATATATATATATATATATATATATATATATATATATATAATCTTTAACACTATATATATAATACATATATATCGTATAAAATATATATATGTGGGATGCCTGGGTGGCTCAGAGGTTGAGCATCTGCCTTCCGCTCAGGGTGTGATCCTGGAGTCCTGCATGGAGCCTGCTTCTCCCTCTGCCTGTGTCTCTGCCTCTCTCTCCCTCTCTCTGTGTATCTCATGAATAAATAAATACAATCTTTATATATATATATATATATATATATATATATAAAACATGTGTAAAACAATATATGTGTGACACTATGCATATACATAGGAATATAAAAACAATATATTGTATAACACAGTAAATTAAGTATCACAATTTGTGGGCTATTATGAGACAGACCCTCTGAAAAAAGCTCCTTTTTCACAGTATTCCTCCCTGGATCTGTTCTTTTTTTTTTTTTTTTTTTAAGATTTTATTTATTTATTCATGAGAGATACACACAAAGAGAGAGAGAGAGAGAGAGAGAGAGGCAGGGACACAGGTAGAGAGAAGCAGGCTCCACACAGGGAGCCCGACGTGGGACCCCATCCTGGGTCTCCAGGATCATACCCTGGGCTGAAGGTGGCGCTAAACTGTTGAGCCACCGGGCTGCCCTGTTCTTTACTTTTTGTTTATCTCGAGTTCTTTTTATTAACATCTTTCATTTTTAGCTGCAATGGTGAAACAACTACTCCCAGAAAGCACTTGCACAGAATATTTAAAGAAAGAAAAGGTCCTTCTTTCATCACAGATTGGTTTCTATCAGTCATCATTGATCAAAGAGTTGAAGATGACAAGGTCAAAACAGATTTGAGACCCACAGGATGGTATAATGTAGTCGGTAAATATAAATAAATAAGGGACCTCAAGTTGACATTCTGAAAAGACTGTCCATGCTAAATTTCATTAACATTAGAGTTTTTCTTAAGAATCCCCTCCAGGAAGGTGCATGTGATTGAGCTTCACTCATTTCCTGTATGTACACTCACAAGCCTCCATCACTGGTATTTCGTGCTAATGTGTGCTTTAAACTGATTTGCACAGCTGCTGTAATACAATTGCCCTTCTCTGGATGACTACTAGTGATACCCACTCTTCCTACAAACATTCTAGAAGCATTGATGTACTACCTTGTATTCTACAGGTTGTCAGAGGTATTTTGCAGAAAAGCTGAACTTGATATTTTTTTCTATTATTTCTATCTCTGGGCTAGGGCTTCTCAGAATACACCAACCTGAAGCTGCTACAAAACCTCTCTTCCCCAATGGAGTATTACAACCGTTGGGTCAGTAAAGGTTTTGCAGAGATTATTTTATCAGGAACCTATTCTCCTGATGTCTCACGGATCAACTCACACTGTATACAAAGGCCTCAGGGATTATAAGGTGTGAAGACGTAAAGATGATAATTCCAGGTATGCAAAATTACCTACAGTATGGTTCATAAAAAAAAAATGCATCAAGGGGATCCCTGGGTGATGCAGCAGTTCAGCGCCTGCCTTTGGCCCAGGGCGTGATCCTGGCGTCCCGAGGTCGAGTCCCACACTAGGCTCCCTGCATGGAGCCTGCTTCTCTCTCTGCCTCTCTCTCTCTCTCACTCATGAATAAATAAATAAAATCTTAAAAAAAGCATCAATAATCACTCAAGGCAGTATTTGTAGTAGAAGTGTAATAATGGCTCCCCTTACTTGCATTTGTTGCTGTTGTTTTTAATATTGAAGGAAAAGTTGCTTAAAGTATTTTGCATTAACTATAACTGAGAATTAACACTGAGGTTAAAATCATCCACTTCCCTAGGATGAGATGATATGTAACACATTCCTTTTAAACCTGGTTTGAAAGAACAATGCATGCTTTGCAAATGAATAAGTGAAAAGTAATTTCTTACTATTTCATGTATGATTTTGTCTTAAAACTATAGAGAAGGTACCATATAAACAAAGTGGAATTTTAGCAACATCCAAGGGAGGTGCAGAAAAAATACAGCTTTGAATAAAATCTCTGGTGCAGTGTGAATATTTATAATAACAGTATACACTAACAAGATTCAACAAATGTACCTGTAGCAAGAATTCCATTAACCTCTCCCTGTTTTCAAGTCAAATTAAGTTTCATAAAATGAAAATTTATTTCACTTGATTCTTGATAGTAGAAAATACAAGAAAGGTCCAAATCGACCAAAAATAGTATTCTGAGAATACTGATTCAATGTCAGTAGCTTAGTTTCCATTGTAATAAAAGTTACCCACCATTATATTTCCTGGCAGTGAGTTAAATCCATAATGGCATTGGTCATTATGCAGTTTAAGGGAAATTATGGAGTAGAATCTGCCTGTGCAAATCTTGAGTAGGAGGAGTAAATGTTTCATAGCACACTGTGTGATCCATGTCCATCTGGTGTTCTGAAAAAAGAAAAGCCAGGGAGGTCCACAAAATGTGCTTGATGGCACATTTGAGAATGAGAAATCAGAAGATAATATGTATTCATATTTTTTGCTTTATTATGATACCTATTAGCCAAGGACAGCAGACTGAACAAGATATAATTTTATTTTGTCAAAAAAAATAATTTAGAGATACTTTTCTCACTTGATGAAGGCAAACATCCTGTTTCTACATGCATTTTATTTCTGAATGATGAAAAAGTTTTAATTCCAAGTCAAATTATGGATCTAAAGGTGTCAGGTGACCACTTTTCTGTAACCATTGCCAAAATGCAGGTATATACCTCTCCTGTGCCTGGTTCCAATTTTGAATTATTTAATTCTATCAAATTATTTATATACATATCATTTTTATATAAAATCCTCAAACTTGAAAATACAGAAAATCACAAAGGAAAAATACTTTTACTCCCATTTCTAAAAGATGATTACTTTAAACATTTTAATGGGTCCTGCCAACATCACATATATTTACACATTCAAACTATATGTACAATTCCACCCCAAAAGATTGTTCACATATTACTTTGTAGGCTCTTCTCTCCATTTAGTAATATAGCATGAACATTTTCCCAGGACTATAAATATTTAGTTATAGCTCTTATGCCAAGTATGTTTAGGAATTTAGAACTAGATGGGATAAACTTAATGTTCATCTTGTCATTTTTAAAGGATCATTTGCTTCTTTGCTGGATGCAGCCCTACTGTTCCATCATTGGGATTATAATCAAGAGATACCACTTCACAAGATCTCCAGGACATCTTACATATGGCACTTGATGCACTCCAAGAAGGTCTTCTTCCCCGCTGTGCCCACTGGCTAACAGATGGGCAGCATGTGGGCAAAGTCCTCATCAGGTGCTATTCCTCGGGACAAGCTTCTGAAGGGTTGGAATGTACCCAGGATTGTAGAAGGACATTTCTGCCTTCAACTCAACTAATGGGTTGGAACTCTGCTTATGTCAGGGCTGTTAGAGATCAAGCAAGAGCGGCTGGAGTGGATAGCAAAAGACCCACCCATCTGATAGAGGAGGACTTTGCATGGAAGGTCTGGTAAGTTTTCATTTCCTGAACACTCCACTACTAAATGTGGCTTTCACTCAAAAAAGACTTTTCTCTGAACAAATGAACAGTGCCCACACTTTCTGTTTCAGAGCTTTTGCCCCAGTTTTGGTGTCTATTTCCTCCCTCCTCCAGGCCCAAATTCCAAATGTGGTCAGGCTGCCCCAGAATCTCTGGTCACTAGGTGCAGGCCATTTGATAATTTCATTCCTACAAAAGCAGTGTAGAACTAACTATATATGTTGTCTGTCTCAAGCACGGTGTAAGCCTCAGCTTTACCATCATCTCTCAAAATCTTTCCGATTCTTCACCTCTCTCCTCAGTCTTCTGAAATCATTTATTCCTTTTTTTTTTAATAAAAAGGATCTTACCTATTTATTTATGAGAGACACAGGGAGAGAGAGAGGCAGAGACACAGCAGAGGGAGAAGCAGGCTCCATGCAGGGAGCCCGGTGTGGGACTCGATTCTGGGACTTTAGGATCACATCCTGAGCCAAAGGCAGATGCTCAACCACTGAGTCACCTAGGCACCCCAAAATCTTTTATTCCTTCTATCAACTATAGTGCCTGACTCACAGTAGGATACCAGTAAGTGTTTGTGGAACTAAGGATTAAATGAATGAGAGATGTTAAAAACAACAACAGCATGAATTTTCAGTGTTGCAACAGCAGGCATTTGGCTTAAACTTCTTCCCAAAATCTCTCAAATCCGAAATGGATTTTGATGTCTTATTCTAAGATCAGCCCTGACTGGACAGCAGGTTTTGCAATGTCACAGAGTTTGCAGAAGACCTCAAGCTAAGTAGTTGGAGGTACAGGATTATTGCTGAAAAATTAAGAAAGTCAACTTTATTCTGACATTTTAAAATATAAAATTAAAATCAATGTCACTCTGCTATTACCTGTCCTATTTCATCTAAAAAGGATAAAACCCAAAGCTCTGGTTCATCTACCAGACAGCCCTCTCAAAGATTAAGAACATAGAAATATCCCAAAGATTTTTAATACTAAAGCAGTGTGAGGGAATGCTGGACACAATAGTAATGCTCACCTCTTTCTTTAATGCTTTCTCCAAATTCTAGTTCCACTAACTAGAATTTTATGTTTTCTTAGATGGGTATGGAGGTATCAAAAGCAGTCCATATTCTCTTTCATTTACTAGCCATTGATTGCATTATGCCTAGCATCTCTCTTAATGTTTGGTCAGTGTCTAAACCTTTCTACTAAAACCAACCAACTAAATGGTAAGGATTATGTCTTATTCATATTATTTTATTGCTCCTAGAAAAGTACCTAGTACATAAGATGAGTTAAATATATTAATTTTCCTTACATGCTTTGCAGATCTATCTGTTGCTTTCTATGTAGAAGGTATTAACTCTGGGGCACTCTATTGAAAAAAATTGTTTTTCCTTCTTTTAGATTATTTCTTAATAAATTATTCCTGGTGTCACAAAATTGTTTTCCTTTTTAAGAGCTATTAATTTGTTTTAAGATAATGAACATCATGGCATGCTTTTACAAAAATAACCATTCTACTGTCTTTGAAAATGGCATCACTATGATTATAGATCAATCTAATTTCCTCACCAAGAATATTTAGTTACCTTTTATCTCTCTCATCTTTCTCTCCACCCTGAAAAATTTTTACAGGTTATAACTTACAATTTTTGGATTTTAAAATGTGAATTAGTAATTATGGCTATAAACCAGAATTCCAAAATACCAATGGCAAATTTCTTAGAGAGGACCTTGAAGATCCTAGTCTAATGTATAATCATAGCAAGATCTCCTTTAAAGATAAGAAAAACCAGAGAGGTTAAGTGACTGGGCAAGGTCAGAGAGTAAGTATATAAGGGCTAGAAAACAAAAGCAACAGAAACAATTTTGTAAAATTTGGAAAAAGTGTCATAGGGAGATTATTGCATTAGATAAAGATAGATCTTTTCTTACATATAACTCAACTCTACTCTCAGAGAAAAGAATGTATGGGAAGAAGAAAAAGTTGCCACCACATCCATGTTGAGATGGGTTAATTTAGTTCCTACACTAATTATCTTCTACTTCATCAACAAGACCTCCAATTCGGGTATTAGAAATATGGAAAGAAGCAAACAGACTGAATCTCGGGGTGGGGAAATATGTCTTTTGCTTCCTTTCAGATCTTGTTATTGAGAATGGTAGTTTTCAATAGTATAGATAGTCTTTAACCTGAAAAATTTCAGCAACTACCATGGATATAATAGTAGGAACTGTCTCAAAAATTACCACAGTGTATGAACAACTCTTTATTTGATGGCAATACTCATTTACCTTTAGCATTCACGTAAGTTAATAACACATCTTGAAACAAGAAAATCTAATTGCTTTTATTTTGGTTTCATGAAAAAAAAAAAAGGATTTTGCCCTCTGGATTTCAAATCTGTCCTCACAATGGAAAAGGAAGCAATTTGGGGGGGGTGGATTCTCAATATGTTGCTATTATTCATGAAAAACTATAAAAATTTAAGACTAATGATGAAAAATGTTCAATGTAAAAGACCACAGGAGACATTTTCTAAGTCAATCAACATCCAAGGGATACAATCACATGGAGCTTTCTGTATAATTTTCATGTTGAAGAGCCTATTCAAGCTGATTAGAGAGGATTTTCTATAAACTTTAGAGGACTTTCCTAACAAAGCATTTATTTTGAATAACATGATTTTGAAAACATTCTGTTTTTTCATTGGCCATACCAGTTTCTCAGTGTTTCTTTAGCTCAAGGTTTCTGACAGATAGGAAAACCAAACTTTTTTTAACCCCACCACAAGTAGACAATAATCCTCTTAATGCAGCCATTGTCCTCACAATTCTTTTAATCTAATCTGTGTGAGATTTCCTCCCCAGTAATAATATATACTTATGGCTTCCATTTTGCTGCCTAAGGAGTGAATTAAAAATCAACATTGTTTCTGTAAAGATACATTTGCTCTAAGGAAATGGGAGCAAACAGGGAATTTTGAAATTATTTGGAAATTCAGGAGCATGTGGCTAGGCACAAGTCAATCGTAGATAAAACCTCTCTTTTTAATAGATTTCAGATGCTGGCAATACATAAATACATATCAAGCCAAAACCATTATAATTTTGGACCCCAGATGGAAGTTGTTTATGAACAACTAGAACATTCAGTTTATTTATAGTACAGAAATCAAATACTTGAAAAACAAAAAGCAATTACTGTATCTCCAACCGTGTAATGACCATGTTAGACAGAAGAATCACAAATTTAGCTTTATCATTCTTAAATCAAAAGCTGGATTGTAGAGATGATGGCTGTGTCTGGAAAATTAGAGAAAACTAACACTTTCAGAATTACAACACAAAAAAGACAATTAAGCTACTACCATTATTCTCCAGAACAATAAAGTTCCATTTTGGAGAAGACATAAATGTCCTCAAAGAAATATTAAAATAAAATTAATTAGATGACAACACATTCTTCTCTGTTACTTTCTCTCTTCCTTCTATGGTAGGTATCTTCTTATATCTTCCTTTTGTTTCCAACTTTCCTTTTCCTCATAGTGACAATTTCTATCCCTTTTAATTATTCATTCAGTTTTTTCTTCATGCCTTCTTTTTAGTTACTGTGTGATCTGCCACTATTCTTTCCCTCTCTCCTCCTCTCCCACCCTTCCTATTTATTTCTTTTCAATTCTTTCTTTTTGTGTCAGCAGAAATAAGACCATTGGAAGGCTCTAAGGAAATAGCTTTCTCTTTAAAAGAAGGAAGAACCTTCTAAATCTGGGCATGAATTGACACAGACATGAACAACTTTTCTGGTAGTGACTTTAAGAGATACAGAAGAAGAGGATGAAAAGTTGCAGAGAAATCTTGCATTAAATAGAAGATTGAATTAAGTGGCCTCTAAATTCCAGTTCAGCACTAAAATAATGTTTCTATAATTGTTCCTTGATCAGAACAAGGAACTACAGGCCCTACCATCCAGTAGGGTTCACAGAGATCTGTGATCCTTTATATTCGTTTTTTCCCCCTTTGGGAAAGTGGAAAAATCATCCTTCTGGACAACTGAGCAAGTACTTGATTGTGTTCAGATTAATTCCATTTTCTTTCTGTTCTGCTTTTCCATTTTGTCATCAATTTTCCTCTCTCTTCTTTCCCTTGCTTTACTCTTTTTTTCTTGCCACGTGTCCATCTCTTCTGCTCCCCTCTCCTCTTCTTGCTCTGTTCTCTTTTAATCTTTTCCCCTTTATTTCCTTGCTTCATTCTTTCTCTTCCTTTTTTGCCTTCCCTTGCTTGCCAGAGAAGGCTTGTTTAGGACTTGGCATCCAGTCCCAAGGCTCAGAAGCTCTAGTCATTAGAGAAGGAAAGAGGATACTCTCTGGCCAATTTGAGAAATACAGATGACTTCTCAAGCCACCCTCCCTCCTACCTATCCCCTTCTCCCTTTAAATATTGATGGTATCACACTAGCAGCCTACTAATGTAACTTTGGCTGGCATTCCATAGAGGCAAGGGGAGCTGCAGGTCCAGTCATAGGTAAGAGACTTTAGACATCTTTTCCTTCTATCTGTTACTTGCTCTAAGTCCCTGCATTTCCAGCTTGTTAAGAACAGAAAAACCCATGCGTGTATCAGTAGATTTTCTCTTTGGGGGGAAACTCCACTTCCTGCATGAGCTGTAAATTTTTCTGATGCTCATCAGCAGGTGCACAGGCTACTATGGCAGCAGGAGGAAAGGTCTGGCCCTGTTCATTAGGAGGGGCAACTACACAGCCAAGATTCTAGGTATAGATGTCTCCATGCTTCTGAGGTAGAAAAAGCAGCACATTTGTGTAAGGCTCCCTGCTTTCAAATGTTGCTTATTCACACCACATCCTGATGAGCTAAATCTGTGGCTACCTTGCTCACTGGTTTGGTGATGCCCAGAATAAGGGCAATGTATTTCCTGGATTCTAGTGCAGCACCATCAGGTCCTGGAGAATTATGAAACAGCTGAGTGCTTAAATGTGCACCACTTAATTATGTGCCACATGTAATTTCAGAGCAGTTCTATTTATAGTGAGACTTTATTTTTAAAAAGCTTGTATTTCAGAGTGGGAGGCAATGCAAATCATTTTAGTCCCTGTAATGAGGCTTAAAATGTGACTCAACGGAGCTGTAAAATTGGCCAGAGCTTCAAATGGGTCACATTCAGATCAAGATGGCAAGGAGGACATAAATGACATAAAAACAAACCCAGGATGCAAAAATTTGAGACTTTGTCTGTGTTTTGGGTGTGTCCGTGTGCATGTTGTGGGGTGTGCGTGTATGTACGTTTTAGGGAGAGGTGATCATTTGTTAGTAGTTAAGATGGAGAAATCAGAGGAAATTCAGGACATCTAACAGGAGGTTAAAATTTATATAAAGATTCAACGAAGTCAGATTGAGTCAAATGCATATTCAGGATGCAATTCCAAGTGGCAAAGACATAAAGGAGATCCAAGTATGAGAGCAGGACAGGAAGAGCAAAGCTCAGAGAAGGAATAAATCTCAGAGAGCTCAAGAGAAAGAAGGGGCTTGTCTAGGTTGTCAATTAGGGAACAGCCAGGGGGAAAGGAGAGATCTCTTTCAGTAAGGCCAAAGGGGATGTGTGTGTGTGTGTGTGTGTGTCTCCTCCAGTAAGTTCCAAGTGTGTGTATGTGCATGTGTACATAATGTAGAGTATGACTAAAAAAAGGGTTCCCCTTTTTTTTCTTCACTAAGTGAAGAAAAGAATGATTAGGGTTTATAATTAATTTGGGGAGGACCTAGAAGTATAACACAAAGTACATGGCCTGATCTAAAAGTGACTGTAGCTCAATGAGCTAATAAAGTACAGCAATTCCTTTTCCCTTCCATCTCCATGTGACCTCAAGCTCTTATGTAATTCAGCTAGAGACGTAGAGATCATGCACCACTTTAGAATTGGCACACCCCCACATAACTGGTTGACCCAAAGATGAGGTCTGTGTGGGAAAAGGTGGTCAAGGGTCATCTGTAAAATGTTAATGTCTCATGATAATGAGTTAATTGAATGTTTTGATTTTCTGGGCCTGGTGTTGTTTCGGAGAAATGTAGCTGCAATATTTCTCATCTTCTCTTAGCTGTTTTTCCTTATACTTATTTCACTCACTTCTACATCTACATTCCTTACATACAGCATAAGCGTCAACCAATATACCACAACCTTCTATAGGAAGTGAATATCGTCTACCTCTAAGATCATATATTTTTTACATTAAGTATAGACAAACTATTTTCTAGGCCAATCTTGGATTTTGTTATTGACAAATCTTTCTTTAGAGTACCCTGGAAAGGTAGAGTTTTGGCCTACAATATATATTTTTACGAGCATTAAGATTAAAGAGGTCGTAATAGGCTACCAAGAGAAATTCTGAGGACTGACATCTTCTAAGTTTGGTGTTCATACTCGGAATGATTCATCAGCCTTGCTATGGATTACTGGGACATTGTGTGGAGTTTCTGATAATGTTTGCTTAAATAAGGAGTTCCAAATGGGTTTGAAGTTATGAAAACCATCATTGATAAACATTTCTGTCATCCTTCAAAGAATTCCCAGAGGAGTTGAAGGTGCCCTGTAGGAGCAGTGATGAGGACAAACAGCTGGGGACTTGCTGTGTGAGCACTCTTTTTGAGCTCTGGTATCTTCATCAACAAACCTGAGCCTGAGAAAATAAGTGTACTGCCTACCTCAGATGCAATTGTGAAGGAGCCAGTAAAGCTCTTTATAAACGAGGAAGTGCAGTATAAAAGTCATTTGCCTTTATTATCTATAAAATAGAGGTGGCAATTACTTATCTCAAAAAGTTGGTTTTAGAGTAAAATGAGATGGTGTGGAAAAATATTTGAAGAGGACAAGGTGCTTTTCAACTGCATAATGAAACTATTATTAAAATGTCTTTTTCAAGGACATCAGTATCTTTTTCTTATGATGAAAAATAAGAGTAACTTTTCTACAGAGGTTCATGGTACCATCACAAACAGAATAATTATCTGTATTACATGCTTATTGATTGAGGGCTACAAGCTGCTTCTTCAATATCAACTCGCTGTGAACCAGTGGACATGACATAAAAAAAATGCCATCAGAGTTATAAAACCCACATGTCAAATAAACTACCTGTTTTCTCAACATCACGTACACTTTTTTAAAAGTTGCTAACTGCAAGAGCTCTCTCCTTAGAACATAAATCATTGTAATTGGAACTTTGGAAACAGTGAAGGAGCTAGAATGATGAATAAAGCACAGTTGGAGAGTTTCAAGTATGGCAGTTTGTGTTTTCTCCAAGGCCTGTCTTATGAGAAATTGGGGAGTCAGACAATATCACTACCAAACATATGTCAGAAGAAATCCAATTGCATATCAGTGATTCTTTAGCGGTTAGAAAGTTCTTTCATGAATAGATTTCAATTTGCCACAAACATCAACAACAAACGTTGGTTTGATCATACAGTATTTACTTTTCATCCCTCTGGTTTTGAGAAGCAAGTATGTGACACTGTTTTTATAAGTAATGCCTCCATTAACTTCACTGGCTCCGAGCATGCTCAGAAGAACAGTTAAAGAGAATCCATTTTGTTTTCCTATTAAGAAGGAGTCCTGCAAGGGGTAGGAAAAGGAGAGATCGCATTTCTGTAGCTGTAGCCCCCCTAGGCTACCTTTACTCACACAGTGTCCCTTCCTTATCAGCCTTGGCAATAATAGGAGAGGTTGATTTTCATACTGTCTTCCTGACACTCTGAGTTCTATGGTTAATAAAAATCTGTGTTTAAGACCATGGCCACTGTGGACACAAATATGGCATAATAGATAAAGAGGTCAAGTGTCTGAAAACACTTTTCTTTAACAGAGAGCATTTGTCTCTGCTACTGGTATCTTCTAAAAGCGTCATTCAAGAGACTAAGAATCCCTTGCTTCTTCAGATCCCTTGCTTCTTCAGATCTGAGGAACGGGGCCTCAGCTTCCCTTTTGAATGGCTTTCAGAAATCAGCAAATCTCAACTAATCCTACGGTGCATAGTCATTGTTTTGCAAGTGAATAAAGTTCTTTTGTGTGCAAACTACATGGAAGCAGGCAAATTAGATGGACAGTATTATCAGAGTTAATGTTATTGTGTAAGGTTGATTTTCTTTTCTTGGGTTTGATTCTTTTAGGTAATACCTGTCACTGCTCCTTCTCCCACTCAAGACCATTTCTGAATTGATCCTACGATAACTCCTGGTTGAAGCAATTGGTAAATCTCATAACCTACCCCTGACACCTCTAATTAGTTTTTATAAAAATTATTTATTTATTTTTATTTTTGAATCCTTGTTTCAGAGCATCCTGAAAATCTTAACTTTTCTGTAGGGATTTTATTGGATCCATTTTACTGGGTCCTGTAATGTATTAATTCTGTTTTCCCTAAGATTCAATACCTTTCCCAGATTCTTTGTTTCCCAGTCCCTTCATTATTACTTTTCTCTATTGTGCCTTTTTAGTTTCTCTTCAAGCCCACTCACCTAACCTATTGCATTCATCCAGAGGTTGCTTTTTTATCCATTGACAATTGCAAAGTGATTCCATTAACATGTAAATGACTCTGGTCAGAACAAGCTAAGGATGTTTGCAGTGGGGTTAAGGAACATATAGAGTACAAACATGCATCACCCAAAAGGGAGAACATTTCTTTCTATTTATTTGTGTCCTTAATTTCTTTGAGAAACATTTTGTAGTTTTTATTGTACAAGTCTTTTTTTTTGTCCTTGAGTAAGTTTATTCGTATGTATTTTCTTCTTTTTGATGACTCATTTTTAAAAAAATTCCTTTTAAAATAGTTTGTTGTTAAAATATGTAAGCACAAATTTTTGTATGTTGGCTTTGTACTACTTTGCTGAATTCATTCATTAGTTCTAAGTGTGTGTGTGTGTGTGTGTGTGTGTGTGTGTGTGTATCTGGCATCTGTAATGCTATATATAGGACAATGCTGTCTGCAAACACATAATTTCCCCTTTTTCTGATTTGGATGCCTTTTATTGCTTTTTCTTGCCTAATCATTCTAGCTAGGAATTTCAATACTTTGTTGAATAGATGTGTCAAGAGTTAGCATTCTTACCTTGTTCCTGATCTTAGAGGAAAGCTCTCAGTTTTTCACCATTGAATGTGATTCTTACTATGTTGAGGTAATTTCCTTCAATTCCTACTTTGTTGAGTGTTTTTAATCATGAGAGTGTTAGTTTTGTCAAATACTTTTTCTGCATCTCGTGAAATGATCATATGATTTTTTTTAAAAAGATTTTATTTATTTATTCATGAGAGACACACACACAGAGAGAGAGGCAGAGACATAAGCAGAGAGAGAAGCAGGCTCCATGTAGGGAACCTGATATGGGACTCAATCCTGGGGTCTCCAATATCAGGCCCTGGGCTGAAGGCAGCGCTAAACCCTGAGCCACCTGGGCAGCCCGATCATATGATTTTAATCCTATATTCTACTAATGTGGTGTGTTATATTGATTGATTTGCATGTATAGAACTATCCTTGCATCCTAGGAATAATTCTTTATTGGATCCTTACGTTACTGTATATAAAAATTAACTCAAAATGAATTAAAAGCTTATAGTTAAGACCCTAAACTATAAAACTCTCAGAAGAAAACATAGGGGAAAAGTTTGATGACATTGGTCTTACAATGATTTCTTAGATATGACACCAAAAGCACAGTGGACAAAAGCAAAAATAGCAAGTTGGACTATATTAAACCAAAAGGCTTCTGCACAGCAAAGGAACAACAGACTGAAAAGACAAACTTTGGAAAGGGAAAAAATATTTGTGAACCTGATATCTGATGAGGGATTAACATTCAAAATATATAAAAACCCCTGCAACCTAATAGCAAAAAAATAAGTAATTCAGTTTAATGAAATAGGTAAAGAACCTGAATAGACATTTCTCAAAGAAGACATACAAATGACCACATGAAAATGTGCTCAACAGCAGTAATCATTGGGGAGATGCAAATTAAAGCCACAATGAGATATTACTTCATACTTGTTTAGGATGTCTATTATCAAAATTACAGAAAATGGCTAGTATTGGGAAGGATATGTAGAAATTGGAACCTTTATGTACTGTTGGTAAAAAATGTAAAATGATGGAGCCACTATGGAAAACAGTCTGGACTTTCCTCAACAAAATAAAAATAGAAATTCCATATGATCCAGCAATCCTACTTGTGAGTACTTATCCAATAGAATCAAAAAACAGGATCTCATGGAGCATCTGGGTGGTTCAGTCAGTTAAGCATCTGCCTATTGGCCTCTGCTCAGGTCACGATCTCAGAGTCATGGAATTGAACCCCACATGGGTTCCACACTGAGTGTGGAGGCTGCTTGAGATTCTTTCCCTGTCCCTAGCCCTCCCCTTCTGCTCCTCCCCCTACTCACATTCTCTCCCTCTCAAAGAAATAAATAAAATCTTTAGGAAAAAAAAGAATTGAAGAAAGAATCTCAAAAAGATATTTGCACTCTTATGGTCATTGCGGCATTATTTTTAATAGCCAAGAAGTAGGGGAAAAAAACCCCTAAATGTCCACTGATGGCTAAGAAAAATATGGTGTATAAATACAACAGACTATTATTCAGCTTTAAAAAAGAGGGAAATCCTGTCACATGATGGATCTTGCAGACATTATGCTAAGTGAATTAAGCCAATCACAGAAAGATAAATACTATATGATTCCACTTATATGAGGTATCTGCAGTTATCATACTCATAAAGACAGAGTAGAATGGAGGTTTCCAGGGGTTGGGGGAAGGGGAAATGGGGAGTTATTGTTTAAAGGGATAGAGTTTTAGTTATGTAGGATGAAAACGGTCTAGAGATCTGTACAACAATGTGTGTACAATGCTACACTGTACACTTAAAAATTTATTTAGAGTAGTTCTCATATTATGTGGGGTTTTTTAAAACTACAATTAAAAAAAGAGAGAAGAAAGAAAGTTTGTTTCTCTATTTAACCTGAGAAATAGATCTGAAACTGGTTGGGATAATGGTTGTTGTTATATTTGTTTTGTTTTAAAATCTGGGATATTATGATTTACCAAGAACAAAAATTCTATTTTCAAAAACATTTAACAATAGCAAAATTTTAGTTCAAAAATCTTGGGGGTCTCATAAATGACTCTGTAAAAGCTAATATTCAAGTGGCTGGCATCTGTTGTATAAACACAACTGTTGTATAAAGGTAACACGGAGGCCACTGGCTATTTCTACACCTTTAGGACAAAAGGAACTGCTCTAAATCTCCCCCACTCTGGGGCAAGGGAAAAGTGGGGTGGATTCAGGGCAGGCAATAAATACACAGCTTAGTTCTATAATCATGGCTCACGGCCTCCCGCTGAAACTCAGGCTCCCTAGGTGGTCGATTGGACTCCACCTGTGTTAGGGAAATATAATCAAAAACAAAACCTTCTCCCAAACCAGAAATCCTCTCCCCAAAGGAAGTGGAGAAAGAAAACACTTTCATTATCGAATAAGCATGAATTCAGAACGTGATGTGCATCACTGGCAATCTGCTAAGAGATTGCAAAGACAGGAAAAAAAATCTCCTTTTATATAGCCATGCAGATATGGCCCATTAGTACATGTTTTCAAGCTAAACAATGATGAATCCTCAAGTAAGAGGATTTGACAGCACCACTTGCCGCGTAGAGTTCATCCTAAATTCTCCCAGTAATTGGAGTGAATGAACATCTTTGTTAGCTAATTGGTTTTATCCACAAGGAAAACAAACTTTTTATGTTTTCTGACTCTAGGTAGTTTTGTTTTGCCACTTTGGAGCAAGGAGCCCCTGCAGTTAGACTCCTACAGGCCCCACAGAAACTGGGAGACAGAGATACTGTCTCCCTTGATGTTAATACCTCCAGGATGGTTCCCAGGTCCTTGAGAAAGATGATCCTGGATTAGAAAGCTGGCAAGAGGCCTATCTAGGCTTCAAAAGAATTTCTATACATTTCAAAGAGCTGAGAAAACAGAATGGTAAATTTTCTAAGGTAAATGCTCTAAGAAAACTGAGAGTATAGAAATCCCGTCCTCCTTCATCCTCAACAAGAAGGATTGCTTTTCCTTATTTTTAATTTGTATGTGTTCTTACACTGTAACTGGCAACACAGAATTCTCAAGTGAACCTGAACGTATTGTCAGGGTGTTGGGGGTCATGCTGAGCCCACAGGAGGGCCCCCAGGCCTGTCTGGGGTAAGGTGTGGGAAAGAAGGCAGCACCATCATCCACTCCAGCCCTGGGAAGAACCAAGCTGGATCCTGGAGTGGGATATGGGGGCAACTTCTTGCCCTTAGTGGACTACATCTCTTCAATGGCTTTTCAGAATCCTGTGCAGTGTTGGATGCTGAAGCCTAGCTATGTTCAAAGAGATTTAGTTAACTAGTAATAGTGTGTGTGTGTGTGTGTGTGTGTGTGTGTGTGTGTGAAAGAGAGAGATAGATTTTTATGGGGATAGGGATCCCTGGGTGGTGCAGCGGTTTGGCGCCTGCCTTTGGCCCAGGGCGCGATCCTGGAGACCCGGGATCGAATCCCACGTCAGGCTCCCGGTGCATGGAGCCTGCTTCTCCCTCTGCCTGTGTCTCTGCCTCTCTCGCTCTCTCTGTGACTATCATAAATAAATAAAAATTAAAAAAAATATTAAAAAAAAAGATTTTTATGGGGATAACTCTAGGTCTTTAGGAAGGTTCTTTTTATCAATTTTAACTTTTGATGGCTATGCACTATGAGTTAATAGGACTTTTATTTCAAAAACTCTACTTTTGAATCCCGCCTGAGGTTGTCTCTATAAGAAGTTTGCTTTTTTTTTTTTCAAAAACTGATATTTCTCCTAACTAGTTGTTTTTAAACTCAATTTAATCAAACAGTTGAGTCTTAGTCTGTGGGTTTTTAAATCTCCACTTTAATTAGACCAGATTCTATTATTCTTTCTCAGTGGGTTTGTGAGAATAAATCTAGCTGTCATTTGAGAAGAGGGCATGGAACAGCCGTACCTCGATCCTAACTTTCTCCGTTATACAACACTACACCACTGGATCGGTTGCTCATTAAAAGCATTTAACCCAGACCAAGTGATAATAGCAGGTGTGTGTATCATAAGACAAGATCAAGTTGCATCATCCCCATATCAAACTCTGCTTTACTTTGTTTGGCTATCACCACTATAGGTTCTTGATTTCCCACAGATCAAATGAAGGTGAATGACAGCTGTGTTGGAATTACCGTATAAATTGCAAAGTGTAAAGCCCAACTGAACAGGAAAAGCTGCCATTAAGGGGACAGCCGTTTCGAACATCTACACTGGATTGGTTTAAATTTATTAGTATGCAATAAATATATGTTAGTGTAAAAGTGGTGAGGACCTTAACTACTTTGTGCTATCATGTGTCAGGTTCATTTAGCAAAAGCTTCATGCAGGGAGCAGGTATATAGTTACCAACAATCCTAAGAGACAACATTACAATTCCAAATTATTTTAGGTTTAGGCATCAGAAAATGTAATTATGTTCTTATATTATTTCCTAACTGTGAATCACTTTCATTCGTAGTCATTTATAAAGTTCATCAATAATTTATTTGCATTTGCTCCCTTTCCAGATATTTTCTCTCCTCGACACCAATTGTGCTTTTTAATCAATGTACCCTTGACCTCTTGTGTCACTAAAGAGAAGTTTTAGCAATTCATAGCCTTTATACACATCCCTGGTCTTTTTCTGTATTTGATTGCCCTACCAAATAAAGCGTAATAATTTTCAAGCAATGAAGCAATAATCTGGTAATTCTCAGATAAGAAGTAAAATGTGAAATATGCCTGGTATCCTAGGTCTCTCTCTATAATATGTATCCTCAGATAGATTTTAAGTGTCCTAACAAAGCCTCCGTATTTTCCACATCTGTCTCTCACAGTGACCCATCCAGTGCCGGAAGCACTGCTTTGCACAAGTAGATGCCCGATAAATACCCTGTTCACTGATAGAAGAAATGTGCCAGAAACAGATACACAGTCTAACCCTTGATTATAAGGAAGATATGTCTCTGAACATCAAAAAATTGAGATGAGAATTTTTAAGATAATTAAGACGAATTAAGTCAACTTATTAGGGCACTTGGCAACATCTTCTATTATGGACACAATACCTTTAGTAAAGTCATCTATAGTCTGGCTTTCCAGGAAAGCCAGGACAGAGAAAGAAAAAGAATAACCTTTAATTATCCCAGGCTTATTTGAATTTTCCTCAGCTGACTATTTGTTTTTGATCTGGTGCTAATATAATGCTAAATATTTGCCTGAAATATTTTTGTGTGTCTTCTGAGAGCAGGAGCCATTCAGTTTTTAGAAGAGAATTTGTTTTATTTTTGCTTTAGATTTAGGGAAGAGTTGAATGATCACTTGGGACTTTTAAAAACTGATGTCTTTAACTGCATGTAGTATAACAATAGGTCCGCCAGTTTCTTCTTTCACATCCCTGCACTGAAAGAAATATCCTCACTATTTATTTGTGACATTTTTCTTTATCAGAGAGTGGAAATGAATCTGTAAGCCCTTTTGACTCTCATGAACTTAAGGAAATTGATTTAACTTTTTTTTTAGGAGAGATTAGATGAAAAAAATTTTTTTTCTAATGCCCCTTTAAAATCAATCATATCAAATCTTAATTTGGTTTCTGACATTGTTACTCCATTACTCTAATAAATTAAAGGATGGATCAATATTTTCAATTCTTCATGATACATCTTATGATTTAAGGGGAAGTTCATCACCATCAGTGAAATGGTAACTCAAAAACTGTCCATACTGGTGAGTCATATTTTCTCTCTTTTCAGTATGGAAGAATCAGTGACCAGTGTGCATGGTGAAAAAACAAGTAGGCAACTGAAAAAGGAAGAAGGTGAAGGGCACTAATATTTACTAGATATCTGTGAATTCAACCCATTGCCTCATTTAATCCTTTCTTTCAAAATAAGTTTTATTGACTCTATCTTACAATGAGGAAAACGAGACTCCCAAATTGTGTCCAAGACGTCCTAGCCAGAAAAAAGTTGGGGTTCCAGGATTCGAAAGAGAATTTCTCTGGCTTTCAGGTATTTCTATTAACCTATGATGGCACAAACATGATTTAACTATGGCACAGACATGGGTAGGACTGGGATAAGTAAGCTCATAAACGTCAATACAGTGGGGGAAATTGGTGCTTCAGCTGTGCAAAGAATACATGCACAGGAGATAATAAAGGGAAGGTCTCCAAGGACAAATCATGGAACATCAAAATAGGAAGTGAAGAATTCTAATTAAATTTAGGGAAGACAGTCTTACCTGTGAGGCCTGTAACTATTATTATCAGATTATTGAGGGATGGGGGCTGCCTTTTTGGAAACTCTTAGAACAGAGCCTCATCTATTGGATTATGCTGATGAATGTCAGGGTGCTTACCCTATCCTGAGCTTCAGTGTGTGGTATTTGATCCTTTTCCCTACAACTGCCTCAGTTGAGCTATTAGTTGGAATAAAGAAAAAACACTGGAAATCTGGGGCAAAAGTAGAGTCTACCATTGGTGGAAGGCCAATAGATTAGCTCAAATACACATGTGTAAATCTAGATTCAATCTGGTCATGACAGCCTTAACCTTCCCCACATCTTTTTTTTTTTTTTTAAGATTTTATTTATTTATTCATGAAAGACACACAGAGAGAGAGAGAGACAGATAGAGACAGAGACACAGACAGAGGGAGAAGCAGGCTCCATGCAGGGAGCCCAATGTGGGACTCCATCCCAGGACTCCAGAATCACACCCTGAGCCAAAGGCAGATGCTTAATCACTGAGCCACCCAGCCCCCCCGCCCCCCCGCGCCCCCCCCCCCCCCCCCCCCGCCTTCTCCACATCTTTAATAAAATTTAGACTCATTTCTTCCTGACTTAGACCTCTGACCTCTCTTTTCTTAGGGCTTTATTAAGTTACATTAGAAAACTTCTATATTCTTTCTCTGCTCCTTTGAGATGCAAATTTTAAAAGTCTTTGTCAGTTTTATTCCCTAAGATTGTCTTTCTCTCTCTCTCTCTTTTTTTTTTTTAAGATTGTCTTTCTCAAGGATGTGGATGTCATCCCTTTGAAATTAATTATCAAGGAAGGTAGTGCCCCTATGTCCCACTGCTTGGGGAGGATAAGAGCCTAACTTCAGTGGACATTGTGTTTCAGATTGTAAAATCTGTAAAACTACCTCCTGTCACAAAGAACAGAAAAAGTTTGCTTGTCATTTAGGTAAAGCTAATTAGAAGACACAGATGGCTGACAGTTACCCCTCCCAGCTCTTGAAAACTCTCCAGCCCTTCGTTTTAGTAGAGTTGTGCTCAGACTGAGTTCTGGACTCTCTCCTTTATTGCACTAACCTTAAATCAAGTCTTCTTGACTGTTTAACTTTGTCCAGTGCAATTTTTGCTTCAAGAAATATTATAAATATATCTTCAGTTACATGCAAAGCATTTCTGAAAAGCTGAAAAAGCAATTTAAGACAGAAAGCACAGTAACTTTCTGTTAGTGCAGAAGACATAATTAAAAATATTTGTGTGATTTCTTAGTCTTCAGTGAGAAATTGTAAACTTCATCACCTGCATTTTATTTTTCATTTAGATTTTAACTAAGTCAATGTGTATTTTACAAATATTAGCATGTCATTTTGTCCAGGTTTTGTGCTAAAAAGATGTGCAATCTCATTATGCTTAATGTGAGTGGTTTTTTTTGAGAAATGATCACTTGTTTTTTTTCATGCTTCCCAATTTCTTATATAGTAAACTGCTTATTTGGGGGAGGGGGAATTATCCTGGCAGTTCAGTTTATTTATAATGTTAAATTATTAATTCATCATTAATCTTTCATATGATTTACCAATGTAGATATATTAGCTAAGATACGAATCTCATTTTGAATTATACTCTTCTACATAGGTTTAATGTCTATCAATTTTTCTGTCTTGCTTAACAAGGAATCGTAATACACTTGAGAATTCCTTTATATGATATCTTAAGTAAATAGTAAGTTATTTTTGGTTCCCTTGGGTTCTTTTCATTTTGGTTTCTAGGAATTCATGCATGTTGATATCACCATAACATTTTGGAACATTCTTGGTTTCCCAGATAGATGAATAGTAGATTGTAGTAAATCTAGAAGTGAGATGGTATTGGGTTGCCTGGGTGGCTCAGCAGTTGAGCATCTGCCTTCAGCTAAGGGTGTGATCCCCAGCCACACATGAGGCTCCCTGCAGGGAGCCTGCTTCTCCCTCTGTCTGCCTCTTTCTGTGTCTCTTATGCATAAACAAAATCTTTAGAAAAAAAAAAGAAGTGAGATGGTCTTAGAGTAATTCTTTGAATTAAAACTGAGTCTCCCATGAATCTTTTTGGTACTAAGGATAAGCTTTAGCTAGCCCACATTCCCTAGTATCTTGTATCTATTTCACCAATTATGACAGCTAACAAGGCTCACCTCTATAAAATAGGAGTTCTATAAAATAGAAGTTTATCCTAGAACTGGTTTTGATTTCAGGCTCTGAGTCCCTATTGCCTTCTGGGAAATAACTCTATTCATATAATTCCATGTGAGTTTAGACAAACATAATGATTTTTTGGTCAAATCTGGGGTGCTTGGGATCCCTGGGTGGCGCAGCCGTTTAGCGCCTGCCTTTGGCCCAGGGCCTGATCCTGGAGACCCGGGATCGAATCCCACGTCAGGCTCCTGGTGCATGGAGCCTGCTTCTCCCTCTGCCTGTGTCTCTGCCCCTCTCTCTCTCTCTCTGTGTGACTATCATAAATAAAAAAATAAAAAAATTAAAAAAAATCTGGGATCCTTGACTCATTGCCAAGCCATTCAGATTTCCATCTCTGGACTTGTCCTCCATGTCTGGACCTTGTCCTCCTCTGGTTATATTCTAAAGCTATAAAAGTTTTTAACAACAGCAGCAAGGCATCTCAAGGTTGGAGTGGTATCCAGTTTCAACCATGTCATGAGGTCACTCCCGGAGTCCTATGAGGAGGTCCACATGGGAAGAACTGAAGCCTCCTGCCAGTAGCTAGTGAGTGAGCCATCTGGGAAGTGGATCCTCTAGTTCTAGTCATGACTTTCAATGACTGCATCCCCAGCTGACATCATGACTGCAACCTTTTATGAAAGCATAGGGCCAGGTGATCCCTGGGTGGCTCAGTGGTTTAGCACCTGCCTTTAGCCAGGGCATGATCCTGGGGTCCCAGGATAGAGTCCCACATTGGGCTCCCTGCATGGAGCTGTTTCTCCCTCTGCCTGTGTCTCTGCCTCTCTCTCTCTCTCTGTGTGTCTCTTGTGAATAAATAAAATCTTAAAAAAAAAAGTATTGAGCCAAAACCATTCAGCAAAGCTGCTCCTGAATTTCCAACTCACAGAAACTGTGAGATAATAATATTTGTTGTTATTTTTAAGATGCTAAATTCAGGGATAATCATTTTGCAGCAATAAATAATATAGAGCCCAAGTGTGTGTGTGTGTGTGTGTGTGTGTGTGTGTTTTCTCTTCCCTATAGTAGGCTGTCTTCCCTATTCTTGGAGTTTTTTCCAGTTAATTTCCATGTCGGAAGTGGGAACTGAGTTTGAGAGAGGGGGGTAGGGGTAGACATGGCCCAGGGGTATAAGTTGAGGCACATTTTATTATCATATTGTAACAAAAAATTGATGCCTTTGAAGAGATAAGAGTAACGGTCTCCAATTTAATAGTCTTGATATACTCAAATTCTTTTTGTATATTTTAGCCAGAAAAATTATTTTCCTGTATTGCATTTTATGAAGGGTAAATCTTATTTTCTAATTCCCCTGCTTAAAACCCTTTGAAGATCAGAGTCAGAATTCCATAAGTGGTTGACAAGACCATTCTTAATCTGGGCTCTGCTATCTCTGTTGTCACTCCAATCTATGCTCACCAACAGCTCCAAACTCTGGTTTTCCTGGAGGATATCTCTGAGTGAACCATTGGCTGCTTTCACCTGCCAACCTTGCTTGGGCCTTCCTCTCTGCCTGGTGTTCCACATTCTTATTCTTCCCTTTTTTTTTTTGATTCCACATTGCCCATGAATCACATTCAGGCTTTCAATATTTTGTTTGATCTCCACTACATTTTTGGAAAAATTTGAATGAACATTTAAAAAATATGGATTTCCTCTAATGGAACAATCTATAGTTGGGGCAAGATGGAATTGTCCCCTTGCCCTGGAGACACATGATCTGTGCACTGGCCCCAACTCCAGACCCCCTTCTCCCACTGATTGCTAAAAATAACATTTTTAGCAGGCAATGTGAGTTATAGTAGGTCCTCTAAGAAGCAGACACCAAGGGGAAATTAAATGTGCAAGAATGTAATCAGGGAAAATGTCTATATGAAAAAAAATAGACTTTTTAAGGGTACCCAGGATTTATTTTACTAAGGTATAGTAAGAAACACAGACATGGAAATGATACAGGTTTCTATAAATAGGCGGTGTGGCACACCACACAGGTAAGCACTAGCGTGGTCAGGAGACAGAGTTGAGGAGAATGTGGGCAAAATCCTTCACTGTGGTTTCTTCAGAAGGAACAGATGGAAGCAGGGTATCAGGTTTCAGATTGCCCAATTTGAAGAATTCCAGCAGGCTACAGGGGTAAAAGGGGACATCCTTAGTTGTTTGTTACCGGCCTTCAAGTGATTAGGGCAAGTGCATAGTGGCCTAGAGTGTAAAAGGCCAATTGGGAGGTGGTTTGGTGTGTGGGCTATGGATTGGTTGGATTACATCTGAAAGGCATGCTCAGGAGCCAGTTGTTTTATTATTTCAGGGAATTGGACAGCCCTGGGAGGGTCATTTTTCCCTCCAAAGTCAGCAAAGTCCTAAGATGTCAAAACATCAGAAAACAGAAAATAAAAGGACACAGTTAACACACAAGAGAGCATGCAGAGACTGGGAACCAAGAAACAGCCATGCAAGTCTGAGCCTGAGAGAAAAGAGAGAGAAGTTGGATGGAAACATCCTAGGATATCAAAGAGCCTGAGGAAGATTTGGCAAGGCAGTTGGGGAACATTCAGGCCAAAATTTGCCAGCAAAGGAATCTTGTGTGCCCTAAGAAAAGTACCTAGTGCTCAATCATCCTCTGTCATTTGATGGGAACAGCACATGGGAGAAAGGGCCTCAATGCAAGCATAGTCATGGGTTTCAAAGAATAGCAGCAGAGGCCTTCAGTCTGGTGTGCTTCCTGTAGTAGGAGGTCTGGGAGGCACATTCTCGTGGCTCCCATAGAAGGTCATCCTTATTTCACAGGTGAGAAAACTGCATTTGAGAAAGTTTAGGGAACATTCCTAGAGTTACAACACTGACAAATGGAAGGAGCTAAAAATTCAGCAGTAAAAATGCTCATAGCTGTACGCAACATGTCACTCTATTAACAGACAAGCTACCTATTCACCAGATAGGGCTTTTTTTTTTTTTAAAGATTTTATTTATTTATTCATGAGAATACACAGAGAGGAGAGAGAGAGAGGTAGAGACACAGGCAGAGGGAGAAGCAGGCTCCATGTAGGGAGCCCGATATGGGACTCAATCCCCGGTCTCCAGGATCACGTCCCCCACCATAGGCAGTGCTAAACTGCTGAGCCACCAGGGCTGCCCCAGACAGGGCTTTTTAAAAACTCTCAGGAGCCAAGGCTGTCTGTGGTAGCTTCAGCCAATTTTCTATACCAGTATAAGTAATCCATATATTGTTAGTTGGGAACCAGTGAATTCATCATGAAATTGATGAATAATATAATTTGGGGTTTTTTAAAATTTATTTTTAAATTTTTATTTAAATTAAACTAATTAACATATAATATATTATTGGTTTCAGAGGTAGAAGTCAGTGATCCATCAATCTTATATAATACCCAATGCTCATTACATCATGTGCCCTCTTTAGTGTCCATCACTCAGTTACCCCCACCCCCTATCCTCCTCCCCTCCAGTGACCCTCAGTTTGTGTCCTGTGATTAAGAGTCTCTTATGGTTTGTTTCCCCCTCTGATTTCATCTTGTTTTTTTTCCTCTCTTCCTCTATGAGCCTCTGTTTTGTTTCTTAAATTCCACATATAAGTAAGATCATATGATAATTGTCTTTCTCTGATTGACTTATTTCACTTAGCATAGTATCCTCTAGTTCCATCCACATCATTCATTGCAAATGGCAAGATTTCACTTTTTTTTATGGCTGAATAGTATATACTCAGTAGTATATATATACCTCATGTTCTTTATCCATTCATCCATTGATGGACCTCTGGGCTCTTTTTATAGCTTGGCTATTATGTCATTGCTGCTATAAACATTGGTGTGCAGGTGCCCCTTCAGATCACTACATATATGTATTTTTTAATAGTGGTTTTCATTTATCAGACATTTAGAATTTAGGTGTTCATCAGAGTTCAGATAGTTTTAATATAATAGGTTTAAGGAAATATTTTCCTGAAAAAAATAAACCATGTTCTTTATCACTTACACTTTTTTTACTCTTTAATATAAGTGGCCCCTAACCTGGAGGCTATACAATTATCACAATGTACTTTGTGAGCTTTAGGATCAAACACTCAGTTGATTAGGGCTTATGAAGCCAAGATCATTGGCTTAACCACCTTGAGGTCAAGTAGGCTTTATGTAGGCCCAGGGTCATAGACTTTTTCAGCCAAGTCATACTGCAAAGGTATGTACAAGAACATGGGCACTTCTTTGCATTGTATTAAGATGAATCTACTACAACTTTACAGCCCGCATCCCAGGCACAAGGCATAAACATCTGTCAGATTCATAGGTGTCAGTCTATTCCGCTGATGAATTTCACACATGCCCAATTTATCTACTGATAAAATGTCACCCAATTTTAATATGGTAAGTTTTTTCTATAACACTCTGAAAAATGTAAATTACTATAAAGGTATGTCATTAATGTTGCATGACTGTAATAATGAGGATAATAATAATAATATTTCTCTTATGGTCTAGTCTTAGTTTGTGTGATAGTTTGCCTGTAAAAGGAGCCCCAGTGATCTCTGACTCGTGATGTTTACAGCCTTATATAATTATCTGCTCTTGAGTCTGGGCCAGACCTAGTGACTCAACTTCAAGGAACAAGAATAGTGCATAAGTAATGTGATGTCACTCTCAACATTAGATTACAAAAAGACTATAATTACCATCTTGCTCGCCATCCCTCACTCTCTCCTGCTTGGAGACCTTGTTCTGGGAGAAGCAAACTGTCCTGTTGTGGAGAAGACCTTGTGGGAAATAAAAGATGTCCTCATATGGGGCCTGCCAACAGCACCTTGACTGAGCTTGGAAGTAGATCACCTGAGGCCTGCCTACAGTTCTGCAGTTGAGCTTAGGAGCAGTTCTGTCCTTCATCAGGCCTTGAAATGACTGCAGCCCAGGATGACACTCTGATTGCCACATTGTATGACAGATATCCTCAGCCAGAGACCCCAGTCAGCCATAGCCAGATTCCTGACCCATAGAAACTCTGGGATAATAAATGTTGTTTTAAGAAACAAGGTTTTGTTACACAGCAACAGGTAACTGATATACATAGGACATCACATAAAACATTATAGCTACCTGACCATCTGACTTTGTCGAAGGCATTGCCTGGCTTGCTGGGAGCAGCACAGTATCCCTGCCTGTTTTCCCATCCAACCTCATCACCTGCATGGAGCATCTGGAGTGCAGTTCTCCTCCCAGGCCTCTGTGTATCCCCTGGGAGGTGGCTCTGGGTTTCAACTTGCTGGCAATGGACCCTTGGTATTTACCACCAGGGAGTGCTCTTGCTAGGTCTAACTGACATAGAAGACAGGGCTGGTAAGAGGAGAGGGAGGGTGGGGAAAGCTTTTATGTTTCTCTTCAGTAAACCAAGCTCAGCCATTGTTGGTACTTGAAAAAAAAATTCATAAAGAACTCAGGTGAGTTTTCAATGATGCTTCCTCCAAAGGATTTGAACAGCCCAAAGTGGAAACAGACATTATTCTTCCTTATAACTTATACAATATTCATTAAGGATTCTCTGAATATTTCATATTAAACTACTATCATTATTAGCTAATCCTGTACCACTTATGTCAGAATAAACTGGAAAAGGCTAGAAAGGGAAAGTATATTTATGTTCCTATGCAAATCAGTTCAAAGTATAAATCTCTATTTTAGAATCATTTGTGAAAGTAAGAATAATTTGGAGTTTTAGTTGCCTCTGGAGTGTTCAATAAACATTTCCTATGGGCACACATTTGTTCTGTCCCAAAACATGGCATAGCATAATGCTATGCAAATGCCAAATAAGGCACCTAGTAAAAAGCTATTAGTGAAATATTCACTTAAAATTAATCGATTTTGACATAACTAATTTTCACATTTAATGCCCTGTTCCATATCTAGCTCACAAAAAATTGTTTCCCATTGCCATGAAAGCTTAGGAAAATTATAAACACTTTTCCTTCAGTAAGGAGACAATGTAATATACCAAAAAGATCATAATTTATACCAAAATATACATAGGTTTGAATCCTGGCTTTTCCATTCATGAATTGTGTGACATTGGGCAAGTCACTTCCTCTCTGAGTCCCAAGCACCATGTCTGTAAAGCAAGGAAAATAATTCTAACCTCATTGAGGTTGTCAGGGAAATGAGATATGATATTCTTTGTGAAGCACTGGGCCAGGCACATTGCAAGCACATAAGAAATGGAGGGCTGCCTGGGTGGCTCAGTCAGGTAAATATCTGCCTTCGGCTCAGGTTGTGATCCCAGAGTCCTGGGATCAAGCCTGCTTCGGACTCTCTTCTCAGCAAGGAGTCTGCTTCTCCCTCTCTCTCTCTGTTCCTCCCCCATCTTGTGTTCTCTCTCTCAAATAAATAAAATCTTTATAAAAAAAAAAAAGAAAAAGGAAAAAAAGAAATGCAAGTTACTGTTGCTATTACTATTGTTCAAAAACTCCCACATTATGAGAATTCTAAAAATTTTTCAAAAGCAGTCAGTCACAATAACTCCAACAATCACCCCTAATACTCACGCATCTCTTATTCCACCTGTTTATCACTTTGTGTCCATCATCGTAGCCCCCTCTCTGTTCTCCTACTTGTCAAACCAAAGTGAAGGGACTATAAACATCTGTCCAGGCTTAAAACACCATATTGGCACAGCCTTTTTTGGGGAAAGCTTATTTCTCTACCAGAAGACAGAGAGAAGGATACTCAACAGAATAATCTCTACCCATAGATTTAGAGTAAGATTTATATAATTTTTTAATTTATAGGACATTAATGTATGTATAAGACTGATCATTTGTACTTCACATCACTAGCTCTAGCGATGTGTTATATGTTCATATTCATTTTATGAGAAAGAGATGGAAATTTTAAAAGGCTAAATCGTATTTGATGTGATTATGACATACATCAGATTTTAAGGTAAATTTGACAGTTGGAGTATGTCGCTTGAGACATGATTTTTAAAGCCGTGACTAGGTAATAACAAAACATGGTAAGTTTCAGCTAGAATTTTGTAGAAATCCCCTTATTCCAGAGATGGGTCAAATAAAACTATGAGTTTCCTATGAACAGCTCCCATGATCTAAACTGGTCCTTTTTTAAAAAATATTTATTTATTTATTTATGATAGACATAGAGAGAGAGAGAGAGAGGCAGAGACACAGGCAGAGGGAGAAGCAGGCTCCATGCCGGGAGCCTGACGTGGGACTCGATCCCGGGTCTCCAGGATCGTACCCTGAGCCAAAGGCAGGCGCCAAACCGCTGAGCCACCCAGGGATCCCCTAAAGGTTTTATTTACTTATTCATGAGAGACAGAGAGAGAGAGAGAGAGAGAGAGAGAGAGAGAGAGAGAGAGAGAGGCAGAGACACAGGCAGAGGGAGAAACAGCTCCATGCAGGGAGCCTGATGTGGGACTCATTCTGGGCTGAAGGCAGCACTAAACCGCCGAACCACCTGGGCTGCCCTAAACTGGTCCTTATTGTAATTCTTTGTAACTGTGATCTGTTTATCTTCACAGCTAACAGGTTTACGTTTACTTGTGGATTTGTATTTCTAATGACAATCTCTTCCACTAAGCTCTAAAGAGGAGAGGGATCGGTACTATTTGTTCACCTTGCCATTCTCAGTCCAGTATTCTTTTTCTTTTTTCTTTTCAAGTTTTTGTTTAAATTCCAGTTAGTTAACATATATGGTAAAATTGGTTTCAGGTGTAGAATTTAGTGATTCATCACTTATATATAACATTTAGTCCTCATCACAACAAGTGCTCTCTTTAATCCCCATCGCCCATCCAGCCCATCACCCACCCAACTCCTTCCATCAACCCTCAGTTGGTCTCTATAGTTAAGTCTCTTATGGTTTGCTTCCCCACCTTCTCTTTTTTCCTTCCCATAAGTTCATCTGTTTTGTTTCTTAAATTCCACATATGAGTGAAACCTTATGGTATTTATCTTTCTCTGACTTATTTTGCTTAGCATAATACATTCTAGCTCCATCCACATCATTGCAAATGGCAAGATTTCATCCTTTCTGATCGTAATATTGCATTGCATATATATACCACATCTTTCCTTCCATTCATCAGTCAACGGACATTTGCCAGCCCGGCATTCAATAAATATTTATTAAATGTTGAATTAAAGAGTCAGTGTATGTGTTCATGAGATAATTTTTGCTGATTACATATGTTTGATGTACAGATGGTGAGAATTTTGAAAAATTTTCTTATTTTAGGTTTTGATAACTATATATATAATTATATATAATAATATATGTAACTATAATTTTTTCTGTATATTCTAGTTTATTGGGGAGAATTATACCTCAATCCAAAATTTGAAAAGCTTTCATATTAAGACTGCAGACTTTAAAAAACATTGGTAGGAATGCCAGGCTCAGTCTTGAAGAGTGATAGACAATTGATGCAGATCTCCTTAAAGGCTTGGTACCAGTAAAAGGGATAATACTGAGATAGCTCGTTCCACCAGTGAGTCAACCCCTAGATCCCACACAAGATGCTACAGATTAATGTGCCCATATGGAGGCTTTGTCTTGTTTGTGGCTTTGTCTCCAGAATAAACAACAGTACTTAGCATACAGGAGGCACTTACTAAATGGCCAATCGGTGTAGAGTGTTAGCCAGAGTAAGTCGAATGAATAGACACCTCCAGTGTTTAACACAAGAATTTACCAGGTGATTTTGATGATGGCTTTTGACAGCACTAGGTTATCTCTGGATTCAAAAATGATATTCCCAGTAAATAATTTAGAGAAGGTACATTAAATCTAAAACAACTTATTATTGGTTTTTCCAAAAGTTGAACAAAAAGTTAAATGAAAGTTGTATGCACTAGTAGCTTCTAGATATTCAGTTTGAAAACAAAACAGTGGCATTTCTTCATTATAATGGGTAGTGGCTGCCAATAGAAAGAAAAGATATTTAAAGAGAGTGTTCATTGTACATAGAGAAGAATTCACAGCATGACATTAGTTTTAGAACTACAGCTGGTTTTAGATGATGTGTTTTCTTTAGAAAGAAAGGTCGGTCACATACTATAATTTCCCTCAAAAGGACATAGGTAATTTTGAAAAACCGTTTTTGAAAGATGTAAGTCAGAGTGATCCAACTAAAATATAGGAGTTATATTAAAGTAATATTTATAGCAGACAATTCAGACTCATGCTCCTTTGACATTTTACCCATCTAATCTCCCATTCCCAAATTAAGGAAGGCTTTCACTTTTTACCCTAGTTGTGCTCAAAGTTTTGGAAATTTTATAGGTGTGTGTTACTTTGCCAAACATATTTTTAAAAATGATTTTATTTATTTATCTGAGAGACAGAGATATCAAGACAAACCATGAGTTGGGTGGGGGGGTGAGGAGGAGTATGGAAGTGTTAGAAGCAGACTCCTCCCTGAGCAGGGGGCCAGATAGGGGCTACATCCCAGGACCCCAGGACCGAGGGATCTTGACCTGAGCCCAAGGCAGAAGCTCAATGGACTGAGCCACCCATGCACCCTACCAAACACATATTTTGTGTAAAATTGTATTTAAAGTCTTTAAGAACTAACATTTCTAAGCATATCTCCTGTTCCCCATAATTGTGAATTAATTTAGTGACATTAAATATAATGTTTGTACCATTGCTGAGAGTACTGCTAGACTGTTTTTTTTTTAAGATTTAATTTATTTATTCATGAGAGACACAGAGAGAGAGAGAGAGAGAGGCAGAGACACAGACAGAGGGAGAAGCGGGCTCCATGAAGGGAGCCCGATGTGGGACTCAATACAGGGACTCCAGGATCATGCCCCAAGAGGAAGGCAGATGCTTAACCGCTGAGCCACCCAGGCATCCCATACTGCTAAATTTTTAAAAATTATGTTTTTAAAAATATTTATTTATTTATCCATGAGAGACACAGAGAGAGGCAGAGACATAGGCAGGGAGAGAAGTAGACTCTCCACAGGGAACCTGATGTGGGACTCGATCCCAGGACCAAGGGATCATGCCCTGAGCCAAAGACAGATGCTCAACCACTGAGCCACCCAGGCATCCCTAAAAATTATGTTTAATTAAATAATTTAGCTGTAGCTGAAACTCAAGTTTCATTTGTTCACCACCTCCGGCTTCAATCCCTTTCTCAGAGGTAATAATAGTTATCAGTGTAGTTGGTATCCCTCTGTTTCTTGGGTTCTTTTATAATATATATTTTAAAAATATATATTATATATACCTTTAGATATATATAATATATAATATGCTATATGCTTCTATATATTATATACCCTTAGATACATATACCTACAATTTCCATTTTTAAACTTCAGTGCCTTTGACAATTTTTCCATATAAGTGCTTACAGATGGAGTTTAATTAAAGATTTACTCTACAATTTGTACTGAGAAGCATATTTTTGTCCAGTATTCCCTTACTCCTGTGAATTTCTGAGCTATGACTAATCAGATAAGATTAGCATTATCAGGAAACCCACAAATGGGCCCTTAAAGAAATGGGCCCTTAAATTGGTTTCACAGCATAAATATTAGATGTGGCAAGTCAGGATTTATCACTGCAATGCTTTTGGCTATCCAGCATTACATACTGGAAAACCACCTTCTTTTCTACCTTAATTTCATAGCATATTTAGAAAATTTTATAGAAGACTGATGCCTTTGAAACAGAAAAAAAAAATGGAATCCCAACTTAATTCTTTAGGTTCACACATTTTTGTATTCATTTGTTTCTACCTTTGTTAAACATTAATCTAACTAATATTGTGTATGAGGCATTCTTCTAACACTTAAGAATGAGAAGGTAAATACCTAATCCCTAATCCAAAGGAGGTCATAGTTGACTACATGAAAACACATAAATAATGGATAAATTCAATACAGTATTTAAAAGCTGCAATAGAAGAGTAAACGGTACCGTTGTTGCACTGCAGATAGAGAAAGGTTTTATACAATTAACCATTTAGACATTTAGACAATTAACCATTATTTATTGACCACCTACAGGTGCTAAGCATCGTGCAATGTGCTGGCATTGCATGGACTGTTTTTCTTTTTATTTACCTAAATGTCTTTTAATCCTAAAGCTTTTTTTCTGAGTATGCTGGGAAAATACAGTTTAGCAGTTAAGAACAGAGAGGTCCTTGTACCTAGTGGTCTAGGTTCAAATCCTTGTTCTGTTCTTTCCTAATTGAATAATCTTGAATTTAACTTCTCAGTTTCATTATAAGTATATCCTATGTTATTTGGGGTATATATTTATATAAAAAATTTACTGATTATTTATCTGAAATTCAAATTTACCTGGCTGGGCATCATGTGTTTTATCACTTGGCAACCTTGGGGTGGGAGTGGGGTATGAATCTCATTGCTCCTGGGAAGGCTTCCACATTTGTTGCCAGCTTTTGTCCTACTTCTCTCTCATTTTGCCTGCTCCAACTCTTTAGAACTATCTCTCTGAAAGCATTCATGTACAATCATTTATTTTTAAACATTTAAATTTGCTGAAGCAAATGGCCTAGCGACACCCACAATCTCATATTATTGGACTAATCCTATCCTGTTGGCCCTTACTCCTCTGCCTCCCAACCCAATCCTATTTCTTTCTACCTGCTGCTTCCTTTTGAAAGTTTTCTTTTAATGGTTGCTTTTCTCCCTTAAACAACATGGCTTCTCATATGTTCAGGTTAGGTGCTGAAATACACAGACAGAAAACAAATATGAAAAAAGAAAACCTACTGAGCCCAGAAATAAGATACCCAATATTTCCACCATTCTCTTGCTGCCGTGCTCATCCTCATTTGTTTGTCCTTCCATTGTTACTGACTGATCAAATGCAAACACGAATCAATCCAGATATTCCTTTATTCCACCCCCTGGAATCTGAGTATCACAGCAGGAACGTTTATAATGTGAGATTGGTGCCACTATAAATTGATAGTTTTCAACCAAAAATGCATATTCAAGATCGCGTAGAATATGATATTATTTTTTCCTCTAGCTTCCTCTCCCATTGTCCAGACTGGCTATTAAAAAAATGTCATTCATTTCAAAAGTTTTTAACTCCAGGCTTCATCCTTCATGCTAAGTAAGTGACTTCATCCTCAACCTTGCAGAGAAAACAGAAATCTTTACATAAGATCTTGTTCAGCTTCCTTAAACCCCATATACAATTTGCTGAAACCCATTCTTCCCTGATGTTTGTATTTACTTTGGAAGAGGTACTTCCTTGTTCCTAAAGTTTTGGATGTTAAACCCATCTGTTTCCTCAAAGATTGTGTTTAATCAGTTCTCAGCTTTATTTAATTTACCTTTTTTTTCTCTTTGATATTTCAATGGTTGAAGAGGATTTAAACACTTCATAGCCTTTTGTATCTTACACAAGAAAGCAAGCATTCACACTACTAACTCCTTCACTACAACACTACTTCCTTTGTTCTCTTCAAAATCAAGCATTTTGAAAGAAAGAGGTCTAGAATTGCTATTTGTAAGTCTTCATATAAGCATTGACAATTCTGCATGTTAAAATCTGCTTTAAAATGAAACTGTTTTCACAAAGATTCTCATTGCTATCTTTGTGGCTAAATCTAATGAAAATCTTTTAGTCTTTATTTTATTTGATCTTTCTTCATCATTTGGTAGACTAGACCACCTCTTAAAATATTTTTCCCTTGAATTCCTGTGATACCACATCTTCTATCTCATTCTTTTGCCTTCCATTATGCCTATGACTCAGATCTATAGCTCCAAACCATCTGCATTCATTTCTTATGGCCACTGTAGCAAATTACTCCAAATTTGGTGGCTTAAAACAACAGAAATTTATTCTCTTACATTCTGGAGGCCAGAAGTCCGAAATTCAGGTGTGGGAGAGCCTTTACCTCCAGATGCTTTATGGAAGAATTTGTTCCTTCTTTCTTTTAGCTTCTGGTGACTACTGGCATTTCTTGGCCTAATAGTTTTTTGTGTCAACTTAGTTGACTGTAGTTTCCAGAAATTCAAACACTAATCTAGGTACTGCTGTGTAGGTATTTTGGGGAGTGAACATCTACAATCAATGACGTAGTAAAGGGGATTATTATGCTAATATAATATTGTTAAGTAGAAAAATAGAGATTGATAATATAAATAGACCTTAAGAAGAGATGTTGAATTCCCAGGTAACACTGGTTTTCCTAGAGTTCACCAATACCTCACTATCTTCCAGTCTCCTCTGCTCTGAGGCTGTTCTCCAGCCTAGCTAATTAGTGTGCTCTCTGACTATAGAGGCCCAGGACAAGCAAGATCTTTTTTTTTTTTTTTAATTTTTATTTATTTATGATAGTCACAGAGAGAGAGAGAGAGAGAGAGGCAGAGACACAGGCAGAGGGAGAAGCAGGCTCCATGCACCGGGAGCCCAATGTGGGATTCGATCCCGGGTCTCCAGGATCGTGCCCTGGGCCAAAGGCAGGCGCCAAACCGCTGTGCCACCCAGGGATCCCCACAAGCAAGATCTTTTCACTGAAATCACAAAATGCTTTTTAGAGAAATTATAGGAGGGTCAAATAAATGGAGATGTACCATGTTCATGAGTAATATATATGTTAATACAATCCCAATAAAAATTCTAGTAGTTTTTATGCAAACTGAAAAATTGATTTTGAAATTCACCGAAAAACCAGCAAAGGATATACAAATAAACCAATACAATCTTGAAGGAGTAAAATAAAGTTGGGAAACCACCAATGATTAAAGATGCAGCCAATAAGACAATATAGTATAAGGTTATGTATAGTATAAGGATGGACAAAAAGATCAATAGAACAGGATAGAAGATCCATTTGTAGACTCACATGTATCTGGTCATTTAATTTAAAACAAAACCACCAATACATTCAATGGAGAAAAGGGTGATTTTTTTTCTATATGTAGTACTGGATCAATTGTATATTTATATGGGTAAAAAAATAAACTCTACTTGATATACCATACTTAAAAATAAATTTGAGATGGATTGTGCACCTGAATGTAAAAGGTAAAACATCCATTCATCAAAAACCTCCTTTAAAAGAAAACATTATGTCACAGAATGCAAGGAAATATTTGCAATATATGTATTTGACAAATGCCCAGAATATATAAAAAGCTTCAAATCAATGAGAAAGACAATTCAAATTTTAAAATTACAAATATCTTAAGCAGGCATTTTGCAAAGGATGAAATCCAAATAATCAATAATTATATGAAAAGGTGATTGACATCATCACTCATAACGGAAATGCAAATTAAAATTACAATGTTATATTCTTTCCTCAACCAAATATCTGAAACTAAAAATACCAACCATACCAACTGTTGTTGAAGATAAAAAAACAACTGGAATTCTCATACTGTAATGGTGGGAATAGAAAATGATAAAACTCCTTTGAAAGATTGCCTGTTTTTGCTAAATCTAAACATAAACCTCTCCTATTACCCAGCAATTAAAATCCTGGGCATAGACTTAAGAGAAATGAATCAATACTTTTATACACACACACACACACACACACACACACCACACACACACACATACTCACACAGGGCAATAATGTTTCAAGAAAAAAAGTGTTTCAAGCAACTTTATTCATAATAGCCTAAATGGAAAACAACTCAAATGTCCAACAATCGAAGAATGGATAGATTGTGATGAGTTCATATAATGGAATTCTACGAAGCAGTAAAAAAAGGAAATGAATTAATGGTACATGAAACACTGTGAATGAATTTGCCACACATTAGAGTTCAATGGGAAAGGTCAACTATAAAAGAGTATATATTGTATAACTCCATTTTTATGATCTTTAAGGATAGGCAAAACATATCAATGGTGATTGTAGTCAAAATATTATTTATTTCTGTAGACTAGGAAGGAATAGACTGGGCAGAGGCAAAATAGAACCTTGTATCTTGATCTCAGAGTTGGTTGCATGGGAGAATGTGTATATATGATATATATGATATATATTATATATAGATATGAATTAATCAAGCTTTTCATTTAAGAATACACATTGTCAGCCCCATGCTGTAAAGAATTCATATTTTATCTGTTATTATGTTATGACTTGATTAAAATATATGTATAAAAAATATTCAAGTTAATCTTAAGTGAAATCAGATTCAGGATTCCAACTGTATGTAGTATAATTCCTGGAGTGTAGGGGAAAATGAGAGAAAGTTAAAATAAAAGTGGTGATTCTTTCATAAAAAAAAATGTGTTTTTGGTCTGAGGTGTCTATTTTGAGGGTGGCCTTTGTGAAAGAATGTATTTGTTTTGGTTGAGCATTAAAAAAAAATTATTTGCCAGTTGGAATTAGGCAACATGCTTTTTGTCTTTGTTTCCTTTTAGAAGTTGAAGAAAGAGTGATCTGTGAGTTACTTAATGGACATTGTAAGTAGTTACCTCTTCTGATAAGACTTAAATGTGGCCATTAAGAAGCACACACTTGGATGCATATGTAACTCACCTCAGGGAAAGGCAAATATGTATATCTTCTTGAATTGAAGACCAATTAAGATTCATTCTTTTTTGGGGGGGTGAGAATTGGTAAGTCAAAAACGGACAATTTTTGACTTGGATTTGGTATCAGAAGACCTTGGTTAAGCTCCAGATCTAATTCATAGTAGGTGTATGGTTTTCAGGAAGGTTCTTTATCACTAATTTCTTACACATTTAAAAATCTTCTGAAGATAAAAATGAGACAAGGTTAAGATAAAGATAGTTTTGAACTGCAAAACATTGTGTACATATTAAATTATTATAACAATGATTTTTTCAAATGATGATATATTGTAGAGACTTCAACTCTGTGCACATCAGCTATTCTATATGCTTATTTCCTACTCACACCATGTTCCTAGACCCCTTAAAATGACAAGTCTCCTTCTTTGAGAAGTGCTCTCTTTCCTCTACCAATGCGATTTCAGGGAGAGTTGGCATGACCTCACCTTCTCTTACCCCAATAACAATAGGTTATTGGTCCAGTTCTTGGAAAGGGACCCAAATCTGGACAAACAGAATCTTCTAAAACAAAATCTAAGAACTTGCAAACTGGACTGAAAAAAAGACTCAGTCCTTTGATGGTAGACATATACAAATGTAAAATATAACAACATTTGCCATCTGGAAGTATTTAGTTTGTGATGATAGAATAAATATGGCCAACAAAAAGAAAGAGACCACAGGTGGTGCAGAAAGAGAACAAGAAAGTGAGAAAGCATTAAGAGACCAGGGTCTCTTGATCCCGTGTCCATTCCTGAACGCAGCATCTGGGCTGGGAGATGGAAATGTCTCCTTGTTCAGACCTCACTTCCTGCTGTTGGGCCAGGGATGGGGCCGCCACATTCACTCCTACATAAGAATGAAGTAAGTGTGGTTAACCAAAGGTAGAGGGCAACACATGCCATTTACTGTGGATTTAGTACGGGGAAAGACATTTAACTACTTTTGTCTCAGTTTACCCATGTGAAAAGGAGATTATAATAGTACCTTCTTCAAGCAATGACAGTGTCTACTAACAAGTGAGCTGGATTAGGGTGGTTGCCTATTTCTCCCATTTATTTTCATGGGATTTTATTTTATTTTTCCCTGGGATTTTAATGATGGTTAAAATGAATAAAGCAACAGTGCCATAGTGACTGCATTTTGTACCTGTAAAAGTGTGGGTTCCTGGAACTGAAAGAGTCCATGAGGAGGCATCTAATCCATCCTTCTGATTTCAGGCAGGGTTATATTTGTACATTTCTAAAGGGAAGAAAAAGTATATATGTTTATAGTTTTCATGGAATAATATTCTATCACAACCCTTGATAATATATTACCACCTCGGCTTCATACTCCAGAAACTCAGAAATGCCTTGAATTCGACTCTTTCATGTTATTAGTTTCATGAAAGTACATGAAAGTTCAAGTCCCACTGGTATCTTCATTCTATATTAACAGTTATTTTAAGGAGCAAAGGAACTGGTCTTCACTCTATTTCAAATGGCATATATACTCCTGAAAAGTCATTAAGTCATAAAATCCTTCATCAATATTTGTTCTTCTTTTACCAAGCTCCTGTTCTGCCAAGCTTTCTTTATACGTTTCACTTTTTAACCCTTTAAATATTTTCTTTGAACCATTCAGGAATTCTGAACAATCTCCTTCAAGTCAGAGGGAACACGAGCCCTACAGATTTTCTCACTGATGACTAAAAACCTCAGAAATGTTTTCAGAAGAGGAAGAGGCGCACAGGGCCTGGAGATAAGGTTATTTCAGGATTCTGAGGGAGTCCCAACACTTTCCAGACCATCTGGTCAAAATCTAATTGCTAATGGAATGAACAGATTTTTTTCATCCACAAATATAGCCTAAATGGGAATTAAGCCAGGGTTTTTGAGAATGCCTGGCACAAAAGAGCTGTTGTCAAAGAAAGCTAGAGAGGATAGTGATAATGTCAGTGTATTAAATTGCATAAAATACATATTTTTGTTTGCTAATGGAGGAGAGAGATGAGCCTGCTTATGTGAAGCATTTTCAAATCCGTTTCCTCCCCCTATAAATCAGCTGCACTAATTAGAATCAATTTAATTTATTTAACCCCTCCTAAAAAATGAATACCAGCCAAAACTCCGATATTTTTTCTTGCTGACAAAATGATACTGTAGCTTTAATTGTGCATGCAACTGAAGAGGTTGTCATGGAGATGGGAATCTGTGATGGAGCTGCTCTACTTCTCTGGCCCTGTTCTGCCTGAAGTGGAAGGTTCTATTGTTAAAAGAGCAGAATTTTAACTTCTGCCAATTAAACCCGTGTTTACATTTTTAAATGTGATTTTGTTCACGTTGCTATCTTTTTTTTTTCATAAAGAAGAGTAAGAGTGCTCAAAATGACAATAAGGAGAATGTTTTAGAATATTCTGTTTGTGGTTGCTGGAGAGCCCAGGAAAGGTCCCCCAGCCTCTGCTGTTCACAGTTTCCTGCCATAGTTTGGAAACGTTTGCCACCTAGTGGCGGCAGTTGAGAAATGCTGAATGACATGGTCAACATTTTAAGGTTGATTATTAAGCCGCAGAAAGAAGAGAGAGCAGCTACCTACATAAATGGATTCTTCAAAGAAATCGATATTTAATAGATTTACGGCTGCTGCTTACACCTCGTGACTCTCCCAGGGCAATTGCTTAGAATATGTTTAAGGCTCAGCTCAACTGTCAATCACTCATCGCCAATTCCTTCCTTTCCATTCCTCCTCAATCAAAATTAATTGCTCCCCCATAAATACTTTGTTCTTAGTGATTATATTATATCTACAGGTGTGTGTATGTCCATCGTATGCCAGATTAAGTAGTTCCTTGAGAGACAAATGCTCTACCACTTTGTGATTTCTCTGTACCTATGGCATTAGCTGGGATGTAGTAGGTTCTCAATAAGTATTTATTTACTGAGTCAGCTGTCTGCTTCTACCTGTCAGTTTCCTCCAGAACCGTGCTCCTCCTTCCTCTCTTCATCTCCTGGACTTTCTTTTAGCTCCTCCTCAGCACCATTGTGTCTCCCATTCCATGGCTTTGGCACATATAGTTTCCCCTCCTTCCTTTGCCCATGGGCTTGACAGCTACTCATCATTTAGCTCTTGGTTCAGAAATCTCTTCTGGAAGGATGCTATCCCTGAGTCCCTGATCAGGTGATTCTCTTTGATACACCCCCATTGTATAATATATTCTTAGCGCTTTTCACTGTTGTGATTTTATATTATCCGGGCAACTATTTAACTCCTGTCTGCTTCTCCCAGTAGTATGGAAAGTTTTAAAGATTGTAACCACACCTGCTTTGGTTCACTGTGGTATCTCTAGTGATGAAAAGAATATCTGGCTTACTCATTAATTGTAATTAAACATTTGCCCATGATTATATTTTAATTTTTATGTTCATTGAAATATAATTGACATATAGTATTATATAAGTTTAAGGTGTGTAATATAACGTGTTGATATTATATAAGTTTAAGGTGTGCAACGTGTTGATTTGATACATTTATTTATCACAATATGATTACTTTCCATAGCCTGAGCTAACACCTCTATCAGATCATATAATTTTCATTTATTTTTGATGGTGGAAACAATAAAGATCTAGTCTCTTAGGAGCTTTGAAGTTTATAATACAACAGCATTGTCTATAACCACTATGCTGTGCATTAGATCTCCTGGACTTACTACCTGGTTTCAAGTTTGTACCTTTAGAAAACATTTTCTCAATCCTACCCCCTTACCCCTGTGCCTCAGCACCTGATAACCATGGTTCTACTTTCTGTTTTTACAGATTCAGCTTTTGTGATTCTACATAAAAGTAATATACAGTGTTTGTCTTTCTCTGTCTGACTTATCTTATTTAGCATAATGCCCTCCAGGTCCATCCCATGGTCACATTGTTTTGAAATGTTCCACAAAAATAATTCTAAAAAAAGAGTTGTAAAGTCAACTTGAGAATTTTTAACCTTGTCAAAAGAAGGGAACAATCTGAACAAATTTAGTTGAAAGGATCAATCCTCATGTGAATACTTAAGTTATTGTAAGACGAAAGAAACCCTATCTATGTATCATCTATATCTATCTATCATCTATCTATCTATCTATCTATCTATCTATCTATCTATCTATCAATCATCTCTCCATGCTTATCTATCTACCATCTTCATAATATTCAAGTACGTTTCTCAGTGGGGTTCTCACAGTCTCCCTTCAGTCAGTAAATGTACAAACAACCATGAGGTGTGTAGGGAATACTATAGCAAAAAGAACACAGGCTTTAGCGTCAGGTCTAGTTTTGAATTGTTTGGCATATCCAAGCTATGAGAACTTGGTGATGTAGCTTCTAAGAATTTCAGAGTACCCATCTGTAAGACAAGATTAACAAAAACCGTTTTACAGGACAATTGCAGAGATTAGCATATCCTTATTTTTTGTAATCATCCTTTGTTAATCCTTGCTAACCAAGGTAAGTATATACTGTGTGCTAGGAAAGTAAAAATAAGTAAGATATTGTGCTGGAACTCAAGTAGCTTCATGGCACGGTTCAATACATAAATCAGTAACAGCAAGGGTTAACAGCCCTTGGTATCAGAACATACAGAGGGAGGGAGCAATAAGGAGCACAGGGTAATTCAGGAGCAGAGGTAAGGCTGGCAGTGTGTGTAAGCATGGGAGCAAGTCCTCTAGTGCTGGCAATGGGGGATGGGGGTGGAATTGCCAAGTTTCTTTTACAGTTAGAGGCATATTGCCTAGTACATACTCTGGCACACTGGTTGAGCCACTACCTATGCGATTTGGAGCATGCCATTTAATCTGTGTATCTGTTTTGTTTTCTGTAATAATTATAGTAGTAGTGAAAATTTATAAGGCACTCACTGTGCTCCATGCTCCAGGCATTCTTCTAAATGCTTTACTTGTCAGGACACCTGGGTGGCTCAGTCTTTGAGTGACCAGCTCTTGGTTTCAACTCAGGTCATGATCTCAGGGTCCTGGGATCAGACTCTGTGCTCAGCTGGGATCTGTTTGAGGATTCTCTCCCTCTGTTCCTTCCCCAACTTGTGTGGTCAAGAGCAAGCATACACGCATGTGCTCTCTTTCTCTCAAATAAATAAATAAATCTTTAAAATAAATAAATACATACATACATACATACATGCTGTATTTGTTTTAACTCTTTTAATGCTTATAAAAACCTCATTTTACAGAAGAGGAACTAGGGACTGATAAAGTTAAGTAATGAATATCTTGCCCAAAGTCACAGGAATTATAAAAAATCTGGGTACTCCAATTCCAGAAGTCCATGCTTATTATAAATGTCTATATAAAGAGCAGTTAATAATAGTTACATATCCAACACTTAACACAGGGTCTGGCACAAAGGAGGCATTTGATAAAATTTAGCTATCTTTACTGTTAGCTAATTCTAATTAGCGAAAATATTAATTTAATTCAAAGTAATTTTTAAAATTTAGTGAATTTAGTGAATTCTCAAGATTTAAAAATTTTGTTTCTCTCTAGTTTTTACCAATAGATGTAGGCAGATGACTAATCATGGGCAGTATTTTTGCCTTTCAAGAGCCCTCTTGTGGAAAAGTATAATAATTCAGGGTACCATTTTTATTTATGTAAGGATTGTCATATAGGTGGAAAGAAATACCAAATGTAAAGAAAATTCATTAATATTTTTTTAATTTGGCATCACATTTCATTTCACTGAATGCAGCAAATGTATTTCATTATTGATGACTCATATTATGAAATTAAGTAGGTAAAACATTGCCACACTGTAAAAAATTAAAAAGCGATTCCATAGAAAAATTGAATTCTATTTATTTAATAAGTCACAGCAGAGCAAACTTCCCATGACTTCACAAATAGTTTCTATTAATCTTTTAAATTGTCAGAAAAATTCTTGGAATATTGCAGATAAAAAAATCTACTTATCTGAAGAAAATAATTACCACCATGGCATTTAGCATGAAGTGATAGTGTGCTTTCCTTTTGTGTCATTTATTCATTTTTAAATAAGTTTGACTAAGGAATTAACCTTGAACACCGAATAACCCTGAATATGTTTAAATATACTACAGTGTTTAAAAGGTTCTTAGAGCAATTAAAGGCATGTACTGATTAAATATTAGTGTCTGGATGAATCACTTATTAGATGACTCGATTTGATGACTCTACTTATTAGATGACTCTAATGCATGCGTTTACAGGAGAAAATATTTCTTTGGCAGTGAGTATTTATGTGTCTCTAACATTCTCTGGTTTGTTATTAGATGACTCTAATGCATGCGTTTACAGGAGAAAATATTTCTTTGGCAGTGAGTATTTATGTGTCTCTAACATTCTCTGCTTTGTTATTGCAGAAATGTGTTTCAGAGTGACTTTATCTCTGCTTTCTTTTACAAAAATGATGCTGTTATCGGCTCTCAAAGTGAGGCGACAGCTATACTTTCTAACTTGTGCTCCTGAATCATAATGAGTAGTCCTGGCCCTGTGCATTTTTCTTGTGTTTTTGTACACCTCCACTCTGAAGCCAGAGATGACATGAAGCACTTAAAATCCTTTTCAAAAAAAAATACACATGGCCAAAGCGTCCTCTAAACACAAGCTTGCTGTTTAAGTAATCTCTAAACCTCAACCATGTAACTTATCAGGAAGAGCTTAATGTTAACTTCTAATTGAATTGTCTCCCAACAAAGACGTTTATCGAGCATCTACGTGTTTACTCAGGTAATGCACTAATGTTTTATGGTCATTATCTCTTATAACCTTCACAAAAAGGAAACACCATCAATCAGAGTAATTAAGTTGCTCAGGGTCCTAAAGCAAATAGATGTAGATCTGAGACTGGAAAAAGACTCATCTAAGCTAAATAGATTTATTTATATTATAATTTGGGAAATTTCAAGTAAAATATAAAACATTAACTGGATGGCAGTACTCAAAGGATCCTATAATCAAAGGATCTTTAAAGACTAAGCCACCTGGGTTCCAGGAATGATTGGAATACATAGTTACTACTAATCTTGAGTAAATTGTCTCTTAGAGAACCAGTTTTTCCATCCAAAAAATGAGGATAATGATACTGATGTTATTTTGAGAAATAAATGGGTTAGCACATGAATTGCACCTAGTAAAAGGCTTGATGAAGATCAAAATAGTAATTCTCTACCCTCTCTTTTTTTTCTCTTGTTAACAGCAAACTTGAGTGACTCACTAAAAATGTGAATAGTTTATTGAGAACTACACTCTTGAAACCCTTCCCTGGCATTGCCAGGTTAATTTTAGTTTCCCAATCAGATCTCTGTGCCTTTAAACATACTTTTTCTCTATCTGTATCCTCTCCAATGTTTCTTGTTCATCTTTGAATTCCTCTTCATTGTTCAAGATTACTTATACATTATATCCTTGGAGCAATATATTAAAAGAATGAATTAAGCTCTCACCACCATAAAAACATGTTTCTGACTTCCTATACATATCTAGCAACAAATAGTTGAGAATTCTGATTTGCCCCAGATCATCTAAGAAAAATGTACTAATCGACTGGACAAACGTATCACTGATTTGATAGGGGCTGGGGATACAAAAGTGAACGAGAATAAAAACAACACAAAAAGTGTGATCGAAGACTATATAGAATGTCCTAATTTATACCTTGAGTAGGGAATTGAGTGGTAATCTTTCAGTGGACAGTTGAGGCATGTTTATTTTCGCTTCACACAACTTACCATCAACTGCAGTCTCCTGTTTATTTGTAAGCTTGGTTTTTGTTAAGCTCCTCCCACTAGAATGTAAAATACACGGAGGCAGGGTTTTGTCATTATCTATCAATACATCTCTACCTCCCCACACACCCCTCCACCATAGCAAGAACATTAAATGCTCAATAACTACTCATGTAATGAATAAATGAGCAGCTGGGATTATAGCAGGGGAAAGTTCTTTAAAGAGGTAAGAGTTTATGGAAAAATTAGTGGTAGAAAAATCTTGGGGCCAGGGGTAGGTAACTCAGAGGCAATGCTTGAAATGAGGCTGGTGGAGAGGCAGAGTTTTGGTGACCATGTTAAAGAACTTGGATCTCATCCTAAGAAGTTCTCAAGCATCATATTCTTGGGTCCCTTCACTTGATTTAGTCCTAATGGAAAGGGGAAAAAAAAAAAACCATAAAAACTTTCTATTCCTCAGAGGAAGAAAAATCCTAAGCCCAACTACTCAGTAATATAAAAGTGGAAATTCAAGGAGGCTGAATGATTTGCTCATTCCACCCTCTGGGCCACCAGTGTTGCTGAAAAAACCCCAGGAACCTCCTAAGCCCCTTTCTAGTGCTCTCAATTACAAAATATGATACCATGGCTAAGTGCCTAATTATGCTCATAGGAAAACACCATAGAGGCATATAGTTCAATTACTGCTCTGAATGTAATGACATTGAAATTTGCTTGGGAATGTTGCTGCATTTCTCTCTTTTGAAAGGAATAGTTATTTTTGTGTTCAGAAGCCTGTCACTTTCTTCTAATATTCTAGTTCCCAATGCATCTTCAAGTAGAATCTCTTTTGAAGAAGGCTTATGCATGGCAGTTTTATTGCTTGAAAGCTCAATTTGTTCCAGGGATAAATCTCTGAGTAAAACAAATGGTATGTTTTCTAAAAAACCTCACAGCTATAGTTCTTCTTCCTGTTTTATGTCAAAAGAGATAAAGCTAGAGAAATAAATGGGAAGATGACCTGGTTAAGGTGGTTCAGAAATCTTATCATTCGGTGTAATTTACTACTAGCAACAGGACTAAATACAGCCAAAATATATGTTAAGGAGGATTTATTAAACTGAAGGGTAAGATGGTAGAAAGAAGAAAAAAGGAAGGGAAAAGGAAGAAAAACTCCATTTTTTATATACCACATCAAAAGGCCAAGTGTCCTGCTTCCAGTCAAGATAGTCCATGGGAAGCTTTGCAATTACAGAAGTAAATATCAATATTGCTTGCACTATTGAGCATCTATTAGGTGCCCATATCTTTAAGTGTATTTGCTTTGATCTTTACAACAGTGTTGCAAGTTCATTATTATTATCTTCATTTGGTAGAAAAGAACTCTGCAACTGGAACAGGCCAAGTAGCTCCCACAGCCACAGAGCTAACAAGTGTTGGAGACGATTGTCCATCCTCTCACCTGTTTTGTTCTAAAACCCAAAAGCTTTTTCCTTAGCTGTGCAGCCTATGGGAATTGCCACAAGTGTGGCCACAGCTGCCAAGAGCAACCACAGGAATCTGTCTTCAGTGTCTACTTTAAAATAAACAAACTACCTATGTCCTATCTCTAGGAGATGTTTCTTTTCAGATTGTTTTTGTGCGTTCTTGCCTCTTATTTCTTATAAACATCCGTTACCAATGATATCATGAGGAATTACAGAAGTTCAGATTTAACTATCACTTTCAACACCAAGACAGGGAAATACTCTCTCTTAGTTAAGAAATCTATTGTTGCCACCCATTATGGAGCAAGTAACCGACTCCAAGATGGCAAAGCCCTCGCAAACGCCTTGGGACACCACATGAGATAGGCAACCAGATAGAAAGTGGAAGCAAGGGAGTTATAATCTCAAATCCTAACCATTTTCATTCACAGCAGATGTAAGTTTCAGAAGTGCAGCCTGCAAGATTCTTGTGGGTAGTACAGATAAGATCACTCACATAAACCATGGATTTGCCATCTGGAGTGCATTCTCTGAAACTTGTGTTATCTGAGTAAAAAAATATTTTCTTGGCAAAATACTTCTGTCCTGTTACCATAGTCATAATGGCATTTTTTTCTCCTTTTTATCATATGTGTGTTTTTTCCAACTTGACCTATTTCTGGGACATATCTTAGAAATGGAAAAAAAATTAAGTTGATGTGATATAGCATCTGGTTTTCCATGATAAATAGGTTATATTTATTACCTTTATATTTTCCCTTTAATTATTAGTAATAGAAACCCTTTGAGCATGTTTTGATTTTAAATATTAAGTCAATGTATTTTGAATCACATTTATAAAATCAAATTTGTACCCCTGAAGCAAATTATTTATTGGAATTCCTAAGGTAACATCAGCTGTTTCTGATATTAGAGATTTAAAGATATAGAAAATTCTCCTTAAATAATTTGATTAGTCAAATATTTTCTATGAAAAGATTTATCAAAAATATTTGTGAAGCCTAGATTCACTGGCTTTAGTTTGGGTTCCAAGAAACTTGTTTGTTTGTTTGTTTGTTTGTTTAAGTAGGTTCCACACCAAGGAACTTTTAAAACACTGAGTTCACTTTACCATTTTCACCAGATAAACAACAGTTAAATTTCTCAAACACTACTGTGGGTACATATGTGAGTTAATATGTGTTCTTCACAATTTGTTTAAATCTTATTCTTTGTCAAACTTCAAAATGGAATGTCTGTGGGAAGAAATAAGCCATAGCTATAGATAATCATATTTTAGACATTTCTCTCTCAATGATGTTAGAAAAATAAAATCTTGATGTATACATACACATACACTCTTAACTTCCAAACAAATAAAAATTAACTCAAAAATTTTCAGTGGCCTCTGAAATTGACCAACAAAAAAAATTTCTCAGTGATTAAAAATAGTAAGGAAATAATAAAAATATTTGAACACGTAAGCCAGGAGTGTTCAAAGAATTTTTTTTCTTTAATTCACTAGGTTATTTGATATTATATTATGGAGAAAGAATGCAAATGTCTAATTCTATATTTTCAAATAAGTCCTGCATTTTATATTTTTTACATATGCACTCATTTGGAGAGAAAATACCTTAACATAAACTCTGTAATATATGTAATTTGACTAATCAAATCAGATTCCAATTTTGTTAACAAAGAGAGTCTAACAAATTGCATATGTGAGAATATTGTTTTTAAAATATCTCAAGGTTTTTTACTCTTTTTATGTATATGGAATTGATCATTGCATAATGAGAATGGGACCAGTACTTTCATTGACTTTATTTGGCAAGTTGCATTGATATTAGTAAGATTTTTATCAGCAAAATGTTTTAATAATGCTTTGTTTTGTAATATGAAGAAATAACAGAAACTCAATAATTATTGTGTCTACTTTCATTGGAACTAGACCCCAGATGTTTAAACAAACATTTTTATTTAATTTTTAGAGAAATTCTCCAAGGTAGTTATTAACCTTATTTTACAAATAAGAAAACTGAATATGCAGAAGTTAAGTCACTAGCTAAACTCATCCAATTCATGAATCAACCCCAAGATTGATTTCAAAGCCTGTGCTTTTACCACTAAACTGTCTTTCCTGTAAGCTAGATGCTTATTTTCTGCCAGTGCCAACTATTTTAGTGTTAATTTTAGGTTGCGTTGCAAGTGCTTATAATCTCTTCTCCACTTGGATCAGTCAGGAGACACTAAAATTTGCTAACAGTTTTAACTCTGAAATATTCGTGCCTTAACATAACTGAGGTTTATTTCTCAATCACTCACAGGCACTGTTGGATTGATGACATGAGTTCTGTTTCAAAGGTCACTAAAGGTCCTAGTGTGCCAGAGACTCCACCACATGGAACCTTAGAAATGGCACATAAGACTGGAGAGAGAGAAGATGGAGAGAGAGAATGTAGCATGGCACAGTCTTTTCAGTGTGTTAGCCTGGAATAACACAAGTCACCTGCTCACATTTCATTGGCACAGACCACCTAACTAATAGGGGCCCACATAACTACAAGGTCTTAGGGAAGACCAGTGTTTCTTATACAGGGAAAAAGAGGAAAAACTGTTTATTGGTGAACACTAGTAATGTCTATTATAGCCTTCCTATTATATGCTAATTGATTAGCATGAAGAGGTCTTTTAGGTATACACTGATATAACTAAATAAAGAATTCCTTCCAAATTATTTAAGGAAAGGCACATAGACAATATGACAAATGATAGAATATAAAAGAAGCAGCAAGGAAGCACAAAAACAAACAGAATAAGCAAAAGAATGGAATAGATGTGGGAAATAAAGCCAAACACAATCCTAAGAAGATACTGATTAGAAAGTAACATAAAGCTGCAAAGAAAAAAAAATGGTATTGGCTCAATTAAAGAAAAGAAGACAATTACAATACATGCCAAGGGAAGAAGTGACACTTCCATCTAGAGTTAAGGTATGAGTAATTCTATGAGTCAAATACAGCCAAAAAGAAGGAGATGAAATCAAAGATGTACACAGAGGAGCTTATATGATCTTAAAGAGATTCATTACAAAATATTAAAGTATTAAAATCAGTTAAATATCCAAGTCAAGTCAACAGGAAAGATTACTAAAATATATGTGATGAAAGCAATAGGAATGACTTAATAAAGATTAGTGAATTTTGGAATAACAGGGAAAAACAGAATCAATCACAAATTCCCCAGACATGGTTCTTGGAAAACAGCAAACAGCAGCAGCAGCAGCAATAATAGTTGCATGGACAAGAATGATATTGGTAATTTGAACAAAATAAAAAAAACATACACATCCACCAAATTAACAACAAGAAGGTTAAGGTATAAAAGACATTAGGAAATTTTTTAAAAAAAATTAGATATTCATACTTTTATCAACTAATTAATAATATCTGAAATCCGGGATGAAATATCATTGTTGGTAAAATATAAATTGTATCATTTGATCCAAGAAGAGAAGCATATGTAGAGTCAAATAACTGCAAAATAAATTGGGAAAGTTGTTGACAGAAATCCTTGAACACTATTTAAAATTCAAATAATTTCAAGTGTGGATTCTTTCAAAACATCAAGAGAAATAGAAGAATTCTGTTATTTAAATTGTGTCTGAACTCAGAAAGAGAAGAAAATTTTTCCAATTATTTTGTACAGTGAGGATTAAATATACACTAATATCTGACAAAGATAACACAATTTTAAAAAATTACCTATGAAATTAGTGCAGAAATATGACATATTCCCCAAATATTATACAATTTTATAATAAAATATTTTAAATTTTGTGTTTGCAAGTGGAATTATCCTTAGGATGAAGGGATAGTTTATTATCGGAAATCTATTAATATGATTAATTGTATCAATAAGTTACAAGTCATATGATCTTATCAATAGACACTAAAAAGTATTTGCTAAAATTCAGTGCCTATCTTTTCTTAAAAGCCATGAAGAAAATAAGAATAGAAGGATACTTCCTTACATGCTAAATTTTATTATGTTTAAAACCAGCATTATATAAATGTCAAATTTAAATGATGGTATACATCTCATAGTTAGCAAAATGCTTTATAGAAAGGTATAAAAGTGTTCTATTAAAGTCAGGATTGAGAAAAACAAAGATGCTTGCTGCCATCTCTACAATTTAATATTGTCGTACAAATGCCAAAGAACTTAGAGAAGAAAATAAGATGTGTGAGTAATGGAAGAGAGAATAAAAATACATGAATGCCCGTAAATGTTATCACTGTATCATCTTGGCTTAGAAAGGCCAAGAACTTAACTAAAAAAACAATAGAAGCAGTGAGAGAGCTCAGTAAATTGCCAAATAATCTAAATAAGATGCACAATGCTCTAAAAACCTCCTAAAACAGCCAGATAGAATGGAAATAAAAGAAAAAAGATGGTTAGCTATGATAATAATAATAAGTCAAATTTCCAAGAAACTTTAAATAAATGGATAATAAGCATAAATATATATATATAAGCTACAGACTTTATTAATAGGTAGAAAGGGAGATTTCAATAAAAACAGAGATATTCTTATTCTTCATTGAGACACTTAGAAGATGTTGCTGTACTTAAGTCAATCTAAACATTCCATGCAATCCCACCAGGATGTTTGAAACTCTATTAAAATGATTCTAAAGTTTCTCTGGAAGAGCAATCATGAGGAAATTTTGAAATATAATAGTAATGTGCTATGTAATAATAAAGCAGTGTGGTACTGGCCCATTATGGGCAAATCAATAGAAAGGACCAGATAAAAGAGATAAGACTTAGTCTCTATGGGATAATTTTATCCTAAAGTATATAATAAAAATGGCATTCAAATCAGTGGCAGATAGATTATTCAATAAATAGCACTGAGATAACTACCTAGTGTAATAGAACGAAAATAGTCTATAATAGCATATACCTAAAGCCTACAGATTTGGCTTTCTAGATCTTTTCCCCAAATCCCTCCTCTTCTCCTTTCATTACTGTCAGTATCTAGGTGAAGCCACCATCGGTTCTCTCTGGGACTATTAGAATAATCTCTTAATTCCTCTCCTGAATTCCATTTTTCTGTATGAATTTATATTTAAATAAACATCAAAATGAACTATTTAGAGTTTTAAAAGATAGACATTAAGAGAAAGAGATTTATATTAGTAGAAAATTTCAAAACAGTTTTCTGAGACATGTTAGTCATCCCATAATTTTGTTTATGGATGGGTTATAAGGGCAGTATTTTAACAACATCTCATCTACTAAATGATTTCGTGCCTAGAGAGAAATTATAAAATGTGATATAGAAAAGTTTCTGTGTTATTTTTTTTTAAAGATTTTATTTATTTATGCATGAGAGACATAGAGAGAGAGAGAGAGAGGCAGAGACACAGGCAGACGGAGAAGCAGGCTCCATGCAGGGAGCCTGACATGGGACTTGATCCCGGGTCTCCAGGATCCCGCCCTGGGCTGAAGGCAGTGCTAAACCGCTGAGCTACCAGGGCTGCCCAAGTTTCTGTGTTAAAATGTAATTATCCTTTGATTTTTCTCTGATTTCGTAGTAAGAAATAAATGTTAGTGTGAATAATACATAACAGTAAATGATATAGAAGCATTTATCTTGCTTTGGGAAAAGTTATATACTATTTTTAGAAGTAGGTTTTCCTTTGTAATAATCACATTTTTACATAGGGTCACATTAAAATTTATTGCGTTTTCTGAAGAAGGGGCTAGACTTGGGAAATCATAAAGGATGGTCCTCCATCCAGCTGTTTCATTTCCTGGGGACTTTTACGGAATGCAGAGTTCTAGTAGATCCCCCAGAACCAATGAATTGGAATTTGAATTTCCATAAAATCTCCATGACATCCTTGAGAACATTAAGGATTAAATATTAATTTCAAATAATTTAAGATTACCTTCGGGGATAATCCCAGTTTAATCTGCTACTTGACATTTTCTTTGTACAACACCCAGAGTCACAGAGGATACTCAATTCAGTGTGTCTCTCTGCCTACCTCTTTTCTTCTTGATCCTTTCACCAAATTAGACATTAATATATATTATAGAAAATGAGGATTGATAGAAAGTTTCCCTCTCATCTTCTATCATATCAAGTTTTATCAAGAATCAACTGTAATCATCCAGAATACAAAAGTTAATATCATGAGAAGTAGTATATTTTTCTTATTTGTAAAAGAAACTCTACAGGCATATCTTGGAAACATTGCAGGTTCAGTTCCAGATCATCACATGAAAGTGAATATCAAAATAAATCAAGTCAAATGAATTTTGGTTTCCCAGCACATGTAGATGTTGGGTTTACACTATAGTGTAGTCTATTAGGTGTGCAATAGCATCGTAGTTAAAAAAAATGTACGTACATTAATTTAAGACTTTTATTCATAGAAAATGCTAATCATCATCTGAGCTTTCAGTGAGTTATAATCTTTTTGTTGGAGGTGGGCCTTGCTTGATGCTGACGGCAGCTGACTGACCAGGGTGGTGGCTGCTGAAGGTTGAGGTGGCTGTGGCAATTGCTCAAGATTCAATTGAATCTTCCTTTCATGAATGATTTCTCTGTAGTGTGTGAGGCTGTTTGCTAGCATTTACCCACAGTAGAACTTCTTTCAATATTGGAGTCAGAAAAAAAAATATTGGAGTCAGTCCTCTCAAACCCTGTGCTGCTTTATCAACTAAGTATATGTAATATTCTAAATCCTCTGTTGTCATTGCAACAATCTTCACAGCATCTTCACCAGGAGTAGATTCCAGCTCAAGAAACCACTGTTTTTCCTCATCCATAGAAGCAACTCAGCCATGGAAGTTTTATGAGATATCATGAGATATCACATCTTTAGGCTCCACTTCAAATGTTAGTTCTTTTTTTTTTTTTTTTAAGATTTTATTTATCCATTCATGAGACACACACACACACACACACACACAGAGAGAGAGAGAGAGAGAGAGAGGCAGAGACACAGGCAGAGGGAGAAGCAGGCTCTATGCAGGGAGCCCGATGTGGGACTTGATCCCGGGTCTCCAGGATCAGCCCTGGGCTGAAGGTGGTGCTAAACCACTGAGCCACCTGGGCTGCCCCAAATGTTAGTTCTCTTGCTATTTCTATCAGATCTGTAGTGACTTCCTCATGAGCCCCTCCAAGTCATCCATGAAGGTTGAAATTAACTTCTTCCAAACTCCTCTTCATGTTGATATTTTGACCTCTTCCTTATAAATCATGAATGTTCTTTTTTTTTAAATATTTTATTTATTTATTCATGGCAGACACACAGAGAGAGACAGAGACAGAGACAGAAGCAGGTTCCATGCAGGGAGCCCGATGTGGGACTTGATTCCAGGTCTCCAAGATCACACCCTGGGCTGAAGGCAGCGCTAAACCGCTGAGCCACCTGGGCTGCCCTAAATCATGAATGCTCTTAATGGCACCTAGAATGGTGAATCATTTCCAGAAGGTTTTTAATTGACTTTGCCTAGATCCATCAGAGGAATCACTATCTATGGCAGCTATTGTCTTTCATAACGTATTCATTAAATAAAACTTGAAAGTCAAGATTACTTCTTGATCCATGGGCTGCAGAATAGGTGCTGTGCTAGCAGTCATGAAAATAACATTAATCTTGTGGTCTATGTCCATCACAGCTCTAGGGTGACCAGCTGCATTGTCAATGAGAAGTAATATTCTGAAAGAAATCCTTTCTTTTTCTGAGCAGGAGGTCTCAACAGTGAGCTTAAAATATTCAGTAAACCATGCTATAGACAGATGTGCTGTCATTCAGGCATTTGTTCCATTTATAGAGCACAAGCAGAGTAGATTCAACATTATTCTTAAGGGCCCCAGGAGTTTGGGAGTGGTCAGGGAACACTGGCTTCAACTTCAAGTCACCGGTTGCATTAGCTCCTAACAAGTCAGCCAGTCATTTGAAGCTTTGAAGTATGACATGGACTTTTCCCTTTCTTCTCTCTCTCTCTCTCTCTCTTTTTAAATTTTTTTGACTTTTCCCTTTCTACTACGAATACTAGATGGCATCTTCTTCCCACAGAAAGCTGTTTTTTTTTTCTGTTCTACATTGAAAATCTATTGATTATCATAGCCACCTTTATTAATTATCTGAGCTACACCTTCTAGATAACTTGCTGCAGCTTCTCCATCAGCACTTGCAGCTTCACCTTGCACTTTTCTATTATGGAGACAGCATCTTACTTAAATCTCATGAAACAACCTCTGCTAGCTTCAGACTTTTCTTCTGCTGCTTCCTCACTTCTCTCAGCCTTAGTAGAATTAAAGAGAGTTAGGGCCTGGCTCTGGATTAGGCTTTGGCTTCAGGGAATGTTGTGGCTGATTTGATTTTCTAACCAGACGACTACAACTTTCTCCAGATAAGCAATAAGTCTGATTCATTTTCTTGTCATTTGTATGTTCACTGGAATAGCATTTTTAATTTCTTTAAAGAATTTTTTTTTTTTTTTTTTTTTTTAGTTCAAACTTAGCTAACCGTTTGGCACAGGAAACCTAGCTTTTGGCCTGTATCTGTTTTAGACATGCTTTCCTCACGAAGCTAAATAATTTCTAGCTTTTGATTGATAGATAGAATGTTTGATTTTCTCAGTGCAAAAAAGATATTTTTATTATGGAAAGGGGATAGGACCTCTGGGCATAAAGAGCTGTACTGGGAATATGAGGAATAAGTAATTATATACTTTTTAGTTAATGGAGGTAGAGGACAGTCTGTAAGGAATTTGGAAGCAAGGCTTCCAGTGAGAGATGTGCCCCTCTTCCTCTCCCTTGAGCACTTGAAAGCCGCTGTAGGTTACTAATTAGTCCAATTTCAATATTGTTGTGTCTCAGGAAATAAGAAGGCTCAAAAAGAGACACAAGGTAACATCAGTTAGTGGAACAGTCAGAACACACAAGGCATTTGTCTGTTAAGTTCGCCATCTTCTACGGATGCAGTTTGTGGCTCTCCAGAACCAATACAATAGTTGCATCAAAAATCACTGCTCACAGATCACCATAGCAACTATAATAGTGATGACAAATTTTGAAATGTTGCAAGAATTACCAAAATGTGACACAAGGGAACACACAATGAGCAGCTGCTGTAGGAAAAATGGTGCTGATGGACTTGCCTGACATAGAGTTGCCACAAACCTTCAGTTTGTAAATAAATAATTAATTAAAAAAAACAATATCTGCAAGTGCAATAAAGGAAGTGCAATAAGAAGAGGTATGCCTCTATTTTACTTCTAATTGTTTCAAGCTATATTTCATTGCTAACTCTGGACTATTTGCTCCTGTTGCCAATAGCCCTTTTTAAAAAAGATTTTACAGTGCAAAGCATTATATAGAAATGAAAACACTGGAACAATTTGTTTCACTATGTCAATGTGTTACTCCCTATGACATCTACAATCTCTATCGACAACTATGATTTCACAGCTTATGAATGACTTTGAACGTAGTGCAAACTGGAATTATATGTCTCAGATTCTGAGAATATGCTTTAAATGTGTCCATTATATCTAAATAAATATAAGTATACATATATTTTTTCTTCCCCAGAAGAGAGATTTTTTTTCATCGCATTTTATCTCTTCACTCAAAGTAACCTTGGACAATAATTATGGGTGTGCTTTTGAGGGATAAGCATTTTCTAATCTTTCTACTGTTGTCACAGCAGGAAATTGCTTGTTGGTATCATGTATTTCATTTAAAAGCAGACAATCTACTCAATAAGATAAATCTTAGCCATATGTTGTGGCCTAAAAAAATTCATATATGGAAAATATATTGTGTAAGCTACTTACAAAATTGTCCGAGCTGTCATTATTTCAAGGGTTTGGCAAAGGTAAACATGAGATGTATATACGTTGTTCTTCTGAATTTCAAAGTACACAGTAATTTTTATTTCTCATAATAGTACCTCTCTTTCAACACTGGAGACTTTTTCCAATATGCCTTCTTAGACTACAAATGGGGGAGAAATCTTTTTTTTTTTTTTTTGTTCCAAAGGGAAAATTCAGACTGTGTAAATCCTGGAGAATAGGCATCGGAACTTTATGGAGAGAGGATGCAGCGAGTGTTGCAGGTCTCCAGGCCACAGTGTGGGGGCACTGGGTGGTCCAAGGAAGGAAATGGCATCACACGCAAGGCAAGCAATGGACAGTTAAATTCTACCTGTAAACTTCTATTCACTCTTACAGCAACTATGTATTAACACCTGCATTGTTCCAGGCTCCATCCTAGGTACTCAAGACAAAGCACTGAACATGACAGATAAAATTGTCTGTCCTCAAGAAGCTGTTATTCTGGTGGAAGAAGACACAAATAAATGGGGAAGAAAATTAAGTATATAGATATTAGGTAATACGTGTTATGGGAAAATAAGTAAAGCAGTAAAGGCTCATGGACCGTATTAGGAAGGGTTTCTCTAAATAGGGTGGTAAGTTGCATTTCAAGAATCAGTTTAACATTATCTCATTCTCACGTTCCTCTCTATTTTGTGAGATGGATGATGACTAAATGAGAGGCATAGAGTCCTGTGTTTCAAGACTAATTTCTTTTTCATTTTTCGTTCAATTATTTATTCAGGTTTTAATATGTTATATATGGGGGCACCTGGGTGGCTCAGTCGGTTAAATGGCTGCCTTCAGCTCTGGTTATGATATCAGAGTCCTGTGATCGAGACCCACGTCAGGCTTCCTACTAAGCAGGGAGCCTGCTTCTCCCTCTCTCTCTGCCCTCCCCTCATGCTCCTGCTCTCTCTCTCTCTCTCAAAGAAATAAATAAAATATTTTTTAAAAATTTAAATGAATATATATATATATATATATATATATATATATTACTGACTGTCTGGCTGGACAGACAGTCTCCTGTTACTGACTGTCTGGCTTTATCACCTACATTCTCTGAGCTCAGCCAGTTCCAGCCACCATGGCCTCCTTACTATTCCTCAGATACACCAACTCCTGTCTGAGGACTTGTGTGTGGCTGTTTCCCTTACCTTGAAGTTCTGTCCTTTGGATATCTAAATAGCTTGTTTTCTTAATTAGTTTTGGTCTCTCTTCAACATGACATCTTCAGAGAAGCCTTTCTTGAACCTTGACTAGAAAATACCCACCCCTCTCCAGCCCCATAAATCAATTCCTGTACTGGGTCTCAATTCTATTCATCAACAGAGACCGAAAATTACATCCTTGAAGTGGACAGTCCATGTAAAACCTCTCCATATGGGTGACACTTAAGCTGAGAACAAAAATGACACAGATGGATTCAGTCAGGTGAGTGACAGGAGGAGTGCATTCTAGGCAAATGGAAACATGTAAGAAGTCTAAAGCTTGACAGGTTTGAATTTCAAAAGGCAGTGTGACTAGAGCAAGGAAGGCAAGGGGCAGCAAGTTTTTAGATGAGGGTACAAAGGTGGGCAAGCGCCACACCACGTAAGAGCTTTAGTTTACAGTGAACAGTTTAGGTTCTGATGGGAAGGCATCATAGAATTTTAAGCAGGGTGCTAGTATGTTTGATGTATATATAAATATCTATATGGAGACATTAAGTGAGGCTGGTGTCCTGGGGAAACATGGCTAAAGTGTAATTTTAGCATCTAAACAAAATGAAAGATGTCAATTAAGCAAGAAGGATTTATTGTGTATCAATACATGTTTTTCATCATGTAAGGTATCACAGAGACAGCTCATATATCCTCAGTCATAGATATTCTTTTCTAGCTTAATTACTGTCAAATGTAAATGCATTCATTCTTTGTCATTGAAACACAATAGTGAGTGAGAAAAATAGACAGTTCTGCTCTTCAAGGAGCTTGCAGTCTGGTAGAGAATAAAATGAAAATATTGCCTCAAAAATCCATGACTTAAAATTGTAATGATTATTGTAAACAAATACTCTAATGTGCTATGCAAACATTTGAGGTGCCTGATTTAATCTGTGTTATCAGGTGAAACTTCTGGGTTCAAAGATTATTTCCACTGAATCTAAATGAAGAGCAGGAAGAGATGATGGGGATAGGAGTAGAGGGAAAAATCATTGCATGCAGAGAAACATGTATGAAGCCCCTGAACTGATGGAGGCTTAGTGTCATTGAGAAATTGGTAGAAAGCCATTGTGACTGGAGGGCAGAGGCACCTCACTAGAGAAGGAGAGTCAGGTAGAGGTCAGCCTAATAGGTCTTTATAAGCCATATTAAAAGTAATGGAAAATCACTGAAAGATTCTAAACTGGGAACAGCACGATCAGATTCTCATGTTTTAAAGATCCTTCTGGCTCTTATGCCTGCAATAGGTTTGGGAGAAAGTAGGGCAGGCTCATAAGTGTAGGAGGTCTCTTTCTTTCTTTCTTTCTTTCTTTCTTTCTTTCTTTCTTTCTTTCTTTCTTTCTTTCTTTCTTTCTGGAGATTCTTATAGTACCCTATTTATATGGTTATTTTATATATGCATGAAACTAAAGAGGGCTAATGTTTGGATGGGACTGGAATGCTGGTGGTAGTGAGGCTGGGAAGCATGTAGATTCAAGATTACAGAAGTGAATAGATGAAGAGATAGGTTAAAAGCAACCTTTGTAGAATCAAAAGATGATGGTGCCCTTCACGAAGTTAGGGCACTGTGTAGTATTGTGTTGGTTTTTAAAACAATACGTTGTTCTAGCCTCTGCACAGTGACCTTGTAAAGTCAAATGAAAGTTCAAAGACCGCACTATATTATAGGTATTGCTTACTTTTAAGGACTTTATGTTTTAGATACAGTTTTTGCATTGAAGCCAGATACATTCTCTATAAATGGAAACTCTTTTTAACACTTGACTGCTTTTACATACTTATTTTATATATCTAGCAAGTTAACCTTGTTAATTTTCCCCACAAAAGCATATTTATCAATACCTTCTTACCAGGAAAACCTTCTTCATATCTAATAATTATAATTGATGAGGACTAAGGGGTTTTTGCCTCAAATCTAACCTCCAGCTTCTCACTCTGCAAGCTATCCGTATCCTTGAGGTCCAAAGGGGGAATTTTATTCAATGAGTGGCACACATTTCCCACTTTTATACATTAATCTCCAGGTAATGATACTTTAGGGATGTGGAGATTCTTTCTTCCCATCTCACGCTTTCATATTATTTCCTAATAGGATGTCTTCCCTTTAGGTAATATTCACAGTGGCATTTAGTACACTCACAGTGTTGTACGAACATTACCTCTCTTGATTTCTGAAATATTTTCATCACCCCCCCCCAAAAAAAGCCCCATAGACATTAAGCAGTGACGCTCCATTTCTTCTCCGAGCCTCTGGCAGTCACTAATCTGCTTTATGTCAAAGCATGTTACTTCAGTTGTTCATATTAGCACTCACTTTTTCTAATTTACATTCAACTTGCCAACATATAGTATAACACCCAGTGCTCATCTCATCATATGCCCTCCTTAATGCCTGTCAACCAGTTACCCTATCCCCCTACCCACCTTTCCTTCCAAAACCGTTTGTTTGTTTCCCAGTATTAGAAGACTCTTGTGGCTTATCTTCCTCTCTATTTTTTTCTCCACTAAGTTTTCCCCCATTCCCTTATGGTCCCTTTTACTATTTCTTATATTCCACATATAAGTGAAACCATATAATAATTGTCTTTCTCTGCTTGACTTATTTCACTCAGCATAATACCCTTCATTTCCATTCACATCAATGTAAATGGTAGGTATTCATTTTTTTCTGATGGCTGAGTAGTATTCCATTGTATATATAAATCACATCATTATCCATTCATTTGTTGGAGGACATCTTGGCTTCTTCTACAGTTTGGCTATTGTGGATATTGCTGCTATGAACGTTCCCATCATTTCACCACATCTGTAACTTTGGGGTAAATACTCAGTAGTACAATTGCTGGGTCATAGGGTGGCTCTGTTTTCAACTTCTTGAGGAACCTCCACACTGTTTTCCAGAGTGGCTGCACCAACTTGCATTCCAACCAACCAGTGCAAGAGAGTTCCCTTTCTCCACATCCTTTCCAACATTTGTTGTTTCCTGTCTTGTTAATTTTAGCCATTCTCACTGGTATATAGTGATATCTCATTGTGGTTTTGATTTGTATTTCCCTAATGACAAGTGATATGGAATATTTTTTCATGTGTCTGTTGGACATGTGTAGATATTCTTTGGAGAAATGTCTGTCATGTCTTCTGCCCATTTCTTGACTGGACTGTTTATTTTTGGGGTGTTGAATTTGGTAAGTTCTTTATAGATCTTGGATACTAGCCCTTTATCTAATTTGGCATTTACAAATATCTTCTCCCATTCTGTAGGTTGCCTTTTAGTTTTACTGACTGTTTCCTTTACTATACAGAAGCTTTTTATCTTGATGAATTCCCAATAGTTCATTATTGCTCTTGTCTCCTGTGCCTTTATAGACGTGTCTTGCAAGAAGTTGCTGTGGCCAAGATAAAAAAGGTTGCTGTCTGTGTTATCCTCTAGGATTTTGTTGGGTTCCTGTTTCACATTTAGATCTTTCATCAATTTTATCTTTGTGTATGATATAAGAGAATGATCAAGTTTCATTCTTCTGCATGTGGCTGTCCAATTTTCCCAACACTATTTATGAAAGAGACTGTCTTCTTTCCATTGGATATTCTTTTCTGCTTTGTCAAAGATTAGTTGATCATAGAGTTGAGGGTCCATTTCTGGATTCTCTATTCTGTTCCATTGATCTATGTAACACTTTTTTTTCTAACACTCACTTTTATTTGAAAAAAATTTCCTCAGAATATACTTAACATTTAATAATATGAAAATTTTGCTCTATAAAATTTGAAAATTTCACCAGCATAAAATTAACATTCAGATATAATCTGCAAATTCTAATTGAATACACAAATTTAAATCTCTCAATTTTTAAGTATTCAGATTCATTTAACAAATATTAACTGATGTCTTCTTTATACTAGAGATTGGAAAGATAAAAAAGAATATAAAACATGGTCCTTACAAGCAGGGAATAAATTTTAGTAAATTTACTCTGAGTAGTCAGTTTAAATTCAGTCAGTAGTAAGTTTAAATTCAGAATCCCTCTTATTTCACAGGTGGAGAAACTGAGGCCTAGGTTCTAGGCAATGTTTCCAAGTCATGCACTATATCAACCAGAAGCCATTTGTGAATCAGGGTGTTGGAGCTTTATTGCCCAAGTCTATGCAATAGAAAAGGTCCAATGGATTGAATCTGTCTGGTAGTCTGCTATGAGCATGATGGGTATACCAGGAAAAAAAGAATCTAATTGTCTAATGGGACAATTTCAATGGTTTAATTGGAATAATCTATATCCTGAATAAAATTTAAATGCTGTTTCCAAGAAGAGTTCATTTCAAAGTATGAGGACTGGAGTACATCTTTCTCAGATAAATAGATGGATGGAGATAGACAGAGAGAGAGAAAGAGAGAGAGAGATGATAGATAGATGATAGAGATGAGCAGAAAGAGAATTTCTTCTAGTTGCAAACAACTACTTTGTCACTTTTGAAAAAATTAGGGAGGAAATTTATTGACAGGATACTAGGCATCTCCAGTATTTTTCAAAAAGCCGGGGAGTCCTATCACTTAAATCCAAGGACTTTTAGGCTCTGCATCTCTTCTTTCTAAATGTCAAACTCCTAAGGGAGAATCTGACTTGCCTGTCTTGGGTCAGGTGTCTGCCAGTGGATTGATCAAGTATGGTAAGGATTAGAGGGACAAGAATAACCATGACTTTGGTGGAATATTCCACCAGTGCAGGAGTCTTGCAGAAAAGGGACAATAATGTCAGTGGGATAAATTGCTCAAGAGGTTTCTATTATGAAGATATTAATGTTTGTTTCATGTGCAATTGAAAAATATATTCTTTTAAAAAGGATGCGACATTAGAAGGTCAGGAAAACCACATTTTGCAGTTAAGTAACTTAAATTATCAGACAAGGAAAACCAAAACCAAATAGCTTCAAAGCTACCTTATACAATTACCAATTTGATCAGAGATACAAAACTGTAATGAAATTTTTCAATGCATTATAGCTATGCTTTTTATGTAATTACAGTTATATATTTTAGATATCACAAAATAATAAAAGAATACTGATGTAAAGTTGCAGACACTGTATTTCTGGATTGAAAAATATGATTCATAAATGAAATGCTGATCATATTCTTATCACTTTGATCTCTGGTAAAAAGTGGTAATTTCTTCTGCATACTCCAAGTCCTACCCAGATGAGCCAGGCAGGGTGATCTGCAAGCTTAGAACATCTTTCTTGTTTCTTTACCTCAAGATTTCGAGAAAGGTCCGTACAGTTTCCTTTTTACCTCTTAGAAGCCTGGATGGTGTCTAAGTCACGGCAGGAAACAAAGGATGAAGCACTGGATCCTGTAAACTTGCTTCAACAACACAGCTCTGGTTTTGTTTGTTTTCCTTATTGGTTTCAGCTTCAGGCTTAGCTTGAAGAAAAGGCTCTGTTTCTAAAAATAGTCAAGATCCTAAGCAAGAGGAGAGTTGCAGAAGTTTTCATGATTGGGAAAGAGATTGAGATAGACCTTGAAAAGCACAGGAATTAATAGGTGGCAAGACGGGGAGACACAAGTCAAAGCAAAGGAAGAATGTGAATGAAAATTAATCAAGCAGGTATAGAGAGGTAGAGATAGAAAAAACTTTCCTACAAGATCCCCTAGTCACATTCTCACACCTTTGGCATTTTATTAATGCTTTTCCTTTTCAAGAACAATACCTAGGGTTAATGGGGAAGAAAAGTAAGTTGGGCCTGGAGTCAGAAAACCAGGGTTTAATTATGGTTGTGTTATGCAATGACTGGGATATTTGACAAATTATTTACTCTTATAATCCTTACTTTGCTAATTTGCAAAAGAGATCTTATAATAACACTTGGTTTATAGGGCTTCCATTATAAAGCTTATACCCAGAAGATAATGGAGGCAATGAAAAAAATAAACAAGTAAATGTATACCGTGCTAATTGGTGGTAAGAGTTATCAAATAAAGGAGAGTGAAGGTGGTTTACTTGGGCAGAACAGTGGAAGAGGCTATGATCTGAGATGGTCTCTGAAAGGATGGCATTGAAGCAAAGACTTCAGAGAAATCATGCACCAAGCCATGCAGTTTTCTAGAGAAAGAATGTTTCCAGCAAAGGGAGTGGCAGATAGAAAATTCCTGAAGTGGGAGCACACTTGGCATAACCTAAGATCCCCCTGAACAGTAAGGAAGAAAGAGTAAGGAAGAAACAGTAAGGAAGCCAGAGTGGTTGATGCAGAATCACCAAAGGTTGAAAATGGTTATCAGAGAGGAAGTTGAGCTGGGGATGGGGGACAGATGTGGGAGGGTCTTATGGGTTGTGGCGAGGACCTTAGATTTTTTTAAAAGATTTTATTTATTTATTCATGAGAGACAGAGAGAGAGAGAGAGAGAGAGAGAGAGAGAGGCAGAGACACAGGCAGTGGGAGAAGCAGACTCCATGCAGGGAGCCCAAAATGGGACTTGATCCCTGGACTCCAGGATCATGCCTTAAGCCAAAGGCAGATGCTCAATGGCTGAGCCACCCAGGTGTGAGCCACACAGGTGTCCTCAGGACCTTAGATCTTAACATGAGAGTTATTGGAAACCATTGAAAGATTTTGAGCAAAGAAGTGACACAAAAAAACATTTTAAAAAAACTATGTGGGCTATTCTATGGAAAACAGATAGTATGGGTAGAAGAAGCAGGGGGATCAGTTGGAAGTTTACTGCAATAATTTGCCATCTGTAATATGAAACATTATCGTTATATTTTCTTTTTTCTCCATTGTACCCCAAGAAACCCAGTTTAGCTTTGAGCATTTTCCCCTACTTCTTAGGTCTAGGAAAAGGAGAAGTGAGAATTGGCCCATAGAATACAATTCCCATTAAAACTAACTTTTTAGGGACGCCTGGATGGCTCAGTGGTTGAGCGCCTGACTTTGGCTCAGGGTGTGATGCCCAGAGTCACAGGATCGAGTCCCATATTGGGCTCCCAGCATGGAGCCTGCTTCTCTCTCTGCTGCCTGTGTCTCTGCCTCTCCCTGTCTGTGCCTCTCATGAATAAATAAGTAGAAATCTTTTTAACCAAAACCAAAAAAACCCCCTAACTTTTTGGAAAGGTAACTTATTCAACCTCTGGTCTGTCCTACTTGACAATGATGCATAGTTGTTGGTGCTTGAAAATGGCTGTAATGCTAGAAACCACAAGGAGGTATTTTAAATTTTGCTTGTTTGTTTCACAAGTAGAGTTTTCTTTGTTGGATAGAAGCAAATAAAGAAACATAATTTCTCCTGGGCCAGATTCCTTTTATGCATGCATCTGTACCGAGAAGCATCTTGCTTAGAAGAGCTGTGACCTTGGAAAGCTAGGGGGAAAAAAGCTGAGTTAAAGAACCATTCATTATAAACTTTATGAATACATTATCAGTTTGAGAAAAACATAGCAAGATAATTTTTAAATAGCATATTAGTACTTGCACTATTTGGTTTTAATGGGTTGTTGACAACACAATCATAAGTATATGGAAGCCATAAGCTGTTGTGTTGAGGTTGTTTTGTGTAGTTATTCAATTTTCAAAACATGACAACTTTTATAAAGGTTGCTCTGTTTCCTTGTCTCTAAATACTTATTTTACTGTTAAATGTTTTGCAAAGGTGAACAAGGAAAGGATTCTTCAGTTGTTTCTTTTTCTATCCTTAACATAGATCCGATTTAGTACAAAAGCTTTGATCCAGGGCTGGCTTAGACACCACATATGCCTAAACCTATGATCTTCTAACGTTCTAGGTTCAGGGAAAGCCATAGTGAAGAATATTATTTTGGACACAGTTTAAAAAACTGCAAGTAGTTCTGTTGTTACAAAATAGTCACCTTATTTGCCCTTCATTTTAAAAGAGGCTGGTGATTTTAGAAGTTATTTTCCATAGCTACACAGCACTCATCGGCATTCATCCTGCCACCTCATCATACAATATTTGCCACTGAGACTTCTATGTTACAGGAAACCACACTTCCAAAAACTTGCCATTTCCCAAATCTCACTGAAATGACTCAGTTACCGCCTGAGTTTTCTGACTTTGTTGCCAAACTGCTCTCATTTCTCTACAATCTCCCTTTTAATGAAAATTGGAGCTACAAATATTCCATTTCAAGTTCTACTGGTTGTTGAGTCATTTTTTTTGAATAGACAGTTACTACTCCAGCACTCCATAATTTTTCCAATAAACACTATCATAGATTATATAGGCATACATGTGGGAGTGGGGACAGAGGGTAGGGGAACAAGAATAGGAATCAAGATAGAGATACAGATCAGTAGAAGAGTTGGTCTAGGTATGTAAACTTCTGTTTCTGTATTTCCTACAGAAAAAGAATCCATTTTCCAATAAACGAAGCACCCAAAAATGGATGAAAAACACAACTGGAAATACTGAATAAACTTTCTATTCTTTGGAAGGGTTTATGAGTAACAAAGGCCAATATTATGGTAAATTGTCTTCATGTGTATAGCCCATGCATATATTGTGCATATAACTTGTCCTAAAGATTTCTGGTTAGAAAAAGAACATAGGATTAAGGCAAAAAAATACAAGTTTAAGCCTCATTGTATGACTTTAATCAATCATTTAAGTGTTCATTGGCTCTTGGTCCTTTATTTTTATTTTTAAACATATATAAATTTAACACCATATCTGTATATATATTTAATATATATAAATATATACATATAGCTCACAGAATTAATGTAAGAATCAAATGGATTATAGGTGAGAAAGCCTTTTGAAACCACCAAAGTACTTAATACAAATATTTTGTCTATTTGTTATTACCTTTAAAAAAGTAACAAATGACCTTAAGAAAGGAAGTACACAATTATCAGAAAGAAGGATGAAAACTTTATACATTGTCTTCTGAATTTGATTGTACAATTTGTACACAATTTTTTTTTAGTTCTTTCTAGCATATTTCAGTTAAATTAAGCCTTCTTAAACTAAGGCACTTAAAAAAAGGGATCCATTTATCTTTCTATTGTGGACAGAATAGGAAAGATAAAAGGCAAGCCTTCTGATGAATTATTCTTCACATTAACTGCATCGGAAGCAATCATTTATCTCAATATTTCCATGTGGTATATATTACTGTTCAACAAATATTCACCCCCTGGTATGCCCAAGACCTCTATGGGGAGAACATTTCCTTAACCCTCAAATGTTGCCGTGGCCATGGTACTTGTTCCATCCAAGTGGGAGTGAGAATGTTCCAGTCCCAAACCTAGTCCTTAAGAGACAACAGTTCTTCCGCTGGCTTTCCTGGGAGTTTCTGATCTTTAATATGAGAAATATATGCCCAGGTATTTGCTGCACTTCCTTTACAGGCCCAGAATGTGACACATGCAAGTCCAGCACCTTCCCGGCCTATTTGCTACTTGTAAGCATGAGACTAAGTTTAGACTAAGTGGCTGTGATTACATGCTACAGATTTGTAGGGTATTTGCTGGGCTGTATTACCATGGCAACAGCTGATTATTATACCTAGTGATACTACCACTTACTGAGAAAACTTTTGGAGAAGATGAGACCCAAGTGGGCCTGCTGACTCCTTCTCCCAAATCTAGTCTCTGTCCACCAGAGGGAAATTTTGAGTCTCCAGAGCAGAACATTAGTGTCCAGATCACTTTTCCTGTTGGGGAGCAAGAGGTAAATGGGACCCAAATGTTCCCAGTTTAGAATTTGAAGTAATTTAAAGCTACTGAATTGAGAAAAAACACTGGGTAAAAAATCAGGTTACCCTCTCTGGGGAGGAATGAAAGGGGTGAGGCAAGTGGCTATTAGTGTTTAGGGACCATCCTTCTTCCTGGAAACTAGAAAATTAGAGATGAAAGGTACACAGCACACACCACACACACACACACACACATACATACATGCACACTCCTTTTGTGTCCTTAATGCATTGGACTAACTATTAAGTCTATGGCAGGGCAGGGTGTGGCTATGTACCTTGGAGATGGAAGTCAGCGATTTATCAGTCTGTCTTGCTTTTAGCGGGGTTCAGGACACACTACTCCAAAATATGGCACATTAGCATATTGAATACTTCGAACTGAAGGAATTTTGGAAATGGCAGGTGCAGGAAGGATTTTTCTGACCTTCTCCTAAAGCAAGTCATGAGCCCCTAATGTGAGAGATGCCCTCCTTGTACTTGGACAAAATCTGACGGTGGAGGGCCATGAAGAGGAAGGGACAGGGCTTGCTGTTTCCCCAGTTTACTACACTTTGGCTCAGACCACGTTTCATCCTGTCACATTTTTTCGTGACTCTCCACTCTTCATCAAACCAGAGTAAAAAGAGTCAGGTTTACTCAGGGCTTCATTTCCTTAGGAAGTGTCTCCTGTTGCATAAAACTTATATAAATAAATATGTATGTTTTTCTCTTGTTAATCTGTCCTTTAGTACAGGGGCCTAGCCAAGTCCTTAGAAGGGTAGAGGAAAAAGATACTTCTCCATCCTTCCATCTTCATATAGCCATTTTCCTGCTTGTAACCACTGCCCTTCCCTGGATCTTTCCAATGGACAGTAGAGATTTTGCCTGGGAAGATTCTAAGATGAGTCATTACTATACATTAATTCCACCAAACTCAAGGTAACGGTGTGCTCAAAGCCAAAGCTTGTCTGCCAGTCGTATTTCAGATTATAACTATCCCAGTGATCCAACGTGGTATTGACATTAAGGTATTCCAATAATAGGGCCCTGGGTGGCTCAGTGGTTGAGCGTCTGCCTTCGACGCAGGGCGTGATCCCAGGGCCCTGGGATCGAGTTCCCCATCGGGCTCCTCATAAGGAGCTTGCTTCTCACTCTGCCTATGTTTCTGCCTCTCTCTCTCTGTCTCTCATAAATAAATAAATAAGACCTTTAAAATAATATTCCAATAACAAACAAAAACATCCCAGAGATATTGCAAAATTTCTACTATAAACCTTGCCATATTACCAAATTCCTGGGGAGAAATTACCTCTAAAGTTGGAATCTTTTTATGTATAAAGTTAAAGTCTAAAATAAATCCAAGTCTGATATAAAAGTCTCTTGTCAAATGAATAAAATATTCAAAGAAATAAAAGTCTCAAATCCATTCTCTAAAATGTCCTATTTTGCTCAGGCTCAACTGGGGAAGTTTTCCCCCTTGGATGGAGTGGGGTTTCCCCAGCAGCTGAATCCTGCACTATCCCTTAATGGAATGGGTGATTATTTCAGGGCCTCAGAAGTAACTCTATAGTCACTAACATTAGCCTAAAGAAGCCCAAAGATTTAAAAGGATGCATGAGTTTTGTGCTCCTCCACTCAAGATTTAAAAGTGAGTGGGGACTCTAAGAGTCGCTGAAGGAGCTCTCCTAGGCAGTGCTGTGACCCCGTGCCCTTGCTTGTCCCAGGGTGGTCACAACACTAGCACAGGCTCAGTGGTATCTGGGCAAAGGGCAGTGAATGAAGAAAAATCTTTATTTTAGCCCAAGTCTATGACCAGTGATCTAAAATTTGTTTGGGAAACATCTAGAAAGAGATTCATTTGGGCAATTCTCCCATCTTTTTAAAAAAAGAGTCTCCTTTGTGGAAAATCCTTTAATTTCCATTTTGCCTTTGAACACTGAGTTTTTGGTACCATCAAGATGCCTGGACGGTGATGCTAGGTTGTCTCTCACGAGCATTTGCTGTCCTATATCCCTGTGGCTGTTGCCCCTGCTTTTTGCCATGGACTTGCTTAAACTGATAAAATTATGGGGCATCTAGGTGGCTCAGTGGTTGAGAGTCTTCCTACAGCCTGGGTCGTGGTCCCTGGGGGTCCTGGGATCAAGTCCCACATCGGGCTCTCCATAGGGAGCCTGCTTCTCCCCCAACCTATGTCTCTGCCTCTCTCTGTCTCTCATGAATGGGTAAAAAAAAAAATTTTTTTAATGATAAAATTTTCCCTTAGGAGAGCTTTCTCTTCATTCCTGCATTTGTTCAAATGGAGAAATCGCCTCCACAGATTCTGAAATTGTAGCTTCTGTGAAAGCTTCTGAAGCTTGTACCCCTGAGGGCTGAGAAGGGCCAATACCTCTGCCCCAGGCTCCGCTAGATTGTCTACAAATTGGATTTGAGAAACCTAAAGCCACCGTGAGAGCTTACAGAATTAAAGAACCCAGACCAACTAGAGGCCACAAAGCAAGACATGACTCTGGAGCCTCTACACCAGCTCCACAAACCCAAGATTTGTTGTCCCTACTTAGGGCCACAGATGTGGAATGGGAACTGAGCAGTTTTCTAACACTGCCTCTCTGGGTCCAACACTAGCAATTAGTTATAGCCAGAAATGCACGGGTTTATAGGGGCATCCACCAGCTTGCAATTAAAAGTAGCAAATATTGTGTTGCCTATCAGTGCATGAAAATGATTGAGTCCCACGTCAGCCTGCCCTGCAATGCCAGACAAGCTGTCTCCAGGTAGCTCAGAATCAAGCTGCAACAGCCGAGGGCCTGTGAGGCCTGCCTATTGTTTGGTTAAAGCCACTTATTTCTAGGCAAACTTGGTGTAGCCTCCAGAGGCATCAAGATCGGAAGCCTACAAGGCTCACTGCTTCATGTCCGTGGCTTAAAGCTATTGGCTCAGGCTGCAGCCATTAATAGCCATGGGTACACCTGTACAAATATAGTGTGAGGTACACCAGCACCACCTACTAGGGTCAAAAACCCACATGGTATATACACTTAGTCAAGCAACAGCAAAGCCTGAAGACACCCACTCTAACTAGACTAGAAGACTGTATTTTTAAAAAAGATTTTATTTACTTATTCTACAGAGAAAGAGAGAGAGAGAGAATGCACAAGCAGGGGGAGTGGCAGGAAGAGGGAGAGAGAGAAGCAGGCTCCCCACCGAGCAAGGAGCCCAACGTGGTACTTGATCCCAGAACCCTGGCGTCAGGACCTGAGCTGAAGCCAGACACTCCACGAACTGAGCCACTTAGGTGCCCTGCATTTTTTTTTTTTTTAAAGCTAAATGCCAGACCTTGTTGATCCTTCAAAGATTTTGGCTCATGTAGTAAACACTGCTTATTTATGAGACTAACGTTGGTTTTCTACCACTCAACACCACCCAACCGCACGGCTTCAAATTGGAAGGTCTCCCCACCCCATTCCAGAAAGCATCACCAGACAGTGGATGCCTCCTAGAGGGACGTAGTATTTAGTACAAGTTCCCTGCATGTTGAGAGTAGACCAGAGACATGCTCTCTGCAGACAAGCCAATCCCAGGGGAAAAGGAGAGAGCGAGGTGAGCACAGCTAAACCCTGGTCCTGCTGCCCAATCCATGGGTGACAGAGAGGAGGTATTGTGAGCACGGAATACTTAGGAAAATTCAGAAGGAAGGGAAGAAGTTGTATGGATCACTCAGTGGAAGGTCCAAAGTTATTTATTTTCTTCCTAGCATCTTTTGTGAAAAGACAAAACAAAACACTTCCTCCCACTGACTGGAAGCACTGTTTCTTCCATTGCTGACTTTACATTTATTCATGGGCCTCTAATTGTCTATTCATTCACCAATTCCAAGTTAGTTAAATTACAGAAGTGTTAAGTATTGTATTTTTAATTATTTAACTAGGTCATTCTCACCTCTTACTCTTTTCCTCACATTGTTTGAATGGTTTTTAATATATTAATTTCCCCAGATTTAAAAAATAAATCATTTTGTGGTATCTTGTTTGGGATCACATTATAGATTTGGCATAGAATTCTAATACAATACACAAATGTCCTATACCACTTACTTGCATTGTTTTCTAGGTTTGGAGATCCAAAAGAGCAAAGAACACTTCTTTTTCACCTCTGCATTTCATACAGCAGTTCTTGGATATATTAAGCGATGGGAGCAATAAGTTTTTTTGCAAATATATTATTCTTTTTTCATCAGTGCTTTTAAAAAAAAGATTTATTTATTTGCATTAAAGACAGAGAGAAAAAGAGAGGGAGTGCACGCATGTGTTGCGGTGGGTGGCGTGGGGGGCAGAGGGAGAGGGAGAGAATCTTCCAGCCGACTTTCTTCCCAGCCTGGAGCCTGATGTGGGGCTGGATCCCAGGGCTCTGAGATCATGACATTAACCTAAGTCAAGAGTCTAATGCTTAACCAATTTAGCACCGAGGTGTGCTACATCAGTGCTTACCTAGACACCTTATCTGTTGCCAAATTTTGTTCATGCTTCCAAATCCACCTAAAACAATGTCCTATGAAAAGCCTATACTTACACTAGCCAGTTAGTCTTGGTCTTTCCTCTATGTCTTTGTGTTACTACCTATATATCTCTATTCTGTTCCTTAACATCTTTTGCTGTGTATAGATTCATCTCTTCTAGTCATATCAAGTTAGGCTTCTTGATAGTGGGACTGTGATATTTATCTTTTTTTTTTCACTCTGCGTATTTCCTGATAATATAACATGATTTTCAATATGTGTTTGGTAAATGAATAAATGCAAGAATGAAAACTGCTTTTAATTTGTAATATTTATCATAACTGAAAGTAATTAAATCTTTTTTGCATAATTCTTTTTTTCTTTTTTTTTAATGAACGTCTTCCCCGTTAAATAGCAAACTTCACAGTCAGAGACCATGACAGTCTTGTTTACCACTGTATCCTGAGGGTCTGGCACAGAGTAGCTGGTTAATAAATATTTATTGAATAAGTTAATATTATTATAAATTAATAATATTATATTACTATTATGATGAGACTATATAAAATATTCATATGAAAGGTTTGCATAGAGAAATTGCTATACAAGTGATCAACAGATCTTTCAGGAAAAGAAATACCGTTTTATGATGTTTTGAGGATTTAAATTCCTTCTTTTAAAAGTCATCAAGTGACTGTGGCCACAGGAGGAGATGTCCTTCAGCAACGTAGTATCTTTATTTTGCTCTAAGTCAAAATATGATGGGAAATCTACCCATAAAACATTTATATGGTGCATATAAATAGGCTATTAGCAATAGACACAGCAGCCAACAGGTTTACCCTGTCAACAGAAATTTATTAACATGGCAAATAGATAAAATAACGTATAAAATGAACCATAATCCTGCATCATTTTCATTTCAATGGTCACTTCCAGAAGAAACTTTGCCATCATTGCATTTAAATGTTTATTTATATTTACACTTGAATATTTATAGTTGTTTTTAATAAAGAGGGGTCTGCAGAGTCATCAAGAATTTTTAAAATGACATTCCAGGGAAATGTTCCAGAGCAGCATGCTTTGAAGAGAAAATAATTCTGAGAATATAGAAATTACAGGTTTTCTGTGAAGAAGACAGAAAAGATACAGATGCCGTTATTAAATAATGGACTAACCATGAGTCATCAGGAAGTTACTATTAATACATTATATATTGTACCCAATATATGATTATATATATTATCTTTGTATGATTAACTGCAAGCATAGATCTTAATAGTAATATCCCAGCAAGCATTTAATTTGAAGTAAACCTCTCCGGATCCTATTAAGAATAAGTTTGAAAACTAAATTATAAGGCCTGTTTGGAAAACTTGGCTAAGATTTCATTGATACTAAAAATAGCTAATATTTATTGAGAATTCATTCTGCATCAGCAGTGTTCAAGTCAATTTCCACATGTTACCTCATTATTTGATCTTTATTATGACTTGTGATGTAAGTACTATTACATCAGTCTCTGATCCACAAGGGATCTAAGGCTAATGTTGGTCCCTGACAAAGCCTGTGTTACCAAAGTCAGCAAGTGGCAGAGCTAGAGCTTGAAATCTGTTTTGACTGTCACAGTAGAGTCTAACCACCGTGCTCTGTTCTGTAAAACAAACTGTTAGTGTAAGGAACAGATCTGGCTGAAATCTTCATCAGGGGACTGTTAAAAATATATTTGAATTTGAATACATTTTGGCATGGTTTCATTTTATAGCTCTTTGCATTTTTGCATTTTTCATTCTCTCTGCCACCTAATTATCCAGATGATTTTGCTTAGTACAGTTAGTTCATCTCCCTGGCCACAGAAGACATTTGATTTTGAGACTCCTGTTGTATCACATCAAAGAGGTCCCCGAGAATAGTAAATGTTGGAGTCCAGGAGGGAAAATAAAAGGGCTTCGGATCAAAAACCCTAGTTGAAAATCCAGCTCGAGTATCGTGTAAAGGCTCTAAATAACGTCTATGTCTGTATCTATGTATATATCAATCTATTAGCCTCTCCATCTAAATTGGACTTCAATGTAGACCTCATTTAGTTTTGACAGTTATAGCAATCTTTGCATGCAGATACCTCAATTTGGGATTACAGAAAATGGAACTGATTTAGAGGACACACAGGCGTTTTGTGATCTGGATTAGGAGACATCTGGTAGGCAGCAACTGAATAAAGGCACTATAATAAGAAATGCAAGTATAATTTGAGATACAAACTTGAAAAGGCTCAGGCTTTGGTGTCAGGATGACCTAAATAAAAATCCCAGAGTTTCTATTTAATAATTCTAACTTACTCTGGGAAACACTTAACCATACTGTTTTACTATTGGCCTAACGAGGCCTGAGAATAGTAGAACATTCCTTCTCTCCCAGGAAGAACATATGGAGGGCTGAAATTTAGTTCACTTAATTTTTTTGTACCTTAACTTTCTGATGGGTGTTAACAATTATGATCTTGTAGTTCACTGGTCTTTTCTTTTGAATTGTCATTTCTGCTGTTAAGTACATGAAATGATTTTCATTTTTAATATTTCACTTTTCAGTTCTAGAACTTTCATCTAATCATTTTGCCCTCTTAACTTTTTTGCTAAAATTCTCTATTCATGCTTAGTGTTCACCTTTTTGGCTAAACACATTAACATATTTATAGTCGTTATTTTAAAGTTCCTGTCTGTTGCTTCTAATCTCTGGGATATCTTTGAATCCACTTCTATTGACCATTTTTTCTTTTGAGAATAGGTCACATTTCTGTGTTTTCTTTGCATGCCTTGTAATTTATACTCTAGATATTGGCACACACACACACAAAAAGAATAGTAGAGACTAAAAAGTGATATTTATTCCCATTGAAGGATATGCTCCTTCCTATAATCCTTGATTAAAGTGAGTTCTGGGAGAGGTTACAGTTTGGGTAAATTTCAGGACACCACTCCTTCCAAATACTTTGAAGATCCAATTAGAATTTCTCCCTCAAGCAGGACTTGGGATTTAAGCACCAACAAAAATCATGAGATGTCTCAGGGCTTGATAGTACTGTTTTTAGGTCACCAAAAAGCTTTCTCTGCACTCTAGCTCCCCTTTTGTCATTCCAGAGATCTCTCTGTCCTTTTTCTGCTTCTAAGCCTTTATTGAGCTCTGCTGTGCTCTCTGCGAAGTCTCAATGAAATTTTGGGATTTCTTTAGACCCTTCTGTTATTTTCCCAGTCTTTGCCCTGTGGACTGGTGAAAATCCCACGGGGAAGAATTGACAGATGGGTACAGACTCACTCTGCACCTGGAGCTCCTGAAGATTCTAATCTGCCGTGCCAACCTATATATGGCCTTCAAAAGTTTGGCTAGGGCAGCCCCGGTGGCGCAGCGGTTTAGCGCCGCCTGCAGCCCAGGGCGTGATCCCGGAGACCCTGAATCGAGTCCTGCGTCAGGCTTTGCATGGAGCCTGCTTCTCCTTCTGCCTATGTCTCTGCTTCTCTCTCTCTCTGCGTCTCTATAAACAAATAAATAAAAACTTTAAAAACAAACAAACAAAAAGTTTGGTTAATTTCTCCATATCCCACAAATCTCACTGTCTATGTTGGACTCACATCTCCTCCCACTGTGTTTCCAGACATGAACATAACAGGCAATTTATTCTTTCTTAGGAGGAGCTCATGAAATTCCATGAGTTCCATAAAAGTTTTGTGCACCTTGTCTCCCTTATAGGTATAATAAAATTATGTAAGTTTTGTAACTTATCCTTTTAGTTGTTCTGTTTGGAACAATAAGCTCATGGTTTTTCTACATTTTGAGTGAAGAAATTTTACCTTAACTATTCTCAGTCACTATATGGTCATCTTTGGAAAGGAAAATCTTGTGAAGATTGACACACAACATGTAAAAAATTACTTAGTGTGGTGTCTGACTTTGATAGGTGCTTGCAAATACTAATGTCCTTTCTCCATCAAGTTGGGATATTGAGGGATGCCAAGTAAAGAAAGAAAGGAACAGCTGTGCAGGTTTTGCATGAATGGTATTTGGAAGGGGTTAAATTTTGAAGACAAAAAGGACAGATTGATGGAAAGGAATAACAACTGAGTTTTTGTCTGCTTCATTAATTTCTTTCAACCCATATTTACAGAAGGCTCACTTATGGACTGTTCTTATGGTAGGAATTCTTCTTCTTTTTTTTTTTAAGATTTTATTTATTTATTCATGAGAGACGCAGAGAGCAGAAACATAGGCAGAGGGAGAAGCAGCCTCCCTGTGAGAAGCCCAATGTGGGACTTCATCTCAGAGTCCTGGGATCACAACCTGAGCCAAAGGCAGAAGCTCAACCACTGAGCCACCCAGGTGCCCAGGTAGGGATTATTCCTAAAGACATTTCCAAAGCAGAGCTCTTGTGCTCCTCTCTCTCTCTCTCTTTTTTTAAATCCTCAAAATGTGTCTACCATACTGTACAGACACAAAGATGGTTCTTTTCACTTAGATGTTCGCTCAAAAGGAAATGGGCGATGAAGTGGGAGTTGTGGAAACATAACAAAAATATGCTAAAAAGAAAACTAAACTGAGGAGCAAAATAAACACAACGGGTAAAAATTAAAAGAAGAGGAAAACTGTCCACAATCCAGAAGAGCAGACAATCGCTGACAGTGTTTATGTCTCAAGGAAGGAAATGAATTTATAAACACCTTCTTTTTGTGGATTAGAAAAGAGCTATAAACGAGTGTTAGGATTCACATCAGGGACCCACACCTGAATGGATGAATTAGCTTCCTGAGAAGTGGGGGCAAGATAGCGCAGAGAGGCTGCATTGCCAGTTACATCTATTCCGGCCTGCTCTCTCTGGATGGTGTATGTCTGCTTGGACCAAAAAGAATCTTTTTGTTCAAACTGCTTTTCTCTCACCAGGAGAGCCAGATGGTGACCCCAATGGGAAGGTATTAGGTTGTTGTGGATTGAAATAATTCCATTTTGGGGTGTGTGACTTTCATATCATCCACCTTCATTGTGAATCCAGGATTCACAGAGACCGAAGAAGGACTGGGAATCAAAAAAATTAAAGGAAAAAAGAAGAAGAGAGTCTCGCACATTTTATTTGGGTCAGTAACAAACGAAAAGCTCAATGAATTGAAATCCTGTGGGAGTGGGAACAGGACAGAATTTATCCATTTGTGATCCTCCTCCATCAGCTTTCACAGGAGCTTCCCAGCTGTAGGTGACAATCTCCAGAGGCAGCAGCTGGGCTCTCATCATCCCCTCCACAATTTCCTGCTCAATCTGGGAGCATTTGATTAAAAAAAAATTGAACAAACCTTAAAGTGTATATACAGGCCAGATACTTTATTTATCCGAAAGGCACTTTTTTTTTCACGCCTGAGAGTTATGCTGTGTCATCCTGCACTGCAGCCACTTTATATCCTTTCCCTCCTCCTTCATTTCCTGTGTCTCCATGGAAGGAAACATTCCATCAGAAGTCTGTTTCTCCGTGTAACTCTCTTAAACTGGGAGTTAAGAGTCTCTTGGTTGTATGATTTTCTTTGCTGAATATCGCACCACAAAGACTCTTTTAATCACACATATTGCTTCTAGCTAGTGTATCTGAGGCAATCCCTATTCTAGGAAACACAAATACACCTTCAGTGTTTATTTATGTGTTACTGACTTTGGGAGCTATTTCATAACTTACCCTCCTCAGTTGATTTGAAACCCTACTCCCCTAAGCTTACCTGAATCCCAACACTTATCACATTGCATTTAATTAATTAATTAATTAATTAATTATTTTTGTATATTTTTTTATTGGAGTTTGATTTGCCAACATATAGCATAACACCCAGTGCTCATCCTGTCAAGTGCCCTCCTCAGTGCCCATCACCCAGTCACGCTATTTTTTAAGGTTTTTGAAGATTTATTTGATCATTTGCGAGGAAGGGGGGGGAGGTGCCAAGGGAAAGAATCCCCAGACTTCCTGATGATCCCAGAGCCCCATGTGGCCTGACCTCAACACCCTAAGATCATAACCTGAGCACCAGATTCAGACGCTCAGCTGACAGAAACACTCAGGCATCTCTCACACTGCATTTTAATCGGGAGATGTGATGTTATAGTCAAGAATGGGTGGGCCTTGTTATTAATAATACCAACTCCAATATTAACCTGTGTGACATTAGGCAAGTTACTCTACGATTCATTCCCTTTCCTTATAAAATGAGATTGATAATAAGACTTCCCTTCCACATTTTGGCCATCAGAGGAATGGAGTTAGTGCCAAGCAGAAGAAGATGGCACTAGACTGGCTGCCTTAGATTTCTTCCTCTTCCTCTTGATTCTGTTTCCTTCCACATAAGTTCATCAATTTCTAAGCCTTCTTTGGGGCCCAACAGGGTGTCATAGTCATACTCTCAGGAGTATTCATCATCTCTCTGATGCATACCTTCCTTATGCTCTCAAATTGACTCTGGTTTAAATATTTGGTGAGCCCCGACCTATGGAATTTGTAAGAGCAAAAGGCCCAGTGTCTTATGATCTGTGAGGCTTGGATGAAGGACCTCTGAGATGACATTCTGGCTTATTTCCCAATTTAGGGTCTTTGGTGGGTATTAAATACTGCCTGCTGGTGGCTGTGCATGTTAAGGATCCAGAGGGAAGGAGGGGTAGCATTTATGAATTTCCAAATGAGCAGATAAAGAAGAACAAAACTTGCACCTAAGGCATGTGGTTTCTTCTTAAACAAAGTCGAAGGAAAAACCAAGTGAAGTAATCACAAATTCAAAAGCCCCACACTCCATACCTATAAAATTTGATCTACCGTTTTAATGAAAAGTCTCTGAAAAGTTTGCGCTACTTCCAGATAATCTTGATCTCTTGCATGAACACTTACCAATCGAATATCAAGCCCTGTTCATGTCAATATGGCCTGCTTTATTCACTCTATATTTAACCAGCACAGAAGAAGGAAATGATAGATAGTAATTAAGAGAGAAAAAGTTCTTAAAGGAACCATGATCCTAAAACAAACAATGAATATACCCTTATGAGCTTCACAAGGAGAGAGAGAGAGAGTATTCATGGGGAACAAAATTTGCAAAAAAATACTTTAAAATACTTTACTTCTGTTTTAAATTTAGGCTCCTAATTCCTGTGTGGTTCTGGCTCTTCAAGAAGCTACATGATAGTGTAGAGCCCCAACTACTCAATAACCTCCTCTGCCCTCCTCAAATCTTGCATCTTATCACCCCAACAGCAAGGAAAAAGCAATCTGGAACATACCCATCAGACAGAAAAGAAAAAAAATGTTGACCCTGATGTCTGGGGTGAGCTAAGGCTTTCCCCAGGGTTGCCTTTACTAGGTAACCACAGTGGCCCCAGAGCCCACCTCATTTGGTCATTTGTGACTTTGGGAAAACATCCTGTAAGTTGACTAGGGAAGGAAGCATAGAGAGTGATGGCTGGCTGGACCTTCTTCCAAGAAGTCCCAGCTACTTGGGAAGATTTATATCTGAAAACAACATCTGGGGCTTTGACTTTAATCTGTTTCTCCTTTGAAAAAAAATCTACAATGATATGTATTGAAGATCCCCATTTTCTATTCCATATATTTATTGTATCTCTAATCTTTTAAATTTCTGTATTCTAGAAGAACATCAAATTTTTCTCTCAATCACTGAGCTGCCTTTCTATAGCTTCCATTCTGCTATTTATGACCTCAATTGTGAATTTAAATTGTCCATATTTCATCTTAAGTTTACTAACATTTTAAATTAGCCTACTTACATGTGCTTAGCAATCATTCATGAAATTTTAAATTATCTTACTACTCTGATATTGGATCTTGGCCAATTCTAATTGTGAGATTATGTACTTGTGGCAAGCAGTCACTTAAAATTTAGTGATGAAAAATTGATGTTACTCATGAAAGTTGCAATATCTAATTTTCAGTGTCTATGTGGACAAAAAGGGTATAATAACTTATACATCTCCTTGTTACAATATGATATTTCTAAAATACAAAGATGCTGAATGAGATAGAAGAAAATCTCCAAGAATGTAGAGCATGAAGTATAAAAAATACAAAGGAGAGCGACGAGACACAGAAAATCAGATAAGGAGGCCAACTATATATTAAAAAGCATTTTGAGGGACAAAGGAGACATTAATTAAAGAAATAATATGAGAATATTTACGAGATAAGGAAAAATACAAATCTTAAGATTAAAAATGCCAAGCAATATAAGTAAAAAAAAAAAAAAGAAAAGAAAAGAAAACCGCAGTTAGGCACATAGTCCTAATTTTTGTCAAATCAGAATAAAGAACAGATTCTGAGAACTTACTAAAAGAGAAGGGAATAAAATCAACTACCTACAGAGAAGTGAGAAATGGAGTTACACTTGTTTTTCAACAGCAGCACTGATGAGAAAAGACAGGGGACATGCTTCATTGAAAAACTTTTAGAATATTAGGAAAATGAAATTTAAGTAGGCATAAAGTAAAAGTAGACATAAAATTTCTCTGAACAACACCTTACTTAGTTAAGTATCAGCTGTAAGGAGATTTGTTTTTTTTTTTTTTTTTTCAGCTAAGTTCCTAATGAAGAACTGACTTTCCTGTTAAAAGGAGCAAACAAAATCCCCTCATCTACTTGCCAGAGAGAGTGTAGCTACATAGACAATATATGAATGGCATCTCAGCCAGAGGTGAACACCCCAGCACACGCTCAGGACAAAAGGGAGAAAGACAGTTTACTGCTTCACATGATCAAAGTATAAATCAAAAATTAAGTTAGTATAAATCAAAATATTGGTGGAAAGCAAATCTTTTCACAGACTTTAAGTCTGTGAAAGTATAAATTAAGTATAAATCAAAATATTGGTGGAAAGCAAATCTTTTCACAGACTTTATGCATGGAACTCATCATAAATATATTAGCAAAGTCATAAAAGTTTTAAGCAATTCAAACCAACATGACATATCACCATGGTATGGTTAGAGGAGAGACCACAATGGAGTACATAAGAAGACCAAGAAAGCTAGAGCATCTCCAAGTTCTGAGAATCCCAAGGAATTTTTAAGTTTCCCTTCACAATAGTATAGTACCATAGTTGCCAAAAATGTATACTTACAGTAATGTGTAATAAACATATTGATTCATAGTCTATATGCAGTAAAGAAATCTAGAAGAATATACGACAAAATACTGAGAAGAGTTATTTTCAGATGGTAAGGTCATGAATTATTTGTACTTTCTGTTTTGACTTTACAAAGAGAATGAAATACTTTTATATTCAGAAAAAAAATAAAGCAGCTTTTTTTCAATTGATAAAATAGAAATTAGAACTGTATTAATAATGGCAAAACTATGCTCTATAAATGTGGACTACCAAGATGACCAAACTCCTTAATATAGTGAAAACTAAGACTAGTCCAACTTAGACCAAAGGAAAGCTGAAATTATCAGTAACAAACTACACTTTTTTAATCTTTAAAAAGTTATGTAGCCCAAGTTTATCTCACGATTTTTGTTCTTATTGAGAAAAAAAGCTGACAGCACTAATACAATCACAGCTCTAACATGTGCAGTGAGGGACACATGGCTGGCTCAGTTGCCAGAACATGTGGCTCTTGATCTTGGGGTTGTGAGTTCCAGCTCCATGTTGAGCATTGAGATTACTTAAAAAAAATAAAATCTTTAAAAAAATGTGCAGTGAGATTCTCTGATTCACTGAAAAGCACCCAAAGATACTGTTGGATATCAGCCTTACTATTCTGCTTTTTAGGCTGGGCTATTGAATTTTACACAAAGCCTAAAGACCTGGGTTGAGTTTCTGACATGGTATTTTGTGAATTCCCAGGGTCATAGTTTCTGAATTAGGTCTGCGAAGGAAAAAAGAAATATCCATTTATTCATTCAGGTAGTGGAGATTACTGATCCCTCAACTGCATCCATATATAAATGGAAGTTTCATAGGGCACATATTCCAGCCACTCATGAAGCTAACTATGGCTTTTTAATTATGTTCAGGCCAATATAATAGCGATCTGCACATTTCCTGTTCCAGTCCTTTCCTCCTTCCTGTTTCTTAGAAAGCAGACATGGTGAAAATGGGCCATTCAGGATGGCAGAGACTAGGGACACGTCTGGATGGAGGAGCCACTTGGTAGCAGGTGCCTGGATCATCCACACCATGCAACTGTCTTCTCAGCCCCAGACAATATTTACCTGGACTATTACAGCTTCTGAAAATTATGCTAAATAATGCACTTTTGTTTTTAAAATTGATGGAGTAACAAGGAAATTGCCTTTTCCTGGGATGGTCCATTTAAACACATATTTAAGACATATTCAAAAGCACATTTCACATGCTGCTCCCTCCCGTGCCAGGAAGCTAGCACAGTCACTCATTATTTTAAAATCTCATAAATCTCATTATTTAAAAATCAGGATTAGAGCTTGACAAAAAGAGACTTTTTATATTTATGTTCTCTCTCTCTCTCTTTCTCTTTAAGAAAATGCAGCATATAAACTACCAGTTAAGTTACTGTGAGCTTGTGAAAAGACAATTTACCCAAATATTCCCTGAAATTGAACACAATCCTTTAGGACAGCACCCTAGGGCACACAAGGTTATTGTGTTATGGAAGATTTTAATATCTTTTTGTGAAATTTTTCAATAGAAGCTGCAATCAATAGTCAATGCAGTTATTATCTTATGGAGGGCAAGTTTGTATTTATGCACTGCTTGAGGCACAATGGGAAAATAATATAAATCAATTAATATGAAATAAGGTATTAAAACAATATATAAATGGTAATAAAATGTAGAATAACATTGTAGCTATCTCCGGCAATAATAAAATACATTGGCACACACAATTATATTAATTTTGCTTTGAAAATATGTGAATTTTTCCACTAATATTCACATACTTTAAGAACACGATATTACAAAAGTAGCAATAATGTCTAGTCCTTTCTCAATTTTTTGCACTAATGATGAGTGGATGCAGCAAAGTGAAACCCGAATTTCTGATTGCCCTTAAATCATTTCTAATGGGATGCATTATTTGGTTTGAGAGAAAATGTAACAGATTTACCTTCCTAATTATGTTTCTGTGAGACTAATATTAACACTAATTAGCATTCCATTTGCATCCACAAAGAAAATCACTCTAGAATTTAAATTTGCCACAGTTAAGCCATATTCAAATTAAGTAGATTTTTTTCTGTGTATATTACTTTCTTTGTGAAAAATTTTAAAATGTCCCAAGTGGGGAAAAAAAAAACTTTCAAAATAACTTACATATGAATAATTCTTTCAACTCTTCAAACTATTTTAGAGCAATATAGATATTTTCCCAAGATTATACAACTGGTAATAGTCCTTAAGAACCCCCTCAAAAAATCTAACAATCTTTTCTTACTACAAAACTGCTACACAGATACCAGCCAGTCCTAAATCTGTATAGCTAAATGATGATTGAATCTGAAATAGCATATGAGATCTCATTCTAACACCTTGGTGGCTATTATCTAGTGAATTAGCTTGCTAGGGCAGGGTAGCTTAAAGAACAAGAATTTATTTTCTCACAGTTCCAGAGGCTAAAAGTCTGAGATCAAGGTATTGGAAAGGTTGGTTTCTTTCAAGGCCTCTCTTCTCAGCTTGATGTCCATCTTCCCTCTGTATCTTCACACATTATCTTTTCTCTGTGTAACTGAGAAAATTATGATTTTCCTAATCTTTTCTAACAAGAACATAAATCATTGGATTAGGGGCTACCCTAATGATCTCATTTTAATTTATTTACCTATCTCCAAGTACAGTCACATTCTGAGTTACAGGATGGTAAGACTTCAACATACGGATTTTGGGAGACAGTCCTCAGCTCCTAACACCTAGAAAATATAATTTCCTCTTTTTCTTATCACAAAGATCCCAAAAATTGTTTCAATAGATGGAAGGGTACAACTGGTCCATTTGGTTGGGTTCTGAGGACTGGAGTACCAGGTCCCATACCCACAGTCTATTTGGAGTAAATAGCACTCTTCTCTTTGTACAATATTTCATTTAATCCTCAAAGCAAACTCTGTGGTAAGCATTGTTATTATACCCATGAAATAGATGAGAAAATTGAGATCATGAGGGCTCATTGACTTGTATAAGATTACACAGTGATTGACAAAGTCAGGTCACAAACAGAATCATCAGACTAAATCACGTGCATGGAATTAGTTAGCTAACCAAATTCCTGAAACAAAAGAATCACCTCAAATATTGACTTCTTATTTTTCTGTTCCATGAAGAAGTTAATAATGAGTTGACATTTACAGTTAAGTATTCCCTTCCTTAGGACAGATAATTCTTCTTTACAAAAACAAAAAAGGCAAACAAAAAACAAAAAAAGCAAAGCCAACTAACCAAACAACAACAACCAAAACTCTTTATAATGACCATTATCTAATATGCAAATAAATCTGTTAATGCTTGTAGTACTTATCTTTTACTGTGTAAAAAATTACCCCAAGATTGTTTGCTTAAGATAATACAGAATTATCATCTCACAGATTTTGGGGGGCCAGAAATCTGGGAGTGGTTTAGCTGGGTGGTTCTGGCTTAGGATGTCTCATTTTGTAGTTGATGGGACTTAGTGGGAGTTACTGTTATACAAAGGTTGGTTGTGGATGGAAGATCCATTTCCAAGAAACCTTACTCACTTGGTTATTGGCAGAAGGCCTCAGTTCTTAATTGGCTTTTGGCAAGTGGCCAAAGTTTTTGCTACATGGGCTTCTCGTCACAGCATGGCAGCCAACTTGCTCCAGACCCAGCATCTATGAGTAACAGGAGGTCACAGTGTTTTTTATCACCTACTCTCTGAAGTCACAAACCATCCCTTCCATTATATTCTACTCACTAGGCAGAGTGAGCTACTAAGTCCAAGAAGAGAAATTAGTTTCCACCTCTTGAGAGGAGGAGCATCAAAGAATTTGTGGACAAGTTTTACAACTACCACACTATATATATAGTGCCAAGAAGCACTCACACGAAGAGTCTATGGCTCTCTGATAGTCATTGAAGTTCCAGCATGGGAATTTTTAGGCCTTAGCCTTGTCCGTATATGATGGAATCCATGAAGGAGGTTAAATAAGCATTAAACACTTCTGCAAAATAGTTTACAGAATGGAACATGCCAGCAGAAAATTGCCTTGGCTTATTAAAACATCAAGATATTTTGATTCTAAAGCATGATATACATGATACAACATAGGCCATTCTTTTATGGTTAGCTCACCTGTAACTGACATGTTATAGTTCTACTCAGCTTCTGATTTTTTTAAATCCCAAATAATTGATAATTTCAATGAAATTTTTAAAAATCAGCAGAAATTTATTAGTTTTATGATGAATATGACAAATTCACTTGTGACATAAATTTGTCCAATGCCCCTCTTTACCTTCACTCCTGGTCTCCAAGGGAGATCACCAAGAACTGAAGAATAATATCTTCATTTTGAAAGGAAGTCTCTGGCAACTCACCCCAAGATTGGAAAATGTTTTTAATGATGTTTGCAATATGCCATTGTAGTATTAGTGATTATTTTCCTTCTAGTTTAATAAAGATCACATTTCCTTTTACATCACTCATTTGCTATCTATTTTAAACTTCATAAAGGGTTACCTTATGTTTTATTTGGAGCAGGGAGGGAGATTAGTATGGGAATGGCTGCCCTGGGTAACCCCCTCTGGCTGGTCATGCCTTTAGTGTGCTGGTGAGTAAGGCCAAACGACCCACCATGGAAGCCATAGTCCTAACAGTCAGCCAGTGGCTTCTCTCTTCCTTTCATTCTCCTCTTAAGTTTGGTAGATCTCATTTCATTTTCTTGGGGGGTGTCATTATCAGTTAGGATTGGTCTTTTGCAGCAGAACTGATTCACAGTATGCTGTGATTTTCTCCCAGGGCTCCTGTGCAGGTTCTTAGCAAGAAGCTCAGAACCTCCTCCTTCCACCACATGCCATCAGCCCCCACTAGGTTCCTCCGTCTTGCTGCTTGGATTTCCGAGCCTGATCAAGTGGCTTTCTCAAGTGTGGTCCTGGCAAGAACATCTTAAGCCCTGCCACCTTTTCTCTCATTTCTTCCTCATCAAAGAGTGGAAGAGTGAACTACTTCACTGCTACCCCTATCCTCAGTCTTACCGTTTCTTTGCAAGACCAGACATGTTAGAATAAAATTGAAAATCATGTGCATCCCCCAAAATAAATAAATAATTTGAATATATAATTTTCATCCCATGGTTTTTTTTGAATCATCATGTGAAGGTCAATGAGATCACTGCATGTCATAAATCTCTACCAACTTAACCCATACAATGAAAACCTCTTAAATTAAATGCTCTGTGTAAGAAAAAATTTTATAATGGTGAAACAATGTCTTTATTCTATGTAAGCTTCCTTGTCTATAATAACCTTTTCTGAAGTCACAAGAATTTTCACATAACTTATACTTTTTTATTGTTTCAACTAAACTGCAATGGACATATTTAAAGTGGGTGTAAGCCAATGGGACATTAAAAAGTGGAGCTGGATGTAGGAAAAATTCTTCATTGTGTGGAGAGCTGTCCTATGCACTGCAAACCTGTAGTAGTTTCTCTGGTCCTGATTCCCAAATGCCAATTTAGGGTCCAACCCATTCTGACAACTCAATTCCTGTATACAATTTCCAAATACCTCCTGAAAACTACTGAACTATGGAGAGAGTGTAGAGGTAATTGGGCTGGCTTTGGTCCCCTCAGTAGGGACACAGGCCCCACTGCTTATATTGATTTAACTTAGAATATGGGACATATCAACTTTGGGGTTTGCTCATGATGCTGCAACCCAGGAAAAAAATCACACTTCTCCACCACTTCAGCTTTATCTACAGAGGAATGTAGTAATTTAGTAATTTAGATATTTCTCCTGTCCCATGAGTTGATTATGCATATTTATTATTCTCTCCCAGTAATTCCAAATAAACATTTCATTTTTATTCTATAAGATCTGTAAGATTCCATAAACTCTGTAAGCTTTTGCCTTCTTAACCATCTAAAGGAGGTTCAGCTATTATTTTTTTCATAAGGATCACAATCAAAATATATTAATAATTTTCCATAAACATTCACACTATTTGACTCATGTATACGTAATAAGGTAGTTTTCACATTGCAAACATGTTATTTTATAAATTTTCCAAGCTAGGTGGTGGGGATAATGTGGAATATTTTCAGAATTTGAGCCCCTTCTGCAGATCAGAGTTCAGGACATCTTCCTCCTTCACCATTTTCCTGGGGTTAGGAGCATTTTATTAGGTTATTGACAAAAGGTCATCTACAGAAATCTTTAATATTGTGACAGGATTGTGGAGGGACAGGCACGGAGCTGCAGCAAAGGTGTGTGGCTATGGTGCCCTTGAACTTTAAGGCACTATTTTCATGGTCATAATGCCTATCTCTAATGGATAGAGTCAGATGTTGAATATCTAATTGTGTTGAATATCTAATTGTGGAAGTGGAAATGTTTGATAATATCCCAAGCCAGAGGTAGAATTTAAAAAGAAGAATCCTTGTAGATGCCAGGTGCAATACAAGTAAAAGATATTGATGTTTCTAACATTTTAAACAATAACTCATGATGCAAAAAATGTCAGTTCCTGGTAAAGACAAAATTAGTTTTATAATGAGAATTTATAGTTTCCACAGAACATATACTATGTACAAACTGATTTCAAAATTATTGTATCATTTCCCCATATCCCAACAGGAAAACATGTTTCCAAATCATCAAAGCCAAGAGTTTAGGAGCTACACAATTTTCCCCTGCTTCTTCTTTGTAGAGGTAAGAAAATTCTAGAAATTCACCTCAATGAATATATATTATTTTAAAAAATATATGCTCTCTTCAAAACTTACCCCATGTATCCTCCGATATACAGGTTGAAACTAACTACAGAAATCTGTAATACCATTGGCTTCTTTTCATCTGAAATGTTTCATGGTCATGGAGATTACCAACATGGGTGCCATATTTGTGTCATGAGCAAATGCCTTTCTAGATCATTAGAGTTTCAAAGTTAGAGTTTCATTACCTCACTGATGCATCTTCTCTCTGCCCTCATTTTCCAACATCCACCCCACTCCCCACAGGTTTTTCTTATTCTAGGACCTCTCACCCTGTTCCAAAACTCCATAGTGTTGACTTTACTCGATTGGTTAATATAGTTTTAGTCTGTCCTTATATTAGCCAACAAGCCCTAAGGTTAATGTCAAGAAGTTCATGATATTTTGCCCCTCTTCTGGAATCAGCACTGCTCACTTATTTTGGTTCCCTCACCTTCTTCTATCACCTGTTTCCCCTGTCTACCTTGACAAGACCTCTGAGCTCTCACATGCTCTTCATTCAGACTCCTTAAGTCTATCAAGGATTGTGAGGAAGTTGAGCTATTGGGAAGTTAAGGTACATTGCCAAGATTTTCAAGTCGTACAAGATAATCATTTGCTCCCTCAAAAGAGAATGGATAAACCATTACTCATATTGGCCATTCTGAATTGTGTATACATAAACAACTTACCCATAGTGCATCAACAGTGGAAAAGGGACTCCCAGTAGGAACCTGTGTGGCCAGCCCAAACTACTGCTCTATATTTAATTTTTTTATTAAGTGTATATACACTATTATAAATATCACAAATATATTTCACAGTGACCTCATCTTTATCATGTATATAATTTCCACATTATAATGAATAAAATTAATATGTTAATTAAGCCTGAAATACTAATTTGGTAATAGCTTCTTCAGTGATGGCTTTAACAAGATTATGGCTTAGTGCCTAGACATTGCAATTGCTTTCTTGGAGTCAGCCTCCTTTTTTAATGACTGCAGTAAAAAGTTTCCTAGTGTTCTTCTATAAATGATTCTGTGCAATTCCATGTAGTGGGAGGCAAGGTTATCCGGATATTAGGGGAGAGAGAATGATGGAATAACCTGGCAAATGGGTTATCAATCTTTAGATGTTTCCATCATTTAAAAATATGCTTTAAAGCTTTAGAACAAAAAATAAATAAAGCTTTAGAACTACAACAGGTTAAGCTCCTTTAAGAGACAGGTTTTGAAATATATATATATATATATATAAGTATGCTGAAATGAACTATGGTTAGTATTTATGGCAAAGAACTTTAAGCAAGAAAGAAGTTTATATAAAGATAAATAAGCCAACAAATGATGAACTAGAGACAATGCTTCCTTTATAGTTGAGTGAGAGATATACAACCTGTTATTTCCAGTGATTTTTCTTTCATGATCTGGAAAAGAAATATCACGATGGCAGTAGGACCAATTTTAAAACTCAATCAGACTACAAGTAAAACAAGTAGAAGCTCCAACCAAGGTAACTAAATAGGGCTGGTGATGGGAAGCAGAGATTGAGTTTTTCACTAAAGTTCTCAAGATTATACAGTGCAAGAGAACTGGAGCCTGCTGGGGTAAATGACAGGCTCTGCAAGCCCAATCACATCATTCTTTAAACTGCAAAAATTTTGTCGTTTGGGGAGAAATGGATATTCTTTTTTTTTCTTTCTTTCTTTTTTTAAAAATCTTTATTTATCTATGATAGTCACAGATAGAGAGAGAGAGAGAGAGAGAGAGAGAGAGAGAGGCAGAGACATAGGCAAAGGGAGAAGCAAGCTCCATGCACCGGGAGCCCGACGTGGGATTCGATCCCAGGTCTCAAGGATCGCGCCCTGGGCCAAAGGCAGGCGCCAAACCGCTGCGCCACCCAGGGATCCCAAGAAATGGATATTATTTACAAGGATTCTAACGACTGAAAAAAATGCTTTAGGGTGAGTCAGGAATATTTGCCATTGTAAATCTGTGGAATAAATCTAGGAAAGCAGACAGTGAAGCAGATAGCAAAGAGTTGAGGCATGAATGGCAAGTGACTAGACGTTTTAAATCAACAGAAAATAGTGTTTTAACTGATGTTGATATATGAACAGAGATTGTTAGTCTATCAATATACTTGGGGTGACATTAACTGGTGCTTCAGTGGAGTCAACTACAAACTAGAAAAAAATTTGCATTGCATCCACTAATTAAGTTTGCATAGTTCAGGGAGAAAAAGCCAGGCAGGTGCCTCCTTTCCCATCATTTCATCAGCTCCCTTCACCCTATACTAAATTAGATAGGTTAGAATTGAAAATGATTCTCTGATCTTGGTTCCTTGACCCTTTGATAGCTCAATGCCTGTGCTTTCAGAGGCTTTAATGCAGTTTTTATGCCCCCCCCCCATACTTTGCTTCAGCTCCTTTGATCTCTCAAAGCAGCAAGACAAAACCACCTCTCCCTGCTTGACTTTACTTCACTCGCTGATTTTCTTCCTAGACAGCAGTTTTTACTTCTCTTTAAAATGGAAATGACTTTCATCTTTTTTTTTCTGAATTTAAAGTAATAAATGCGCATTAAATTTCAAATACAGGTACTTTTTCAAAGTTCTGAAATTTCATTGTTCCATTTCTTCTATGTGGCAGACATGGTTTTAGGTTCTGGGGATACAGAGGTGATGAAAATAGATAAAATTTCCTTCCTCCTGGGTGTTACATTCTAATAAGCTGGGACAACAACTAGCACAGAAATGAGAAGAATATTTAGAGTATCAATTGTAGGTAAGTGCTATGGGGACGATGAAAGTAGGGAATGAGGATGGGGTCGGCCGAAAGCAGGCAACCACGTAATTTAGCTTATGATTATTGTCTTTCACAGACAATATCTTAATATTTTAGCATATTACCTACCATAAACTTTCTCTTTTTTTAAAACTTTCTCTTTTTAATTCATTTTTTGTCTATAAATACAAGCACATAATTTAAAAGGTTAAAAGGTGTTAAAAGGTTATAACAAAAAATGTCTGTCTACTAATTGTCCCCCTGCTGTGAAGTAATTTTTTACCTGTTTCTCCAAATAATTTGTATACTGCTGTGTCTTGATTCATAAATTTTAGATATCATCCATTGACTGCCTCTTAAGGGACTGAAGACTTTAGTTTTTACATTGTCTACTCTTTTCTTTCACCTTAAATTCTCCCACAGTAGATGTGTCACAGTTGTTAGCAAAATCTATTCACAATATTTCCATTATTATTGTGGTTATGTAGATTCTATTCAAGTAATGTACTATTCGTTCATTTCCTTTCTTTCACAACTTTTTGCTTTTTTTTTGAAGTTAATAATGACTTCATTATCTTATTTGTGTAGTTTTATTTAAATCTTGGCACACAATGTAATAGCTCTGTTAAAAATGTCTTATGCCAGGTAAATACCAAGTAGTGGAATTACTGGAATATGATAATTCTATTTTTAATTTTTTGAGGACCCTCCATACTGTTTCCACAGTGGCTGCACTAGTTTGCATTCTCACCAACAGTGCATGAGGATTACTTTTTCTCCACATCCTTGCCAACATTGTTTTTTTCTGTTATTATTATTATTATTATTATTATTTTATTTTAGCCATTCTGACAGGGATGAGGTGATATTTCATTGTGGTTTTGATTTGCATTTTTTCTGAAGCAACCCAAATGTCCATTGACAGATGAATGGATACAGAAACTGGGGTATACACAAAGAATGGACTATTATTCAGTCATAAAAAATGAGATCTTGGAATTTGCAACAACATGGATGGATCTCAAGAGTATAATGCTAATGACATAAATCAGTCAGAGAAAGACAAATACCATATGATTTCATTCATATGTGGAAACTAAGGAACAAAACAAATGAACAAAGGAAAAAAGGGACAAACCAAGAAACCTACTCTTAACTATAGAGAAGATACTGACGGTTACTAGCTGGGAGGTGGGTGGAGGATGGGTGAAATAGGTGATGGGGATTAAGAATACACTCATGATGAGCACTGAATAATGTATAGATCTGTTGAATCACTATATTGTACACCTCGAAGTAATATAACACTGTAAGTTAACTACACTGGAATTAAAATTTTAAAAAAGAACACATAACAAATGTCAAAATTAATGAATTTTTTAAAAGATTTATTTATTCATTTTAGCGGGGGGCACACATGAGTAAAGAGAGAGGGACAGAATCTTTCTAGCAGACTCTAAACTAAGTACAGAGCCCGAAGTGGGGCTCAATCTCAAGACCCTGAGACCATGACCTAAGCTGAAACTAAGAGTCCAACACTTAACAGACTGAGCCATCCAGGTACCCCTAAAATCAATGAATATTTTGATACAAGAAATAAAAACAATTTCCTTAGAAAAAAGTCTTACTATAATTTACGACATGACCAAGGGTATCATATAATCTATTACTTTTTTTTCCCTCTGAATCCCCCCAGGTGTCTTTCTCTTATTTCAAAGTGCTCTATTCATTCTTTGGGCCTGGTCCACAGCAGTTGTCTTAAGATTTCCTTTGCCACAATCTTGGGTATTATCTTTCCTTCCTCTCTCCAGCATTGTAGCAGTGCCCATTTGCTGTATCCCAAGTCTCCTGTTCTTGGTTTATTCTTCTGTTTTAGTGGAAAATATCTTATGCAGTATGTTCTCCAAAGAGTATTACGTGTTTACTTTCTATTGCTAATGTACCAACTCACTACCACTTTCATGGCTGAAAATACCATGCACTTATCATCTTGCAGTTATGTAGATTAGAGGTCTGAGTCAGGTCACAGACTAAAATCAAGGTAGGGGCAGGGGCTGCATTCCTTCCTAAGAGTCTAAGGGTGAAACTTTGTTCCAGTTTCTAGAGGCTGCCTGCATTTCTAGGTTTGTGACTCGCACCATCGTCAAAGCCAGCAGTGGTGCGTTGAGTCCTCACACTGCATTGATCTGACCTTCTCCTCTGCCTACTTAAGAACCATTGTGACTATATCAGACTCATCTGGATAATCTCCCTATTTTAAGATGACCTGATTAGTAAACATATTTCACCTACAACCTTATTTTCCTCTTGCCACATAAGGTAACGTATTCCCAGGCTCCAGGGAATAGGACACAGACATCTTTATGGAATTTATTATCCTGTCCACCTCATGATGCATGGAAAACACATCTTAAAGTCTTTGCTGTACATGGACCTCTGATCAATAGATTGGATGGAAAAAGAATGCCAAGTTTAAAATGATTCCACTCATAATTTATAAAACATTACTTCATTCTCTCATAGCTTGCAGATTTCTCTTTAATTCAGATGAAATTCTTAATTTCAAAAAGCCTTAAGGAACTTATTATAACTGGTACCACAAAATCATGCAGTCATGTATCTTAGTTTTTATATACTTTATTTACTATTCTGGGCACTTGGGCAGAGTTCTTGGGCAGAGTTCTTTTACTTTAGAGACATATCTTTCAGGTCTACTTTTTTTCCAATTACTTGAAATTATTGTATTCCTCATCATCAATTTTTCCATTTTCTTTATATTTTCTTTTTAAAGATTTTATTTATTCATGAGACACACAGAGAAGCACTTAGAGAGGCAGAGACATAGGCAGAGGGAGAAGCAGGCTTCCCAGGACCCAGGATCATGACCCAAGCTAAAGGCAGACGCTCAACTACTGAGCCACTCAGGCACTTCTCTTTTTTATTTATTTAAATTCAATTAGCTAACATATAGAACATCATTAGTTTCAGATGTAGTTTTCAATAATTCATCAGTTGCAAAATACCTAGTTCTCATCACATCACATGCCCTCCTTGATGTCCATCACCTCCACCTCCCCTCCAGCAACCCTCAATTTGTTTCCCAGAGTCTCTCATAGCTTCTCTCCCTTTCTGATTTTTTCCATTCAGTTTTCCCTCTCTTCCCTTATGGTCCTCTGCACTATTTCTTATTGTCTTTATCTGGACTTCCTATAATTCAGATATTGAGCTTCCTGCATATCATATAATGAGATGGAGAAGACATCACCCACACAAGTACATAAAAGGAGAAAAAAAGGAGTTACGCTTCCATTAAAGAATATAAAATTTAAAATAAATGTACTCATTAATATAAATATATTAAACATCTATTATATATGTTTAATTTCTCTTTTGTCCTTCTGTTAATTCTTTTATCTTATTTTCTGGGAGATTCCTTCAATTTTATCTTCCAGCATTTTCACTGAATTTGTAAAGAAAAAAAAAGCTGTAAAAGGGATCCCTGGGTGGCGCAGCGGTTTGGCGCCTGCCTTTGGCCCAGGGCGCGATCCTGGAGACCTGGGATCGAATCCCACGTCGGGCTCCCGGTGCGTGGAGCCTGCTTCTGTGTCCTGTGTCTCTGCCTCTCTCTCTCTCTATCTGTGACTATCATAAAAAAAAAAAAATTAAAAAAAAAGCTGTAAAATTCTTAATTTATAAAATCTAAACTCGCTTACTCATACTTTTTTGTCTCTTTTACTATGTTTTCTTTTTAAAGAATGGTTTCTTTGAAGTTTTCTTCTGCTTCCTAAAATGCCGCTGCATTCTCTTAGTGTTTTTTATTTGAGTGCATTTTTAGCCTTTCTTTAATATTTTCCCTAGTACTTAGTGATATTTGAATATCCATCACATATTTAAAAAGACACAAAATATTTTGGAAATTTTGCATTTAGTAGTCAGACTTACTGATAATTGTGTTAGGGCACAAGTAAATAAATAATATTTGAAGATTATTGATTATAAATGGCTCTGTGGTTGAACTAAATTTATAGTCACGAACACCCAGTGCAATACATAACCAACAAGTAAAGACTAGAGGTCACATCTCTCCTATTCTATTTCATTACTACATTGTAGAACCTTCTTACATTAATCAGAGCACAGGCACACCTTGGAGATATTGCTGGTTTGGCTCCAGACCACCACAATAAAGCAAATATCACAATAAAATAAGTCAAACGAGTGTTTTGGCTTCCCAATGCATAAAATATAAATTGTTTACAATATATTGTAGGTTATTAGGTGTGTGATAGCATCATGTTTTAATAAACAATGTACATAGCTTAATTAAAAAATATTTTCTTGCTAAAAAAATGTTAACCATCGTCTGCGTTGTCAGTGAGTAGTAATCTTTTTGTTGGTGGCGAGCGGGGGGGGGGGGGGGGTCTTACCTCGATGCTGATGGCTGCTGACTGACCAGGGTGGTGGCTGCTGAAGGCTGGGGTGGCTGTGGCAATTTTTAAAATTAAGACAACAATGAAGTTCCACATTGATTGAATCTTCCTTTAATGAACAATTTCTCTGTAGCATGTGATTTTTTAAAAAAGTTTTATTTATTTATTCATGAGACACACACACACACACACACACACACAGAGAGAGAGAGAGAGAGAGAGAGGCAGAGACACAGGCAGAGGGAGAAGCAGGCTCCATGCAGGGAACCCGATGTGGGACTCGATCCTGGGTCTCCAGGATCATGCCCTGGGCTGAAGGCAGGTGCCAAACCCCTGAGCCACCCGGGCTGCTTGCATGTGATGTTTTGATAGCATTTTACCCACAGCAGAACATCTTTCACATCTTTCAAAATTGGAGTCAATTCTTTCAAAGTCTGCTGCTGTTTTATCAACTAAGTTTATGTGATGATATTCTCAATCCTTTATTGTCATTTCAACAGTCTTCACAGCATCTTCACCAGGAGCCGTTTCCAGCTCAAGAAACTTTTTTTGCTCATCCATAAGAAGCAACTCCTCTTCCGTGAAAGTTTGATTGTGAGATTGCAGCCATTCAGTCCTATCTTCAGGCTTGACTCCTACTTCTAGTTCTCTCACTGTTTCCACCACATCTGCAATTACTGTCTTCACTGAAGTCCTGAACCCCTCCAGCTCATCCATGAGGATGGGAATTAGCTTCTTCCAAACTCCTGTTCATGTTGATATTTTGAGCTCTTCCCATGAATCATGAGTATTCTTAATGGCATCTAGAATGGTGACTGTTTCAGAAGGTGTTCAGTTTACTTTGCCCAGATCCACCAGAGGAACCACTATCTATGGCAACTATAGCCTTATGAAATATATCTGTTAAATAAGAAGATTTGAAAGTTGAAATTAAGTCTTGGTCCATGGGCTACAGAATGGATGCTGCTGTTGTGCTAGGAGACATGAAAATAACATGAATCTTGTTGTCGATCTCCATCAGAGCTTTTGGGTGACTAGGTAGCATTGTCAAGGAGCAGTAATTCTGAAAGGAATTTTTTTTTTTCTCAGCAGAAGGTCTCAACTGTGGGCTTAAAATATTTAGTAAACTGTGTTACAAACAGATGTGCTGTCATCCAGGCTTTGCTGTTCCATTTAGAGAACACAGGCAGAGCAGATTTAGCATAATTCTTATGGACCCCAGCATTTTCAGAATCGTAAATGAGCACTGGCTTCAACTGCAAATCACCAGCTGCATTAACCCCTAACAAGAGAATCAGCTGTCCTTTGAAGCTTTGAGCCAAGCATTGACTTCTCCTTTTCTAGCTGTGAAAGTCCTAGATGGCAACTTCTTCCCATATAAGCCAGTTTCATCTACATTCAAATCTGTTGTTTACTGTAAGTACCTTCATTAATTAGCTAGTTTTCTGCAGCTTTTCTTTTCTTTTCTTTTCTTTTCTTTTCTTTTCTTTTCCTGCAGCTTCTATATCAGTACTTGCTGCTTCACCTTGCACTTTTATGGCATGAAAATGGCTTCTTTCCTTAAGCCTCTCGAACAAACCTCTGCTAACTTCAAACTTTTCTTCTGTAGTTTCCGCACGTCTCTTGGCCTTCTGAGAAAGAAGAGAGCTAGGGTTTTCCTTGAGATTAGGTTTCTGCTTATGCAGGCCACTGAAACTTTCTCCATATCAGCAGTAGGGTTATTTTGCTTTCTTATCATGCATATGATCACTGGATTGGCACTTTTAATTTCCTCCAAGAACTTTTCCTTTGCATTCATGACTTGGTGAACTGTCTGGCTCAAAAGGCCTAGCTTTCATCCTATCTTGGCCTTTGACTTACCTTCCTTACTAAATCATTTTTATCTTTTGATAGAGAGAGAAGTACCTACCTTAAGAGAGAGGTGTGACTCTCCCTCTCACTTGAACACTTAGAGACCATTATAGGGTTATTAACTGGCCTAATTTCAATATTGTTTTTTCTCCAGGAGTACAGAGGCCCCAGAAAATGTGAAATACAGGTGAATGGCTGGTCAGTGCACATTTATCTGTTACGTATGGCGTCTTATTGGGGTGTGGTTGATGGTACCCCCAAATAATTACAATAGTAACATCAAAGATTGCTGATCATAGATCAGTAAAACAAAGTAGTAGTACTAAAAATGTTAGAAATATTGTGATAATTACCAAAATGTAATTCAAAGAGACATGAAGAAGCATACACGGAGATACAAAGTGAGCAAATGCTATTGGAAAAATGAGGGTAGACTTAATGTAGCATCGACAAAACTGTGTAAAAAAACAAAAAAAACCCTACAAAGTGCAACAAAGTGCAATGCAATAAAATGAGTTATGCCTGTACCTATAACAAATACTTTTTAAAATAAGAAATGAAAGAATAGCTCAAGAGCTAAAAATGATGTGGAGTCCTTAGATCTCCCTTCCTTCTGCTTTCTTGATTTAGCAGATAATCTGTTTTGGGGCATTTAGAAAGAGAAATTGTCTAAAAGATAAAAATATCAATAAACAGAATGAACTTTTTGCCTTCTGTGTGTAATATTTACAATAAAATATCTTGCTTTTTATTTTCCTTATAAAACAGGAAAAAATCTGTTTGTTTCATCTCAAAACTTATAAAGGCGTTCTTTTTATAATTGTAAAACTATTTGACTATTTATTCAAATGTTCTCATTCAAGTGTTACTGATTGTGGTCATGAATACTTAAATAATTATAAGTAAAACTGTGAAAAATAGCTATAGCTAACTGTATTTCATTGAGGACGAGCCAGAAAAGTAAATCCCTCCTCTGCTTTCTCTTGGTCTGTTTACAAGTATTCCTCAAACCCAACCCAACCTTGCACAATGAATTTTGAGAAGCCTGACACATGTAGAAGTCACTGTCTTTCTTGCACTAAGCACTGTTTAATGGACAAGTCATTTATATTATGATGCTTTAAATATGATCATATAAATGTGGAAACTAGGGAAGAAAAGATTGTTGTGTGAAAATGGGCTGTGAAGCTTTTATGAAAAGATTTTCCTTAAAGGTACATAGTATCCATTTTGGAAAGAGAGGAAGAAAGATCATTCTGGCTTAAAAAACCACAATCCCGGTGGCTTATTAAAAATTACTGTTGAGGAGAAGTGAATCTTAAAATATGATAGGTTATGCAGCGTCAGCCCTTGTGAATCTTCATTTCCAGTCTGAACAACAACAGGAACCATTATAGAGATTTTTCTTTGATGAAAGAAACCTTATGGTAAGTCATTTTTTTAATGTTGAAGTCATTTTTTAAAAATTAAACTAGGGGTAGTATTTCAAATGGTTTTTTGGGTGTGTGTTTGTGCTTGTGTTTGTGTTTTGTTTTAAGTGAAAGTTTGAGACAGGACACCACACTAGAGGACATTTTATTAGTTAGGCTTTTGTGATGACAAAACTCTAAACTCCTGAATGGCACTGAGTATGAAGAGGAAATGATGAATCTAAGATATTTCCAAGGAAAACATCAATACCCACTACATGATTAAGTACAGTAGAGAGGGGATGGCAAAGTTAAAGATAATTTTAAAGGTCAAGTCCAGGGAACTGTAAATATGTTCTGTGCTAAGAAATATTTTTGGTACAAGCCCTGAGTGTTTCCTTCTTAAAATTTAAAGATTTTACTCCGTCTCTATTTAGTGTTATCTCTATTTTCTTCATTTTTATAACCAAGCTCTGGCTCCTTGCAGAAAAGCATCATATTTCCAAAACAACTTTTTAATTAATTACCTCACACTTTGTATGTCCTTACAAATGAAATGCCTATGCAATTTCTATTTTTTTTCCTGGAATTTAAAATTCAACATGTTGCAGTTATCTAAATATTATAGCATAGTCTCATCAAGCAGGATAATTCCCCAATTGAGAAATGTTTGTCTTATTATATAAGTTTTATATTTGATAATTTTTAAAAATCCATCTTTTTTCCCTCTAATTTTCAACATGGCTAAAATGAGTAAATAATGTACAGATTATTCTTTTATTGACCAAACTCTACTGAGGATCCCTTGAGCTCCTTTTTTTTTTTTTTAAAGATTTTATTTATTTATTCATGAAAGACACAGAGAGAGAGGCATAGGGAGAAGCAGGCTCCCTGTGGGGAGCTGGATGCAGAACTTGATCCCAGGACCCCGGGATCACAACCTGAGCCAAAGGACATTCAACCACTGAGCCACCCAGGTGCCCTTCCTTGAGCTCTTTTACAACCTAATGGTTTGACTTCTGGACTTTGGTGTTCATCTCTATATTGTTCAGTTTTAGCAAGAGCTACACTAAGTGAGTTTAACAAGAGTCCCCATCCTCTGTATTTGATCACGTTTGATATCCAAATAGGTTCCTTGTCCTTCTACATCCTTCAAGTGGGGTCTGATCATCCGGGCCTTTCAGCAAGCATCTTGTTAGGTAGATGTAGCTGGAATCTCTCCATTAGCCCTGATGTTTCAGGGCTAATTTTCCATCCACTGACCCTCCACCTTGCTCCTTGGCCATCGGTTTCCACTTGCCCACTTGCAATACTCCCCCACCTTAAATAAAGTCCTCCTTGCTCTCTCCAGCAGTATCAGGACCAATATTTTTTCCTCAACAAGTCTTTTGACCAAGTTTCATTAGCCCACACATAATTAATACTGGTGGAATAAGCAACTAAATGTCATGGAAGACTATAAATTAGTATATGATCACCCCCACAATCATCCCCCCAGCAATGATGAACATGATCAGAACACCTACTAATGCATGGCACTGCACTAGGTCTAGGGATACAGAGAGACGTAAGACCTTTCCACAGCAAGTAAAAGAGTATCATTGATTGGAAGGAAAAGTATATGTCCCAAATGGCAAATGCTGCCATAGGTCAATATTTCATTTCATGACTTATATTAAGTCCCAACCTTTTATTTAAAACCAAACTCTAACTAAAATTGTCTCCATATGTCTACCGGCAAAACCTTACATATCTTAATTCTTCAAAATTGTCAGCACGGAGTAATGTGTAAACAAGTAAAATAAATGAGGAAATGCCACAGCATTGCCAGCAGACTACTTTCATGCATTTGAATTTCTCTTATTGTTACACAATTTACCAGGTAAAGAGAATGTATACTGTCTCAAAAATTCACCATGAAAAGTAGATAAGGTTTTTGTATTAGAATTTACTATAGAACAATAGGACATTTGTCTAATTCACACTCCATCTGACACATTTAAACTCAGCTTTAAAAATTTTTTGTGGATCCTGCTGACTCTTCACCTCTCCCTCTCATGTTTCTTTTTATCTTTTGAGACGCACATTTTTTCAAAAGCTACTCCTAAAGGAACAAAGCAGTGCTATTGCTGTATACAATATTCTTTCCATCAGACAATCTCAATTATGTTGGTAGCCTGGCAATTTACATTCACTCCCTTCAGGTAGCAGTCAGACGCCACAAAGGCATCTTCCCCAGCAGGTTGATTGCTTTTTCATTCCCATAGAGCCTTGTGCTGAGAGAACTTTCAGACCCAGGCCTTCCATCCGATCACAACGGCCTGGACTCAGCAACGGCCTGCTGTGATTCTTATATGTGTTGCAAGACAATGTGATGACTGCCATTGCCAACTTTCCACAGGACTATTTAGAGCAGAAATGTTTAAGGTATTTGGCCTTTCAAGTCTCCATAAGAATTGTCCAATGAAAAACAACTATTAAAAAATAGCTTCTAAACAAACACTTTTCTTCATACTGATGAAAAGCATAACAGTCTATCTTATGAAATCTGTTTCACCAAGGAAAGGCAACCTGTCAAGCTTTGTATTAGTAGCTTGTAGGTAGATATTCTCAGGAATGCTTGTTTTCTCACAAGGTTCATTTTTAAGCAGAAAAACAAAGAGCTTACTTCAGCTTTGGAGAATTTTGAATTTTTGTTAAGATTTTATTTATTTACTTATTTGACAGAGAATGAGAGAAAGAGAGCACACAAGCAGAGGGAGCAGGAGAGGGAGAAGCAGGTTCCCTGCTGACCAAGGAACCTGATGCAAGGCTCGAGCTCATGTATAAACTAAAACTAGACTTCTATAGGAAAATGGAAAATCTCAGCAATCTTGGGTTTGGCAAAAGATTCTTACAAGACACAAAAAGCACAAAGTTTCTAGAAAGTAAACTGAACTTCATCGCAATTAAAAATGGTTATGGAAGTGCAAGTCAAAAGCACAATGAGATATCACTTCACATCTATCAGAATGGCAAAAATCAAAAAGGCAAATGAGAACAAGTAGTTGGAAGATGTGGAGACAAAAGAACCCTAGTGCACTGTTGGTGGGAATGCAAACTAATGCAGCCAGTGTGGAAAACAGTATGGAGTTTACTTAAAATATTAAAAATAGAATTACCGTATGATCCAGTTATTCCACTACTGGATATTTACTTAAGAAAATGAAAACTCTAATTCAAAAAGATATATGTACCTCTAAGTTTATTGAAGATTACTTACTGTAGACAAATTATGGACAATCCAAGTGTCCCTGGAGAGGTAAATGGATTTATATATATATATATATATATATATATATATATATATATATATATATATATATGGAATATTTGTATATTTTATATATGTTAATATAGAATATTACTTAGCCATAGAAAAGAATGAAATCTTGTCATTTGCAACAATATGAACCTAGAGGGTATAGTACTAAGTGAAATATGTTGGTCAGAGAAAGATGAATATGATTTCACTCATAATGAGTGGAATTTAAGAAGCAAAACAAACCAAGGAAGAAAGAAAGAAAGAAAGAAAGAAAGAAAGAAAGAAAGAAAGAAAGAAAGAGACTCTTAAACACAGAGCACACACGTATGGTTTTTGAGGGAATATGAAAAGGGTGAAATAAATAAAGGGGATCAAGAGTACACTTATCTTGAGCACTGAGTAACATATTGTTGAATTATTATAGTGTCCACCTGAAGTTGATGTAATACTGTATGTTAATCATACTTCAACTTAAAAAATTGATCAAAATAACCAACTGATTGGATAAAGGCAAAATACATTTTATTAATATGCCATTTATTGATAAGGTTATATATTTATATATTAGATATTAGAGGCAAAACTTCCTTTTTCTTTTTTAAAACTCAAATTAAAATTTTAATTTTATGAATGTGGTGAATGGAGAAATAAAGTGTTGTCCATCTCCTTTTCATTTTCCATTTAAAAACTTTTGTAGGAAATACATGGTACTCAGTTTGGTACAATAAACACAGCCCTGAATATGGAAGATAGTTTGTTTCAGATCATTAATCGAATAACTTTCATGTATCTATACAATAGCATACTGCCCAGCCATAGAAACTATTGATATATACAATAACACAGATAAATCTCAAAGACATTATGCTAAGTGAGGAAGCCAGTCTCAGCAGATTACATACAGTATGATGCCTCAAAAAAGGCATAAATATGATTACATACATTAGGATTCCATTTATATGGCATTCCGAGTAAAGGCAAACTATTGGGTCAGAAAACAGATCAGTGATTACCAGAATTTCAGGAGTGGGAGGGTCTGACTACTACAAAGCGCCAGCAAGCTGGAGATCTTGGGGGTGTCAGAATTGTTCTGTATTTTGTTCATATTGGCAGAATGCTTTATTTTAGAGTTCTTGTATTTTCAATCAATGAGTTTGAAAAAATGCTGACAGTTTTATTACTCAATTTATGAATTAAGAGAATTGTTTTTCAAGTCAATAAACTGCCTCAGAAACGTGTACTTAGTTAACAAAGAACTTGCTTTCATATTGGTACCATGACAATTTTAGTGAACAATTATAAAGGGTCCCCCTTTGGATTCCTCTGCAACTTTTCATAGTGATTGTTACATCTACTGTAATATTTTATCAACATGTTCAGACTCTGCCTTTTGTGGATAATACAGATGTTTTGCTCTATCAACCTGTCAATGTATTTGGCTTTTGGGGCTATTACTCAGAGATTCATCCCATGTTATCCTGAGGTATAGTGCTTATAAAAAGTTATCTGCAGAGAAAAAAATTTCCCCTCAAGCCTCAGCACCTATCTCTTGCAATAAAGCAGCTATCTAAAGGATAGAGCAAAAGAAAGGATGATAGTTGATAAATAAAAATGTAAAATGTAGAACTTCTTAAAAATACAAACACACATACACATAATACAAGTGAGTGTGTATAGAGTATATCTGTCTATAAAGATACAAATAAATGCAGGACCTGGCATAGAACACAGAGCTAGCTTCTTCCCCACAAACTTTAAGAAATTTAAGACCTCCTTGTTTTGTATTTGAGTAGATATTACGATTTTTAATAATTAATAAAATACAATGAGGCATTTGCTAGTGTAAAAGATATCACAACTTCTTTAACAAGGAGAGAAATAAATCTATTAAACAAAATTGTCTGAAGTGTGCTATTTAGTTTCTCTGTACTCTACTGAAAGCAATGATTCTTGACTGTATTGATTTGTAGGGATCACTCAAATGTATATGACATCAAACCTACTCCCTTGGAGAAAAATATGCATTTTACCAATCAAGTACTTTTACATAAAAAGGAAAGAGGAGGTATTATGCTGAGTGAAATAAGTCATTTGGAGAAGGACAAACATTATATGGTCTCATTCATTTGGGGAATATAAAAAATAGTGAAAGGGAATAAAGGGGAAAGAAGAAAAAAAATGAGTGGGAAATATCAGAAAGGGAGACAGAACGTGAAAGAGTCCTAGTCTGGGAAACGAACTAGGGGTGGTGGAAGGGTGGGTGGCGGTGACTGGGTGACAGGCACTGAGGTGGGCACTTGACGGGATGAGCACTGGGTGTTATTCTATATGTTGGCAAATTGAACACCAATAAAAAATAAATTTATATAAAAAAAGGAAAGTGAATTTCAACCAACTCACTATCAATCTCTTGGTAGTGGCTGTCTGGAGCATTGTGGTAACAAGAAATTAAAGTCAAGATTGGGTTTAACATGAAAGAGCAAGATTTTTTAAAGGTATTTATTTATTTATTTATTTATTTATTTATTTATTTATTTAAAGAGAGAATGAGAGAGAGAGACTGCAGGGGGAGAGGCAGAGAGAGAGGGAGAAGCAGACTCCCCACTAAGCAGGGAGCCTAATGTGAGGCTCTATCTCAGGATCCTGAGATCATGACCTAAGCCAAAATCAAGAATTGGATGCTTAACCCACTGAGCCACCCAGGCACTCCAAGCAAGATTTCTTTAAAATTTTTATTTTAATCCAGATAGTTAACATACAGCGTTATATTAGTTTCGGGTGTACAAGAGACTGATCCAACATTTCCATATGTCACCCAGTGCTCATCACATAAGTGCACTCCTTCATCCTCATCACCTATTTCACCCATCCCCTCACCCACCTCCCCTCTGGTAACCATGTTTGTTCTCTATAGTTAAGAGTCTGTTTCTTGATTTCTCTCTCTCTCTCTCTTTAGTTCCTTTTGCTCATTTGTTTTGTTTCTTAAACTCCACACAGGAGTGAAATCATGTGGTATTTGTCTTTCTCTGACTGACTTATTTCATTTAGCATCATACTCCAAAGAGCAAGATTCTTGATTAGCAACGTCTGTACTGGCCCAGCAGGTGAAGGGAAGGTTCACATACTGTGCATTTGCCGATCCTGGACCAGATTTTAAAAAATGAAGAGACTTGGATACAATTTTCTGATTCTTCCTTTTCGGGAATTGAAAATCCTTAGTTAAGGGAATTATCTTCAGTATAAATTTCTTTCCTTTTAGGTTCTCTTTATCCTTGTAAAAAAGACATTTAGCCCCTGACATTATTTCCCTATGTAGGTTTGCAGTGGAATAAAATGTTCTTACAAAGAATATCTTATTACTTTTTGCAATTTTTCGTCTTAGCTAACTTATTTGCTTTTTCTACAATAATTTTTTCCCCTCAAATTTTTGTTTTCCTAGTGTCTGACCTCCTTTTCTATGCTCTGTGAATTCTCTCTGCTGTGTAAATGAGTCTGGTCTGGGTGGTAGGTGGAGCCTGCTTCCCATTTTAGAAGACTAAATGGCTAGATGCTCATTATCCCAAATTCTTGGGGCATGGCTGTGTGCAGTTCATCTAGGTTCAACAAATCAAACTATAGACATTCAAACAGGAGTTAGTGATCAATAGAGGCAGATGATATGAGGTTTGTGATGATGATAACGATAGAAGCAGTTGTATATTTCCAAGAGTGGCTATGGCAGTAGTTCTAGTGACAGCGTCCAGTGCTGGGCTTGGGTACAGTGGCATCTGTAATGCATGCTCCAGCACCTCGTGGTCGGTGGTGGCGGCAACAGTGCTCTGTGATGTGATCCTGGCAGGAGTTTCTGCTGCTGCTTAGTTTCCTTTGTTTCTACACATTCTTCAAGCCTATTTCCCCAGCCTATTACCAGAAATTCTACAAAAAATCCAATATACTTTCAATGAATACTTTTTCTGCTTAAATGAATTAGAATTGGCTTCTCATATTTACAGCTAAGATCACTTTATAACAGATTTATGAAAAGTATTGGTGGTGAAACGAGGTGAGTTTTGCCTCCTTTGACTTCGCTCTGTAGATGCTTTGCTACTTGGTAAACATCAAGAACTGTCTGTTGAAATTTACTCCTCACTATTAGCTCTCTCTATATGTTATACACCGTGGCTTCTGCTATCCTGAAGCAATAGGGCTGATAAGTTTTGTACCTTTTGGCAAGAGGAGTCACTATAAAAGTCTGAACTTAAAGGAGAAAATTCAGCTTTGGAAACATGGGTACCATAACCATTTTGGCATAGTTTCCCATGATGACAAAAATATATTCTAAATCCAACCAAGTCTCCCATTTCTATTCTGACATTATTGCCATCATTTCTCCCCGGGTGATTTAACAGCCATATAACTGTCCTCAATTCCTCTCCTACTCCCGACTCCCACATATACAGGCTACCTTCCAAGCATTTCTTCAGTGGCATCTCAGAATAACTTAGGGGAAAAAATCCAGAATCTTCACATGGTTTAATAAGCTTTACATTATTTTACCCATGACTACCTCTCTGACTTCATTTCCTACTACTTCCCATCTTGCCACATGGGATTTTTTGCTGTTCCTTTCCTTACCAAACTCTAGCTCAGGGTATTTGCATTTGCTGTTCTCTCTGACTTGAGGATTCCTTTTTCAGATACTCACATAACTCATCCACTGACTTAATTTAGATTCCTCTTCCAACACCATCGCCACAGAAAGGACTTGTCTCACCAATCTTTCTGAATGACTACATTTACCATTCCTTTATCTCTATGCTACTTTATAATAATCCTTATTATAGTCTGATATTAGACAATTTTATTGATTTATTGATTTATTTCACTTTCTCCTCATGGGAATGTGAAATTCATGAGGGAGACAGAGACTCTAACAGAGACTGACTCTCTCTCTCTCTCTCTCTAGGCTATTCATTCATAGCCTATATTATCAGTGCCTAGTCAAGCGCCTGACACATATTCCATTAAATGAAGGAATAAACCACAACAGTTCAGAGTTGGGTGTCAAGTGAGTGAAGAAAAGCATTTTATAGAATCTCAGACTCTTTCCTACTATTTCAACAAATTGTTTTATTGGGACTAGACTCAAACATAAAGTCTTGGAGAGAAGCATAAACCTAACACATGACAAACTCTAAAATGTTTGTGCATTAGTGAGTGACTGCATAATTAGTGACAAAAACACTTGATAAACATTATTTTTTAAATGATCAAATGATTAAATAACTGAATGATCAAACATTGATTGGACAGTGAACTTGGAATCCTCATAAACATGTCTTTGTGGTTTCATATCTAAATTATATTTTTTCCAGAATTTTACATTTTATATTTGTACCACTAGCTTGATAAATTTTCTTGAGCTTTGTGTTAAATTAGAATAGCATGCACAGTTTAAATTATTTTTAAAGTTATAGTTATTGTTTGGCTGGTATGTATGGCATTTACAGAAATTCAGCTAAGCAATTCATTTGTCATCATTTATCATGAGTGTTCAGGTCAATGTTATTTACTCCATTCCAAGAATATGGTGTTATCTGGTGTTTGGCTCACGTCAATTAAATTCAGAACACAGTGCTAGGAAATGTGGAGATTCTCCAAAGAAAATGACATATTTCGTGCCTTCAAAGAGTCTGTCAGTTCTAACATTAGTACAAATTGGGTCTCTTTCTGGGTATGACACTTGGTCTGTTTCCAGCTGAGTCAATCTTCATCTTAGTTTCCCCAGCTGAAAAATAAAGCTAATAATATCACTGTCAGAAAAAAATCGTGGAGAATATTGAGGTAATGTTTGGAGCTCGAACTTGTTAGTAAAGTACAAGTTAGGTCAGTACATTCTAGAATATTTTGCTTGTATGAAACAACAAATTTAAAAAATAGAGTTTTTTCTAATATCTACTATAGCTAGAAAATCTATTAGAGCTGGAATCCCAACAATCCTAACAAAAACAACTAACCTAGTGTTTTCAAACTTAAAAAGAATTAGAATTACATTTAAATGAAATCTTAAGCTGAAGCATAAGCAAATACAGTTGTTAAAAATGGAACTATACACGTACCTGTACCCTGCTTGAATGGAATTCAGTATCTCTGAAACCCGCCTCCTGGGAATCTGTCACGTGGATACGACAGAGTCTGACAGTTTTATGGTCACTAGCACTAATTCAGATACAGTTTTCCCTTTGGCACCATTAGAGATTACTCGTTTCAGAACAGCAATATAAGTAGTCCCAGCACACAGAGATAAGAGCTCTACACTTCATCTCGGCAATCTCTTCTAGATATTTTGAACTATAACCAGGCCTCCTTAATTCATGATATCTCATCCTTGTATTTGTGATGTCTCTTAGAAAATTAGGAACTCGCCTCAGGTATGATTATCTGTCAACCAAATGCAACCAAAATGCAACCAAATGTCTGCGTGTGCACACAGGCACACACAAACACACGCACACTATCTAATCCCATTCAAGTTATTGGTCACAATACAAAATGTTCTTGCCCCCATCTGTTCTACAGAGAATATGGACAGAGACCTTGTTGATCTCATTCACCATTGTATCCTAAATGCTTATCACACTGACTGTATTCATTCACACATGCATGCATTCATTTATTTATTCATCTTTCAATTAAATACATTCATACTCTCACTGTATCTGACACTGTTCTTAACACAGAGAAATAATGTTGGCAGAATTGGCTCCTACCTTCATGGATCTTAAAGTCCTACTTATATTTGGTACTCTAAATATTTGTTCAATTAATGAAAATAATTTCTTTGCTGGAAAATAAACAAAGAAGCAGCCATGACCAGGCTTTTAAAAAGATAAGCTTCAGTTTTTTAAGATTATTTATTTTGAGACAGAAAGAAAGCAGGGGGTGGGGGGTGGAGCAGAGGGAAAGAATCTCAAGCAGACTCTCTGCTGAGCGTGAAGCCTGATGAGGTGCTGAACCCACAACACTAAGGTCATGACCTGAGCCAAAATCAAGAGTCTGATGCTACACTGACTGAGCCACCCAGGCACCTGGAAAAATAAATTTTATTTTTGGAGCAGATGTAGGTTCACAGCAAAATCAAGCAGAAAGTATAGAAAGTTCCTATATACTTCCTGCTTTTCCCCCACCACCACCCCAGCTTCCTCCCCTATCAACATCTGGCACCAGAGTGGAACATTTGTTACAATTGATGAATATACATTGACACATAATTACCCCCAAAGTCCACAACTTACATTAGGGTTCACTCTTACTGTTGTATATTCTATGCCTTCAGACAAATTTATAATCCCATGTATCTGCCATTTTTAGTATCATGTAGAATAGTTTCACTGCCTACAAAATCTGGCTAGACTTTTAAAATTTATCTTAAAATTTACAGAAATTAGATTGAGTATCATCTGCTTTCAGATTTTTTGGACAAAAGTTCTGGTTTGAACGAAATTTGGTTTTCTGAGGAACCAGTCCATTCCTGAAATGTGCTTTCAGATCAGATGATCTCACAAACATAAAAGATAGGGCTTCTCATACTGTCATAGCAAAGCAGTTGCTGGAGAAGTCAAGAAATGAAGCAGTACGTGGAATGAAAAAGAATCTCTGCTTTTATCATTATTCAGCATGAATATCATTTTATTAGTTTAACATTCTTTTTCTTCTGGAAAAGGAGCCTCAGTTGTCTGGTTTTGTTTTCAGAACTTGCAAAATCTAGAGGGGCTTCTTTAAAAATTAGAAATTATGTCTGGCATGAACACAGTCACAACACATCCATTATGCCAAACAGATCTGCCCATTCAGAATTAACCGCTCACAGGTGGGCTCTAGACTCAGATCTTAAAGAGCCTCAGATAACAGAAAACAGGATCAATTGAGCACAGTACCCCCTGACTCAGTGATTCTTATGGCACCAACACAACTTGAAAGTCACATTTCCAACTCCTTCATTTTTTTCTGTCTTACAAAATTTTTGTTTCTCCTTAATTCTTGAAAGATAATTTTACAGGATACAGAATTTTAGATTGGTGGTATTTCCCACCCCAACACTTGAAAACTTACACACCACTCTTTTTTTGCCTGCATGGTTTCTGAAGAGATGTCAGGTGTAATTTTTATTTTTGTTCTTTGATAGGTAAGGTATTTTTCCTCTTATTTTTCAAGACTTTTTCTTTACTTTTGATATTCTGCAATTTTATTTTTAAAATTTTATTTAAATTCCTTTAATTAACATATAATGTATTATTGGTTTCAGAAGTAGAAGTCAGGGATTCCTCAGTCTTATATAATAACCAGTGCTCATTATATCACGTGCCCTCCTTAATGTCCATCACCCAGTTACCCCATCCCCCCACCTGCCTCCCCTCCAGGGACCCTCAGTTTGTTTCCTAGGATTAAGAGTCTCTTATGGTTTGTCTCCCTCTCTGATTTCATCTTGCTTTATTTTTTCCTCTCTTCCCCTATGATCCTGTTTTGTTTTTTAAATACAACATGTGAGTGAGATCATATAATTGTCTTTCTCAGATCAACTTACTTCACTCATCATAATACCCTCTAGTTCCATCCATGTCATTGCAAATGGCAAGATTTTGGTTTTTTTGATGGCTGAGTAGCATCTCATTGTATATAAATATACCACATCTTCTCTATCCATTCATTTGTCAGTGAACATTGCTGTTATAAACATTGGGTGCAGGTGCCCCTTCAGATCACTATATCTGTATCTTTGGGTCAAAGAGGTGCAGTGCAGTTCTGGGTCATAGGATAGTTCTATTTTCAACTTTTTGAGGAACTCCTTTATTTTTTTCAGAAGGAAACAGAAATTGGGTTGTTTTGTATATTTTTTTTAATTGGAGTTCGATTTGCCAACATATAGTATAACACCCAGTGCTCGACCTGTCGAATGCCCCCCTCAGTGCCCATCACCCAGTGACCCCATCCCCCCACCCACCTCCCCTTCCACTACTCCTTGTTCATTTCCCAGTCAGGAGTCTCTCATGTTTTGTCACCCTCTCTGATTTTTCCCACTCATTTTCTCTCCTTTCCCCTATAATCCCTTTCACTACTTTTTATTTTCCCTGTATGAGTGAAACTATATAATGATTATCCTTCTCTGTTTGACTTACTTCACTCAGCATAATACCCTCCAGTTCCATCCACGTCGAAGCAAATGGTGGGTATTTGTCATTTCTAATGGCTGAGTAATATTCCAGCTTAGATACATAGACCACATCTTCTTTATCCATTCATCTTTTGATGGACACCAAGGCTCCTCCCACAGTTTGGCTATTGTGGACATTGCTGCTATAAACATTGGGGTGCAGGTGTCCTGGTGTTACACTTTACCAGTATCTTTGGGGTAAATCACCAGTAGTACAATTGCTGGGTCGTAGGGTAGCTCTATTTGTAACTCTTTGAGGAACCTCCACACAGTTTTCCAGAGTGGCTGCACCAGTTCACATTCCCACCAACAGTGCAAGAGGATTCCCCTTCCTCCACATCCTCTCCAACATTTGTTATTTCCTGCCTTGTTAATTTTCCCCATTCTCACTGGTGTGAGATGGGATCTCATTGTGGTTTTGATTTGTATTTTCCTGATGGCAAGTGATGCGGAGCATTTTCTCATGTGCTTGTTGGCCATGTCTATGTCTTCCTCTGTGAGATTTCTGTTCATGTCTTTTGCCCATTTCATGATTGGATTATTTCTTTGCTGTTGAGTTTAATAAGTTCTTTATAGATCTTGGATGCCAGTCCTTTATCTGATAGGTCATTTGCAAATATCTTCTCCCATTCTGTAGGTTGTCTTTTAGTTTTGTTGACTGTTTCTTTTGCTCTGCAGAAGCTTTTTATCTTGATTAAGTACCAATAGTTCATGTGTCTGTTTTTGTGCCAGTACACACTGTCTTTGATGATCACAGTTTTGTGGTACAACTTTAAATCCGGCATTGTGATGCCCCTAGCTCTGGTTTTCTTTTTCAATATTCCCCTGGCCATTCAGGGTGTTTTCTGATTCCAGACAAATCTGAAGATTATTTATTCAACTCTCTGAAGAAAGTCCATGGCATTTTGATAGGGATTGCACTGAACATGTAAATTGCCCTTGGCAGCACTGACATTTTCACAATATTAATTCTTCCAATCCCTGAGCATGGAATATTTTTCCATCTCTTTGTGTCTTCCTCAATTTCTTTCAGAAGTGTTCAGTAGTTTTTAGGGTATAGATCCTTTACCTCTTTGGTTAGGTTTATTCCTAGGTATCTTATGCTTTTGGGTGCAATTGTAAATGGGATTGAGTCCTTAATTTCTCTTTCTTCAGTCTTATGGTTAGTGTATAGAAAGGCCACTCACTGACCATGAGACTGAAGAAAGAGAAATTATAGAAATGCCACTGATTTCTGGGCATTGATTTTGTATCCTGTCACACCGCCTAATTGCTATGAGTTCTAGCAATCTTGGGGTAGAGTCTTTTGGGTTTTCTATGTACAATATCATGTCATCTGCAAAGAAGGAGAGTTTGACTTCTTCTTTGCCAATTCGAATACCTTTTATTTCCTTTTGTTATCTGATTGATAAGACTAGATTTCTAGTACTATGTTGAATAGAAGTGGTGAGAGTGGACATCCCTGTCATGTTCCTGATCCTAGGGGAAAGGCTCTCAGTTTTTCCCCATTGAGAATGATATTTGCTGTGGGCTTTTCATAGATGGCTTTTAAGATGCTGAGGATTGTTCCCTCTATCCCTACACTCTGAAGAGTTTTGATCAGGAATGGATGCTGTATTTTGTCAAATGCTTTCTCTGCATCTATTGGGAGGATCATATGGTTCTTGTTTTTTCTCTTGTTGATATGATCTGTCACATTGATTGTTTTATGAGTGTTGAACCAACCTTGCATCCCGGGGATAAATCGCATTTGTTCATGGTGAATAATCATCTTACTGTACTGTTGGATCCTATTGGCTACTATTTTGTTGAGAATTTCTGCATCTGTGTTCATCAAGGATATTGGTCTATAATTCTCCTTTTTGGTGGGGTCTTTGGTTTTGGAATTAAGATGATGCTGGCCTCATAAAACGAGTTTGGAAGTATTCCATCCTTTCTATCCTTCAGAACAGCTTTAGTAGAATAGGTATTTCTTCTTTAAACATTTTATAGAATTCCCTGGGAAGCCATCTGGCCCTGGACTTTTGTGTCTTGGGAGGTTTTTGATGAATGCTTCAATTTCCATCCTGGTCATTGGTCTGTTCAGGTTTTCTATTTCTTTCTGTTCCAGTTTTGGTAATTTGTGGCTTTCCAGAAATGCATCCATTTCTTCTAGATTGCCTAATTTATTGGCATATAGCTGCTCATAATGTTTTTAAAATCATTTGATTTTCCTTGTTATTGGTTGTGATCTCTGCTCCTTCATTCATGATTTTATTAATTTGAGTCTTTTCTTTTTAATCAGGCTGGCTAATGGTTTATCTATCTCATTATTTCTTTCAAAGAACCGACTCCTGGTTTTGTTGATCTGTTCTACAGTTCTTCTGGTCTCTATTTCATTGAGTTCTGCTCAAATTTTTATTATCTCTCTTCTGCTGCTTGCTGTAGGTTTTATCTGCTGTTCTTTCTCCAGTTCCTTTAGGTGTGAGGTTAGCTTGTATATTTGAGTTTTTTCCAATCTTTTGAGGGATGCTTGTATTGCAATGTATTTCCTTCTTAGGACTGCTTTTGCTGTATCCCAAAGATTTTGAATGGCTATACCTTCATTTTCATTAGTTTCCATGAATCTTTTTAATTCTCTAACTTACTGGTTGACCCATTCATCTTTTAGTAGGATGCTCTTTAACCTCCATGTGTTGAATTTCTTCCAAATTTCTTCTTGTGATTGAGCTCAAGTTTCAAAGCATTGTGGTCTAAAAATATGCAGGGAACAATTCTAATATTTTGTTATCAGTTGACACGTGATTTGTGACCCAGTATGTGGTCTGTTCTGGAGAAAGTTCCATGTGCACTTGAGAAGAATATGCATTTTAATTGTGTTCGGATGGAAAGCTCTGTATATATCTGTGAAATCCATCTAATCCAGTGTATTATGTAAAGCCCTTGTGTTTTTGGTGATGTGCTTACAAGATGTGTTATTTGTAGAAAGTGCTGTGTTGAAGCCTCCTACTATTAGTTTATTATTATCTAAGTATGTCTTTACTTTGGTTATTAATTGATTGATATACTTGGCAGCTCCCACATTAGGGGCATAAATATTCATGATCGTTAGGTCCTCTTGTTGGATAAATCCTTTAAGCTTGATATAGTGTCCCTCGTCATCTCTTACTACAGTCTTTGGGATAAACTTTAATTTATCTGATATGAGGATCGCTATCCTAGCTTTCTTTTGAGGACCATTTGAATGGTAAATGGTTCTCCAACCTTTCATTTTCAGGCTGTAGGTCTCCTTAGGTCTCAAATGAGTCTCTTGTAGAGAGCAAATAGATGGGTCTTGCTTTTTTATCCAGTCCAAAACCCTGCGTCTTTTGGTGGGATCATTTAGCCCATTCACGTTCGAAGTAACTATTGAAAGATGTGAATTTAGTGTCATTGTAATACCTATTCAGTCCCTGTTTTTCTGGATTATTTCTTTGGTCTTCCTCTTTCTTTTACAGGGTCCCCCTTAATATTTCTTGCAGAGCTGGTTTGGTGTCACATATTCTTTCAGTTTCTGCCTATCTTGGAAGCTCTTTATCTCTCCTTCTATTCTGAATGAGATCCTTGCTGGATAGTATTCTTGGCTGCATGTTCTTCTCATCTAGGACTCTGAATATATACTGCCAGCCCTATCTGGCCTGCCAGGTCTCTGTGGAGAGGTCTGCTGTTAATCTAATATTTCTCCCCATATAATTAGGGATTTCTTGTCTCTTGCTGCTTTAAGGATTTTCTCTTTATCTCTGGAATTTGCAGGTTTCACTATTAAATATTGAGGTGTTAAATGATTTTTATTGATTTTGTGGGGGGGACCTCTCTATCTCCTGGATCTGAATGCCTGTTTCCGTCCCCCAATTAGGGAAGTTCTCAGCTATCATTTTTTCAAATATCCTTTCTGGCCTTCTGTCCCTCTTAGCACTTTCTGGAACCCCAATTATATGTAGATTCTTCCTTCTGAAGCTATCATTTATTTCCCTTAATCCTTCCTCTTAGTCTTTTAATTGCTTTTCTCTTTTTTCTCAGCTTCCTTCCTTGTCATCAACTTGTCTTCTGTTACTCACTCTTTCTTCCACCTCATTAACCCTCATTGTTAGGACTTCCAGTTTGGATAGCATCACATTTAATTGATTTTTAATTTTGGCCTGATTAGATCTAAATTCTGCAGTCATGAAGTTTCTTGAATCCTTTATGCTTTTTTCCAGAGCCACCAGTAGCTTTATAATTGTGCTTCAGAATTGGCTTTGTGACATCAAATTGTAATCCATATTCTGTAACTCTGTGGCAGAGAGTACTGTTTCTGATTCTTTCTTTTGTGGTGAGTTCTTCCTTCTAGTCATTTTGCTCAGTCCAGAGTGACTGTATGAGTGGGCTGAGTCAAGAATATCAACCACGACCTAAGTAAATTTTACCCTAGATGATTCTGACAAGGTCAGAGACCAGAAAATGAAAAAAAAGATCAGAACAAAATAAAGCAAAAGGGCCAGTAAAGTGAAAAACAAATTTTAAAACAAAGTAGTAAAAAAATAAAGTGCCAAGAATCACAAAGAAAAGAAGAAAAAGAAAAAGAAAAAGTAAAAAGAAAAGAAAAAAGCAAAAGTAAAGAGGGGCAAAAAAGAAAAAAAAGGGGGGACTGGGAGATGGTGGTGGTGAAGATGTAGGGGAACGAGAATGTAGTCTACCTGAGAGGTCCTAGAGGGTGAAATTCTTGTTTTTGAGTGTATCAAGTTCTGTATGTTAGAAGATGCTCAGTCCCAAATTTATATAAACCAAAAATACTTGTGTAGGGCCCCACCATTGACCACCAAAACATAAATGAGATAAAAGAGGGGGACAGAATGGGAATGAAGAATCTCACAGAATGAGTCAGCACAGTATACCAGTTGGTTCCCCAAGCATGCCGGTCGTGGTTTTTTTTTTTTGTTTGTTTGTTTCTTTTCAAATTTTTATTTATTTATGATAGTCACACAGAGAGAGAGGGAGGCAGAGACAGAGGCAGAGGGAGAAGCAGGCTCCATGCACCGGGAGCCCGCCGTGGGATTTGATCCTGGGTCTCCAGGATCGCGCCCTGGGCCAAAGGCAGGCGCTAAACCGCCGCACCACCCAGGGATCCCTGCCGGTCGTGTTTAAGAAGGTATTAACTTCCACCATTGTAGAACAAAACGAGGCAGAGAAAACAAAAAACACAAAACAAAAAAACATCTTGTATATCTCCCAAAATTAAATTGAGTATGTTGAAGGGAATCTAGAAGTGGAAAATATATCTAAGACCTGTAATTGTAGAAATATGAAAGTCGAAAAGGAAAAAACTAAAAAATGAAGAGGTGGCAAAATGTTGTGGTTAAGGTGGGAAAAGAGAAAAAAAATATTGGAAATTTTTAGTCTGATACAAAAATGAGTTGTACTGGAAAAAGGTGGGGGGGGGGGGGGGAAGGAGGAACCCTCTAGTCTATACACTATAAATCCCTTGTCTTCCTCTGGAGCTTTCCAGAGCTGCTCGGCCAAGAACTTGCTCCTCCCCTGTTCTTCCAGCTGGTCTTCTGGCAGAGGGTCTGCTGTGCTGACTCAGGTGTGTGTACCTGGGGGAGATGCCCCCCCTACCCCGCCAGGTGCTGGGCTCAGTGGGAGCTGTTGCCCCCATGAGGCCCCTGTTCCCTGGCGGCCCTGTCCCTCCCAGGCACAGAGTAACACCGGGAGGAACAACCCCACTGGCGATGGCCAGGTCCCCAGCCCTGGAGTCAGCTCCTGCAGTAACTACCGCACCTCCCAGTCCACAGGGGCCTGGATGCTCCCGGGGCGGGGGCGCTGACCTGCACAGCTCAGGGGCGCCCGGCGGGGGGAGCATCCTTACTGTCCTGTGCCCTCCCCGCCTCCACCTGTCCCCAGGGGATGCAGGATCCTGGGCCGTGTCCCCCAGGACCCTGGGCTCCCGGGCCTGCGCTTCTGGAATCACGCTCCCGGGAGCCCCCAAGGCCACAGGGCGCAGCCCCTCCTCCCGGAGCCCACCGACCCCCTGGCTGCTCCCCAGGCCCCACCCACTCCAGCCCTTTACTGCGCTCAGCCCGGTGTGGGCGCGCTCTCCCCCGCGCCCCTGCTCTCCTAGTGACCCCGGGAACCTGGAGGCGCCCCTGCCCCCTGTGATCCTGCCCGAGTTCCCCGGGGAGCGCTCCTCCATCCGGGAAGAATCCGGGACGGACTTTTAAAGTTCCCTCTTCTCCGGGTGGGGCTCTCCGGTCCCGAGGCTCCCGCTGCCCCCCTAAGCCTGGCTCCTCGTGGGCCCTCCCCCACTGGATTCCTTTTTTTTTTTCCCCCTTTTTATCCCCCTTCCTACCTTGTTAGAAGCAAAGACCCAACTCTCTGTAGCATTCAGGCTGTTCTCTCTTTGAATCTCAGGTTGAATTAGCAGGTGTTCAGGATGATTTGAAAGTTATCCAGGTGAGCTGGTGGGGACAGGTGACTTGGAGACCCTACTCCTCCACCAGCTTGTCCCCAACAATCAGAAGGAAACACAAATCTATAGAGGTGAGGTAACCTACCTGCTTCAGGCTGGCTAGCTGAGTAGAGGCAAAGATGATGCTAGGATAGCAGGGTCTGGAACACTTGCTCCAAAATTACTTCTTCTTCTTTTTTATTTTTTTAGAAGGAACGGCAAAGTCTTCCTTTCTTTTTTTATTTTTAAGATTTTATTTATTTATTCATGAGAGACACAGAGAGACAAAGAGAGGCAGAGACACAGGCAGAGGGAGAAGCAGGCTCCATGCAGGGAGCCGGATGTGGGACTCGATCCTAGGATTCCAGGATCGGCTGAAGGCAGACGCTCAACCACTGAGCCACCCAGGAGTCCCTATAAACAAAGATTTAATCAACTTTCTATGGAGGTAACATTCCTGACTTAGTAAAATATTTTGTAGTAAGATTAATCAAAATTTCCCATTGAGGAAACATTTCTCTGAAAGCAGAAACATAATGTTTGTGAACCTGGAAATATTTCCTTGTCCTGGAAATGTTCAAGACATCCATTGGTGCCACTGCCCCTTCCTTTCTGAATTTCATATGTGGGGTATGAGAAGCAGGGCTGTGGATTTCTTCAAACTCTATTATTTTGTTTAGTATGAGTGGTATGGATGTGAGAAACAGGGATAAATAGGATTCAATCCAAATATATAGAAGTAAATATGCACACCTATGGGAACTTAACTCCATCATTTGAACTTAAGTGAAAATGACCAGCACAACTCTGTAACTGATGTAATCAGAAGGGAAAAATGTCTTAAGCAGCTGAAATCCCCAGGAACCCTAGGTAAGCCAAATAAAATTATTCTCTTGGAAACTGGCCCTGGCAGGAGAATAGCCATCATCACCTCAGGGAGAGTTGCATGATATTTTTAGTAAGAGGATATACTTAACATTAATTTTACCTTCAAAAAATTATCACATTTAAACCCTTTGAGAATAGTGCAAGAGTTCACCACTACTTCCATATGAATGTAGAATTCCGGAATTTTTCTTTCAAAATAGGCAGAAGCTGACAAATTCACTGAGCTAAGGGCTACAGCATCCCTCAGGGTTTCACTCGAATACTCATAACAGATGGATGTCTAGACTGTTTTTGAACACTCCAGGGACAAATTCCACAGTTCTAATTATGAAAACCATTTATATAATGCATTAATATGCCTGTACATGATTTTCTTACTTTATATAGCAATATGAGGATAAGATGAGATAACACATGCAAAAACGTTGAGCAGAATCTGGAATTAAAGAATTTAATACATTTTGCTTTCATTTCTTTTTCTGACACCAAAAGTAAATAAAGATAAATAAATACCGAAGATAGTAAGTTAATTGCATGTACACTTTTTTCTAATAGATTCTAAGCCCTTAGAGCAGACGCTATTTTATTTCTTCCTGCATTCTTTGTGCCTAGCTCAATGCATTGCTAAATAGTAGGAAAGAGTATGAGGTAAATGGAAATGAAGGGAGAGAGAAAAGGAAAGAAGGAAGGAAGGAAGGAAGGAAGGAAGGAAGGAAGGAAGGAAGGAAGGAAGGAAAACAAACAAAAGAAAGGGTAGGGGATAGCAAACAGCTCTAGGCTTATATTTCTCCAATAATTTCCTGCCACTTTCAGGATAGACAGACATCCAATTCCACAGGTTGGTTTCCAAGACAGTTCTTACTGCCTTGGCAACCTCTGTAACCTCTATAAACATACCTCGTGTTCAGCTTTGGAAACACCCAATGAGTAGCATTTCCTCAAATGCACTCAACAATCACAGCCCTGAGCCTTTGTATACATTACACTTGTAACTGGAACATATCCTCCCTTTCCCTCTGAGCCTGGCTAACTTCTCCTCCAGTAAGCCTCAGCTGATGCATTTTATATAATCACAGCAAATAATTTTTTTAATTCTTTCTCCTTCTGTTTCTGCCTGTTTCAGTACCATGCTTTGTCATTTTTTAAAAAAGATTTTATGTATTCATGAGAGACAGAGAGAGAGAGAGAGAGAGACTGAGGCAGAAACACAGGCAGAGGGAGAAGCAGGTTCCATGCAGGGAGCCCGACATGGGACTCCATCCTGGGTCTCCAGGATCACACCCTGGGCTGAAGGTGGTGCTAAACTGCTGGGCCACCAGGGCTGCCTGCTTTGTCATTTTTTCATGTGTTCATACATGATAGTACATTTGCTCTCCCAGAATGTACTCCAAATATTTTTTTTTTGTTTTCCATACTATCCAATTCATTTATACCAGATCCACATATAAAAATTTTAACTATAATGTGTGCAACCTTCTTCCTCCTAAGTGTTGCTGGTTCCCTTCTAGTCTTTCCCTGCTCTGCATTTAGGAACCAATCTTGCACCCTCCTCCCTTAAGTAGATGATATTCCTTTGGAACTCTGGAATACCCTGTAGGAAAACATTTTTTAAGTTCCAGTGCTACTTTAAAAATTAACCTTTTTATTTTACATAACAGTAGTTGTGTATGCAATTGTAAGAAACAATATGGAGAGATACCTAACACCCTTTACCTAGTTTTCTCCAAAGATAATGTCTTTCAAAACTCTAGTACAGCATCACAACTAGGATTTTAATGTGGGGATAGTCAATGTACAAAACGCTTCCATCAAAAAAACAAAAAACAAAACAAAAACAAAAAAACAAAACAAAAAAACCCCCACTTCCATCCACAAGGATTCTTTGTGTGCCTTTTTTGCTATGACCACTTAGAGTTTCCCAACCCTACCCCTGACAGGTGGCAATTACTAATCTGTTCTCCATTTCTTAGTTTTGTCATTTCAAGAATGTCATAAAAATGAGATTATAAAAAAAATGAGATTATACAGAGTGACTTACCAGGATTGACTTTTTCACTTAGCATAATTCCCTGGAGATTTATCTAGGTTTTTATATGTATCAATAGTTCATTCCTTTATATTGCTGTCTAAAAATATGGACATTCTGTGGTTTGTTTAACCAGTCACCCATCAAAGGACATTTAGGTTGTTTCCAATTTGGGGCTGTGACAAATAAAGCTGCATATTCATGTATAGGTTTTCGTTCTACATACATTTTCGTTTCTCTGGAATAAATGCTCAAGTGTACAATGACTGTGCAATTTGGTATTTCCATGTTTAATTTTATAAGAAACTCTCCGTTTCATTTATAGCTACAATATTACTGTCAACAACATTTATATTCCCTCTAGGAACAGTGTGAGAAATCCAGTTTTTCCTCATCCTTACTAGCATTTGGTGTTTTCCTTTCATCGTTTTAATAGATATATGGTGATATCTCTTTGTGGTTTTAATTCACATTTTCCTAGTGACCATGATGTTAAATATCTTTTCATATGTGTTTGCCATTTCTTCATGTGCTTATTTGACACCTGTATATCCTCTTTGATAAACTCTTTATATCTTTTACCTATTTTTCTGTTTGGATTTATCTTTTTTACTGTTGGGTTTTAAAAGTTCTTTGTATTAATATTCACTACTACATTAGTAGTCATTAAAATTAATTTGTAATGATATGAGTATTTTACTAGTTTGTGGTTTGAAAACATTTTCTTCTTGTCTGTAGTAACATTTTCGTTATCTTAACAGTGTCTTTGGCAGAGCAAAATTGTTTAATTTTGATGAGGTTCAATTTATCAGTTTTTTTTCTTCTATGGGTTATGTTTTTGATATAAAGTCTAAGAATTTTCTGTCTCACCCTAGATTTAAATTTTTCCTCCTATTTTTTCAAAAAGTTTTATAGTTTTATGTTTCATGTAAGTTCATGATCCATTTTGAGTTAATTTTTGTAAAAGATGTGAAATGTAAGTCAAGGTCCTTTTCTTCTTTCTTTCTTTCTCTTTCTTCTTTCTTTCCTTCTTTCTTTCTTTCTTTCTTTCTTTCTTTCTTTCTTTCTTTCTTTCTTTCTTTCTTTCTTCTTTCTTTTCTTTTCTTTTCTTTCTTCTTTCTGCCTATGGATGTCCACTGACTGCAGCATCATTTGTTGAAGAGGCTACCTTTCTTTCATTAAATTATGTTTGTATCTTTGTCAAAAATCAGTTGAGCATATTTGTGTGAGTCTATTTCTAGGTTGTCTATTGTGTTCTATTGGTCTATGTGTTTATCCCTTCACCAGCATCACACTATCTTTATTACTATAACTATGGAGTAAATTTTAATATAAGACAGAGCAACTACTCCCACTTTATTCTCCTTTTTCAAGTGTTTTATCTGTTCTAAGTCCTGTTCTTTTTCATATAAATTTTAGAATACATTTATCCATGTCTACAAAAAGCCTTGCTGGGATTCTGATAGAAACAGCAAAAAACAAAACAACAACAACAACAACAAAAGAACAACAACAACTGGGCAGCCCCAGTGGCTCAGTGGTTTAGCACTGCCTTCAGCCCAGGGTGTGATCTTGGAGACCTGGAATTGAGTCCCACATCGGGCTCCCTGCATGGAGCCTGCTTCTCCCTGCCTGTGTCTCTGTCTCTCTCTGTGTCTCTCATAAATAAATAAAATTTTTTTTTAAAAAAGAACAACAAAAACAAAAAGACCCAAAGAAACTATAGGTCAATCTATAGGTCAATTTGGAAATAATTGACATCTTTATTATGTTGAAGTCCCAACCCATGAACGTGATATGTCTCTCCATTTGTTTATGTTTTTTTCTAATTTCTTTTACCAGCATTTTGGAATCTTTAGTATATAGTTTCTTTTACACATTTTGTTAAATTTATACGTGTCTCTTTCTTTGAAGAGATTGTAAGTGGTATTGTGCTCTAAATTTCAGTTACCACATATTTATTATTAGTATATAGTAAAGCAATTGATTTGTTTTTAGTGAGATATAATTCACATATTATAAAACTCATAATTTTGGAGAAGCATACATTCTTTGAGTTTATCTTATTTGGGATGTATTCAACTTCTCGAATCTGTATTTCTATTTCTTTTGTCAAATTTGGGACAATTATTAACCCATTATATCTTTGAATACTTATCCAGTTCAATTCTCTCTTCTCTCCTTTTAGAATTCAGATGATATTTTAATTCTTTTGTTACTGTTTCAGAGGTCTTTAAGACTTTGTTCATTTTAATTTCAGTCTATTTTCTCTCTGTTGCCCCAATTGTATAATTTCTATTGATCTAACATCAAGTTCATTGATTCTATCCTCTCTCATTTACCTTTTACTATTGAACCCTTCCAGCAGTTTTAAAATTTTGATTACTGCCTTTTTGCAGTCCTACATTTTCATCTAGCTCTTGTTTATGGCTTGTATTTCTTGAGATTTGTAATTCCTGCTTTCCATGCAAAGCAAATAACTAGCAAAAACAGGAGAAAGTTGTATGTGAAATTTAAAATTTTAAAATCACCCAAAATCCCATCTTAAGGAGTTTGTCTATGATGAAACCAAATGAATGTTTTTGGCTCTAGCATTATGTTTACATTTGTATTGTCAGAGATCCTTATGCCTACTATGGTAATCCATTAAGCAATGGAAGACAATGTCCAAAGTTTGCTCACTAAATTTATCTTTTCTACACTGCAATTTTCATTCATTCATTTATTTATTCATCATTCATTTGATCTGTATCTGCTGACTGACTGATATAATCCCCAAAACTGGGTATATAAAGAATAAGATATGCTTTTTTAAAAAAAGAATTTACTTATTTATTCATGAGAAACACAGAGAGAGAGGCAGAGACATAGACAGAAGGAAGAGTAGGCTCTCTCTGGGAGCCTGATATTGGGCTGGATCCCAGGACCCTGGGATCATGACCCAAGCCAAAGACAATTGCTCCATGACTGAGCCACCAGGATGACCTCGGAATGATATTGACCATTACTCAATAGTGCTGCTCAGAAATTTGGATATCATCTTTGGCTCCTCCCTCCTGACTAACCCCACTTGCATCCAATCCACTAACAAATTTTAAATTTTCCCTCCAAAATAGATATTGAATTCATCTAATACTCTAATTGGCAATATTTATTGCCAATCTAATCCAAGATGCCATCATCTTTCTTCTGGGCTATTGACCCACTTTTTAAGCTGACCTCTCTGCTTCCTCTCTTACTCAGCAGCCAAGTGATCTTTTAAACATGTAAATAGGAACATACCAGTGCCCTCTTTAGAATCCCCCAGTGGCTTCTTATATATGAGGAAGAAAATGCAAATTCTTCATCAAGGGTTTATCTACTTCTCCACTCAACTTTGTACCACTCTACTTTGTAATCTGTATACTTCTACTTGCTCAAATTCTCAACCTCCTTTCTACTCTGAATTCTCTGTTCACATAGTTTTCTCAGGCTGAACATTCATTTCATTACCCTTTTCTAGCAAATTCCCATTCAATGTTTTCCATCTCTTTTTGAATACAGAATCTCAAATGTTATTTTTCAATTTCTTCATAACACTTCTCTTTACCCTCAGTTTAAATGTGGGACTTCCAGTTATTCCCTCTGTGTTCACTGTGTTGTTTTCCTCAGACTTCTTACCCCAATTTGGAGTTACAAATTTGGTTCACGTTGGTTTAATACCTACTTCTTTCACAAGGACATACGGACCATGAGGACAAGGGTTATTACTCCATTATTTATAACTACACAATTAAAAATATGATAGTGCTTGGCACACAGTAGGTGTTTGATACGTATTTTTTAATATGTAGGGGGCAGAATGTTTTGTCTTCAATTTATGATCCAACTAAGGAGAGATAAATACACAAAAACTAGGTATTCTGAGTGTTATGTTTCCTCCTTTCTGGCACATGGGTGTATATCTTGCAAATATATGGAGGATGGGAAGATAACAATTGAATAATTTAGTTTCACCATTCCTTGTGCTTGGTGAGCCCCGTTGCCCAATGTCTCCTCTGGGTCCCTCTGTCCTAACTGCTGCCAACTATCTCCAATCCTCTAGCCTTATTTCCCTGAAATCCCTCAAGGACTTCAATAATTTATTTATTGGGCACTTTTATTCAATAAGGACTTAGCAAGCACCCCCTCTGTGCTAGGCACTATGTTTGGAACTGGAGGTCAAGCAATAGACAAGATGAAGAGACAGTCTTAGCTTTCATGGACTCCATATTCTATTAATGAAGACAGATAACAAATATGAAATAAAACAGAAATTAACAAGATTTCATAGTGATAAGTACTATGAAAAATATAATACAAAGTGGTGTGGTAGAAATAAGCTGGTGATATGGGGTAAGATGGAGTTGTTTTTGATTAATGGGTTAGATATGATCTTTCCAAGGAGGTACAGTTTGGACTGAGACATGAATACTGTGAAGGAACCAAACATATGAACATCCAGAGAGGAAGGGCATTGTGGGCAGAACAAATAACTACCATAAAGATAGGAGAAAAGCAGGTATGTTTGGAGAGTAAATGGTAGGCCATTATAAGCTGTGATGATTAACAGTGGAATTGAGGAGGCAGGCAGAAACCAGGTTATGCAAGACTACTCAGTCCATAATGGGCTTTCAGAATTTATTCTGAGTATGACGGAAAGCCATAGGAGGAGTTTAAAACAAGAGTGACACAATTAGATTTTTATTTAAAAAGGTCACCCTGGCTTTGATGTAGATAATAGTTTACAGGCAAGCAAGAACAGAAATAAACTAGTTATAATACTGTCTTCATAATCTCTGCAGAAGGTGATGATACCTTGGTAGGGAAGACAGAAGAGAAGAGGTTTATTACAGTTTGGAGGTCATGCCAACACTCCTGAATTCCCCTCATTCCTCCTCCGGTCATTACCCCCTGCCCTATAGGGATACTACTATGCTGATTTTTAACAGCATAGACAGATGTTTGTTTTGTTTTGTAATCTGTGTTAAGTGGCATCATGTAGTATGTACTCTTGTGTCTTTCACTCACATTTTTCCATATTGTTGCATGCAGTGTAGTTTGATCTTATTGTTGTATATTTTTCTGTTATGCAATTCCATCGAAATTAATTTATTCATTCTCCTGTTTATGATGTGTGGATGATTTCCTACATGTGGGGCTATTAGTAATGGTGCTACAAAGAACACTCTAGTGCATGATATTTGGTGACCTGGACTAGAATTACGAGGTTATAAGATATATATATGTTTGGTTTTAGAAGGTAGTACCAGTTCTCAAAAGTAATTCACAGATTTACACTCCCACTAGCACTTAATAGCAATTCCAGCTACTTGGTATTTTCGGTGTTTTTATTTTAGCCATTATAGTGGATGTAACAGATAACAATTTCTATTTTCTTTGATATGTTTGTTCTGTGTGTTTACTTTTTAAATCTTTTTAGACCTATGACTTGTACTGTCTTTATTTATTTTATGTTTAGACAGTACCTTCCAAATTTGAATAACTTTCCTTTTATTAATAGGCTTGTCATCCTGTTAGCCTATGTTGCGAGATAGAAGACACCACTTGCTTTCTGTTTTTGCCTTCATATGCCTTCTTATCATTGAAATACAAAAATATTTCATTATTAATAATCTCACATTGTCTTACAGTGACCATAGGATCTAATCATTATTCTATGAATTCCATGAGAGGAGTTTCATTGATAGATGGCTTCAAAGTCTCTTATATCTTCACTGTTATTTTATTTGAATAATTTTCATCCTTAATTCTTTTTGTGATCTAATTTTCCCTTTGGACCAACCTCTACTTGTTTCTGCCTCCATGGTGTTTACTCCTCTCCCTCCACCCACTTTCACCTAGTATAGGATCCCAAAGCAACTCTTAGGTGTTTATTCTACTTTGATATGAAATTATATTTTATACATGAATTAATTTCCCAGAGATTTTAGAAGAGTTCTTTTACTTAGAGAAAAGTGTCGTGGAATGACAATCCTTTTATTTATTTATTTTTTTTTTTGACAATCCTTTTAGAATGCTTTGAAAGAAAGAGGTCTTCAACGACCAAAGAAATTCAAAACTATTTTCACAAATATGGTAGAATCATGACCAACTTGTTCCTAAAGTAACTTAAGAGTTAAACAAGTCCTTATGCACAGTAGCCAATAAAAGTGATTAGAAGTGATTAATGTTTCTGGAACTTTGCTAATTGTGCCATCATATCAAAAGGTTAATTAGTTCAACTGAAAGTTACAGTCACAGTAATTTGAGATTGGATCTGCAGCTGTGCTTGTGGGATTAGCCATTGACTCCGAAAATAAAGGGCAATAAGGAACTCCTAGTAGGCAATTTGAATTCCCTTGTATGTGTGTCTATAGCATGTTTTGTGTGATATTGCCAGAAGTTAATGAGATACTGAGATGCTATTTTCTGAGTCCCTATTTCTGCATGATTCTGTGTTCCACTTCAACATGATTATAGGTTACATAGCAGAAATCTCAGATTAAGCTATTGCCCTTTAACTTTCCTCTCCTGGGGTTTAGGCATGGCTAAATTGTACACTTGATCTGCTGGAGTTTCTTAGTGACTGAAAAACTTTCTGGAAAAGAACATAAACTGTATCCATTGCTGAACTTCAAATATATCTGATCATGCCTGATGACTTGATGAGTTGGCTCCAAAAAAATCAAAGTATGAGCAGGAGATTAAGAATTGTATAGAAAGAGTTCATTCCAAAGGAAGAAGAAACCAGGCAAATGGCTTAGGTCCAGCAACAAAGCCTTTAGTCATCCGAGGAGGAAGAACTCAGTAGAATGTCATGGTCAATATATGATTTCATTCCAGGCTCAACCTCAAGGACCTCTAAATTAAAACAGACAGATTTTTTTTTTTTTTTTTTTTTTTTACTAAACACTAATACTTTGTGGCATAAGCAACACTAATTTTCACTACCAGGGTTCTTTGAGCCCTGAAGGAGCTATATAAAAAAAAAAAAATGTTTCAACAAAAATGGATGTATTTGTTATATAAATTGTTAGTTACTAAGTTCTCACCATCTTTCCCTACTGATTCTAGTTCATGGAGAAATAAAATCAAGGGATTAAATAAGGAACAAAATTAAGTACCAACTTTATTACTGATAGAGCTAGGTTGAGAACCCAACCTGAATCTGAGGCCAGAATGGCACTTCCTACGGCCTCTCCTGAACTGTCATTCTGGATTCCCAGGGAAGTATTCACTTATGTACAGGCAGAGATGCTGGATTAGAGAGAGCAGAGGACAAGCAGGACCCACCAAGGCACTTTTTGCCTTGGTGACCACAAAGGTGGTGGGAGTGCAAGGTGGTCAGGCTCTAAGCATTTGAAGATATGTGGATGATTAGAATTGCTGTATGTGTTTGTGTGGGGAGGGTGGATTTTTTAGAAATGCAGCATTTCAACACAATGTCCCTGCCTCCCAGTAAATGCAGCCAACAGATGGTAAGCTTTTCTGGAGGTCACTAATCAGGTATCTTACCTCTGCTCTTACGTGTAGAGTATGTACAGACTATCCTCTCTCAAAGAAAAAAGGGAGAAAGAAGTTAAGTAATGAGTTTTCTTCCCCAGTACCCCAAACTTGTGCTTATTTATTTCTGTTTAATAACCAAGGCTGTGGTCAGCAAAGGTTGCAGCTATATCTCTTCCGAGGCGGGACTAGCAGAGTATCAGAGACATCTCACTTCCCATTACTGCCCCTCTGGGCCTTTTTTTTTTTTTTTTTAAAGATTTTATTTATTTATTCATGAGATACACAGAGAGGGGGAGGCAGAGACATAGGCAGAGGGAGAAGCAGGCTCCCTATGGGGAACCCAATGTGGGACTCAATCTCAGGACCTGGGATCATGCCCTGAGCCGAAGGCAGATGCTCAACTGCTGAGCCACTGAGGCGTCCCTCTCGGCCTCTTTCTGGGTCAATAGTGAATAGCTCAGTTTTTGTACCCAGAAGTTCTGACAAAACTCAGAATAAGCCATTAATTGCTGTAACTCACAGGATACAATGTACTCACGGCCTGAAACTGAATACCCATTCAATTTCCAACCTCAAATTATGCCCAGCTTCATTGTCAAATATTTCTTATCAGAAACTATACAAAAAATGCATAGAAAAGCAAAAGCACTTCCAATAATGCAATATAACTTTATAGTATATCACATACTTGAACAACATAAAATTCCTCCTATTATTACATTCTTAGGAAGAAATTAAAGACTGAAAGCAAAATCTGATTCGAGTTAATTAAACTTCAAGGAAATTAAAAGTCCAAAATCTTGCCTATTCAATATGTTTCTCTTTTTATTTTTGTCAAGAAGGATCTCAGTCACATGCAGTCTGGGTTCTTCCAGGAGTGGATTGTCCCTTTTCTATGGGTATGGGTGTCGTCCCTTTGGCAACTTCAAAATTTAATTACTCCAATTTCAAGTCACTTTCATGTGTGACATGTTATCAGACAAAGAATCCAAAGAGTCTATAGGACATGTAAAATGATCTCAGCTGCAGCCCTCACTCATACAATTTAGAAGAGACAAGATAATTTCAATCCTCCCACAGCAGTCATTCCCATACATAATATAATGTCACAGTGCAATTGCTAGCACTGAACCGTAGCAGGAAAAAATAGAGTAGATTTGACTTCAGTCTTGCCAGAATGCCCAGTAGTCTAGGCCAGTTTATTTTGATTCCTTAAACCATCAACTTTAATTCAGTTATGAGAATGCTTCCATTAAGAGGTTAATTGTGACATTGTTTCCCGCATTTGATATATTTCTACATTTTGCAAAAATTGTAAATTTGCTGTGATGGCCTCACCAGCCTCCAGGCCTTATTTGAAGCTCTTTTCTTTCTCTTTATGTGCATTTCACCTCTTTTCATTTTCTGTATCTCCTTTGAGCTGTGTGATCCTGGCATGATTCTGGCATATGGCTGCTGAGGAGTGAGCTTGCTGCTGGGGGATACAATCCGCATTTCCCTGAGAGCTGGGTGCCCTACATTTTAAAAGAACCAGTGCTCCAGAGTTCATTGCATTACATTCTCCACAATGTCAATCTTCTGCTCTTTTTCTGGATTTCCTCAACTTCAGAAACATCTAGAGGCATTTTTAGCTGTGTGCAATTTACTGCTGCTGCCTCTTCTGGAATTCCTTGAGCCCAGGCATCCTGTGTACTAGGGACATCTTTCCCTTGCCTCAGATGGAGATTTCCCTTCAATATATTCCTGAGCTGAAGCTGCTATTGATTTTTTCCCAATATTTGTGCCCTTAGTGAATTAAAAGAGAATAAATATATCCTTTCCATGTGCACTTCATCCAATTCTGCACTCCTAGGGTTTTAGGGTTGGTAGCACTTGAATCCCTTATGTCACTTCCACAGCATCCCAAACACTGCTCCATGACATCTCTTTTCTTGCTATTTTCCATTTGCAACCAGTGCTCTACTCCTCTCTGTGTTCCTCCTACTCTTTCAGCCATGCCCAGTGGAGCTTTTATTTTTATTTATTTTATTTTTTAAAAGATTTTACTTATTTATTCATGAGAGACAAAGAGACAGAGAGAGAGAGACAGAGACACAGGCAGAGGGAGAAGCAGACTCCCTGTGGGATCCTAATGTGGGACTTGATCCTAGGACCCCGGGATCATGACCTGAGCCAAAGGCAGATGCCCAGTCACTGAGCCACCCAGGTGCCCCAAGATATTTTATCTTTATAGATAGTTTGCTTCATGATATTATCAAACTATATTTTCTTGTAAAATTGACAACATGCAGTATAGTAAAAGGGGGTTGTTTTATTTTTTATTCATGAGAAACAGAGAGAGAGAGAGAGAGAGAGAGAGAGAGGCAGAGACACAGGCAGAGGGAGAAGCAAGGCTCCATGCAGGGAGCCCAACGTGGGACTTGATCCCGGGTCTCCAGGGTCATGCTCTGGGCAGGAAGGCAGGAGCTCAACCGCTGACCCACCCAGGCATCCCCCGGTGGAGCTTTTAAATATGTACCCACTCACTAAAGCAACAAACCACATTATGAATTATAACAGCCAAAATTTACTGAATTCTTGTGAGGTGCTGGATCCCGTGCCAAGATATCTAAAGGGAGGCATGGCATGCTTGCTTCCCAGTGACTGGTAACAATTTTGAGGATTAATGAGGTTAAGATATTTTCTGAAGTTTACAAAATATAAGGTAACCTAAAATTAAGAGAGCGTGGGAGGGACAGAGAAGAAGGAAGAGGAAAAAGATGAATTACCCTGTCCACATTTCAGTGGAATATCTCTATCTCTGATAAATGTGCCCCAAGTTTCTTACCTTACCAGTCAGTTAAATTACTCCTTCTTCAGTAGAGAAGCGTAAGTGAAAGGGTAGAGATGGTCAGGAAATATTTATTCCAGTGCTGGAGGAAATTCCTTGTTTGTGGTCAAGGGCCCTAAACCCCTATTTGAGTTATTTGTAGAGACTCAGTGAATTCATGTAAGTTAGCTCCCATTACAGAAATCAGCAATTGCTGCTCCTTTCCCAAGAATGTTGCAAAATCTCCTCTCCTCTATAGACGTGAGGAAGAGGAATAATTGTGTTCTCCAGTAATATCCAAATTCAGGACACTCTGCCAAGGGTGTGACTACTCAGAGTTGGAGTGGGAGGAGAGCCCATTGTTTTGTTCACAGCATATTCCTCTCTATCCTACGGCATAGAAGAGGGTGCTGATTAGTACTTAACTTGTGGTAAGTGTGTCTCTTTTATGCTTTTTGATAATGGTGCTCAATCATTTATTTGCAGTGTTGCATATAAACCCTAAGGATTTTTCTTCCTAACAAATGACTTGTTTTTATTACAAATATAAAGCATGTAGAATTTAAGAAATTAAACAGATGAACATTGGGGAAAAAGAGAGGCAATCCATAAAACAGACTCAGCTATACAGAACAGACTTCCTGAAAGGGAATAAGGAATGAGCAAATGGGTGATGAGGATTAAGGACTGTACTTGTTGGGATGAGCACTGAGTGTAAAATGAATTATTAATTTCTACTCCTGAACTAACATTACATTCTATGTATTAAAAATTCTGGGACATTTTCTGATACGTATAAACTCTCTGCATCTGTCAGAAGGGACATGTACTGGGAACCTATTTTGTTTGCAAAGACAAAGAGAGCTTAGTCATGAATTACTTCCCAATTCAGTTTCACTAAGCTTGTAATTAGCAGAATTTCTTATAAAATTTTGGAACTAGTTTGACTGTAAACCTAGTTTCCAGTGTATAAACTTTTCTCTTATTTCTGTGCTCTCATAGGTTTTTAAATTATTTTTTCATAAAAGCATGTATTTTAAGTAGAGAGAATTACAAATAAGGTGACATGTATAATAATATTTTGAAACACTATGTCTTTAATTTCATAAGAACAATGTTATATTGTACAGCATTTTTCTGTTCTACTGGAAACTATCTCTAGGTTAATCAACCACTACTTAAAGCAATGAGGCCAAAGACAGAAATTTTCTCCTGGATTGTATCACGAAAAAGAAGAAAGGGTCGAAATATGTGCTGTAAGGATATAGAAATAGCCAATACCTGTGGAACAATAGAGTGGATTCCTACTACCCAGAATGAACTCATTGCCTTGACCTTGTCCATGTTTTCCTATGGAATCTGTTTAGACCACAAATTAGGACCAGAAGGAAAATCTGTAAACCAAAATAAGAGGTTGACCTCTCAGTAGAAATAAGTAGAAAGGAAACAGCTGTGAATTTTTAGACATTCGGTATTTCTTAATTTTATTTCAAAAGACCAATTCACTTATTAGTATGTACCATGGCTAGCCTATGAACCTGAACTAGACTTTGTTTTTTTTTTAATTTTTAAAAAAGATTTATCTGTTTGATTATTTGAGGGAGAACAATAAAGAGATAGCAAGAGTGGGGGGTGGGGTGGAGGAGCAGAGGAGGAAGGAAAGAATCTCAGGCAGACTCCTCACTGAGTACAGAACCTAAGGCCAGGCTGGATCTTAGGATCCTGAGATCAAGACCTGAGCCAAAACAGAGTTGGACACTTAACCAACTGAGCCACCTAGGCTCCCCAAGAGTATATTCCTTTAACTATTAATTTTGATCCCTGTGTTTATAACTTCAACATCTGTATTTCATTTTTTATCCATCCATCCATTCATTCATTCAGTCGGTCAATGAGTCAGACAGTAAGTACTTATTGGACATTTATAGTCCAGGTTGTATTATAGGTTCTGGAGATATAGCAAAAACAAAACAGAAAGAAATTGCTGTCCTCACAATTAATCAATGAAGATTTTGTGATTTGGTAACTTGCCTTAGATATGCCTGACATTTAATATATAATTCAGATCTTTACAATTTTCTAACATAGTAGGGTTTCCTGATCCCCTTCAGACATGATAGTTTGGTTTTTATGTTTGACTCCTGACGGTCCTAACATGGAAAGCCCTGCCATGGCCTTTGGTAACAAAGTCACAACTACTTTAATAGTGCACTCAACTAGTGTAGACGTTTGCATATGAGTTCTAATTCACATCCACAAGAAATATGGCTTACTTACAATAACTGATGATATCTTTCTTTAATACTATCTTTCTGTTTTCACTCACCAATTTCAGGGAGCAAGGAAAATACACTTTGTTTTAATCTAGTAATTTGTATTAATTCGATAATTTAAACTTTTTCTGTGAGAGTCTTATTCAAGTAAATTCCCCATCATCCAGATTTCCTGTCCTTGTTCCAGTTATATTCAAGATGGTCTGAAGTTACAAAATTGAGAGGACTACATAATCAACAGTGATTGACAGGAGGGGAGGGACAGTCCTACATACAGGTCCTCATAACTGCTTTATACTACGCTAAAGTTTGTGGTTGGGAAATTTCTTGTCTCCTCTTCAGTTTGATCAGGACTAGAGATTCCCCTCTCCTGACTCAACTTACCTTCACTTCCTGGTGCTAAGAGGTCTTGGGCATGGCTGCTGTAGTTGGGTACTGTAGTTGGCAATAGCTGACCTAGTACACTCAATCTCAGCCAGACCTCTGTGGAGCTTCTGGCAGGTAGCACAGCTGGACTCCCTCCTAACTGCCTCTACATCCCCACATCAACTCCACTGTGAGGGTATGAGGTATCTTTCCATGGCACATAGGAGTTAAGAGTGCCTTAGAGTCCAAAGTCTGCCTAAAGCCTGAGAGGAGGATAGGAGGGGCATCCTGCAGCTATGTCCTCTTCAGGATAGACTTATTCAGGGAGTTCTTGACCCAGGACTCAGTGCTAGCTGATACATGTCTCCATCTTACTGTAATGTTTTCTGTCTGGTGTGGCAGACACATGTATATGTGTTAGGTATGGTACAAATACTACATTCTCACCTTGTGCCAAAAATGCCCACTTTTCCCTGGGATTTTTCCATTTAAAAATTGACCTAACTTAGTGAGGTACGTAGGATAGACAATCTTCAATCACAGTCCATAAAGCAGAACTACCACCAAGTGGCTACAAAAAACATTTGGCTGAAATTGATGGGGATGTTGATACAAACGAGTATAATAGAGAGATATCCTTTGGCAAGTGAAAAGGTATCTGGATCAGTACTACAGTACTACAGAGTTGTTGCCGGTACTCTTTATTTTCTCAAGTCATTTGCAATTTTAGAGATGCCCAGTTTGCACTAAAGCATAATGAAGCCCATGAGATTTTAACATTGTCGGCCCAGTTTTAAAATGTGGTTAACTGAGTTGTTAATGTAGTGTGAGTTCCTAGGACTGCATTAGGCCAATCAGGCTAATTAGGTTGCATGCCCACTGGGCATGGATTGTGAGTGCTTTACTAAGTTTTTATTTAAGGCTCGTGCATTTTTTATCTCAATAAATTTCTTCACACTAAATTGCAAAAAGTGGTATGCAAATCACCACTTAAATATTGTAAAATTAAAAACATATGATTTGTGGAGCTAATACTTGCACTTGATTTGGAAACTGACCTCTAACATTATGAAAGTGCTCTGGGACTGTTACATAATTTTTTTCAAAACAGTGAAGGGCAAAATCTAGTGACACATATATACATTATATAGATGTTAGGTCATTGGATCCCTGTAGGATTCTGTAATTCTATGTGTATGGAAAGAAATCTAAAAAAAATTATTCTGTATTATTTCCGTCCAAAATTTGGTAGACTGATTTATTAGTTGTTGAGTGGTTTAACCAGTAGCTCAAGATAGCCTAAGGAGTTTCCACTTCTTAAATAGGCTGAACTAATACAACATCAGTAAATGTAAACATAACTTTTGTGCTTCATTGATAGCTAACTTTTAAAACTTTATCAGAATGATCCTTTTTCTACTATCTACAGCTATTTGTTATATATATATGTATATATATATACACATACATATATATATAAGTTTATATATTCAGAGATAGACTATTTTTCAAGAGAAACTTTATAACTACATGGAAGTATTGTAGTATTGAGACCGTAAGACTTATGATGGTGTATATAGGTCTTTTCCATCTTAGTTTCACAACACAGTCTGGCACATGGCAATGACACAACCCAATACAAATATATAAATACCTGACTGAAATCTCCTAGCAATAAGAAACACCCAATCATGTGTTCATGAGCTGCCACTGGAAAAAAAGAAGTAATAATGACTCTAGGAGACTACCTGTGAGATTCAAGGGACTCCTAAAGAACTTCAGTCAGGAGAAAACTCATTCGAGATGGAAAGATCTCTGTAGGCAAACATTCTCCTGCAAATACTATACCTGCACTTTGCTTTGGTCATTACAACTTTAACTTCCTTGAACAAACCCTATATGTTTTACAGAGTCTATAAGATCCATTTGAAGTGCCGAAATGAAAAGATAAACTCAATATCTTATAAACATTTTACAGTATCAGGCGATCCTAGAGTTGAGAAGAATCTTTGAGATAATCAGGCCAAGCTTCTACTAAAATTTAGGAACCCCTTCCTAGGCATAGAAATCATTGGGTCTGAACCCTTTCACTAATATAGGAATTATGTACTTTGTAATTATATACTTACATTCTTGCAATCCAAGTTAAACAAATCCAGATCCTAGAGAAAAGAGTGAGCCTGAAGAAAAGAGCTGTACATATGGGACAGAATAAATGGTTCCAGATATAAGAGAAGAAAATTGTAAGAAGAAGAAGAAGAAAATTTACCTAATTAAGAATAAGACATATACCTAAATCAAAGGGAAATATGTTCTAATAGCCAAAATTAATTAAGGAGACCAAAGCTATACATATGTTAGGGAAATTATAATTTCAAAGATTAAGTTATCTTTTAGGCTATATCAGAGATTGTTGACACCCTCAACCCATTATTTTTTCTCATCTTCATCTGTATCAGGAATACTTTAACAATAAATATAATAACTTTAAAAGTAGAATAATCCTTCTCTTTTTCAGCCTCACTTGAATCATAATGTGACCATGTTCTTTGGACCATCATCTGGTCCCCATCCATCTGCCTGAGATGTGAATGTGGTAATGAGCCATCTTCCATGTGGATGAGAACAACCTCCCAGAAATAGCAGAACAGCAAGATGGAAACCTCCATATCAGCCCTGGATTGATTATGCTTAGACTGTTACAAAAGAGAGAAAGAAACTTTCCACTTATTTAAGCTCCTTTTATTTTAGGGTCTACAAGAAACTTAAGCATCCTACAGCAGATACAATACTTTCTCTTTAAAGTTGACAAAATATTTTCAAATATTATATTGTCACAGAAAACTCTTTCAGCCTGCAAAAAGCAAAGTTTGTAAGGATAGTTTTCTTTGATCAAGAAAACAATAACAAGAAAAGGAAAATAGATAATCAGAAAACATTTGACCACCTGGACAATGTGTAAATATATCTCATAGGTCAAAGAGGAAATTAAAGTTCTAATTATAGACTATCTAGAAAATGAATGACAAGCAGTTTCTTTTAAAACTTATGAACTATGATCCTAGCACTTTGATTATGATCTCTGGATGTCATTTTCTACTGAAAGGAACCAGGTTTCAGGGAAGAAAGCTTATTTTAGGCCTGGGTCAGGAAATGTACAATATGAGCCCAGAACATTTGTCATAACAAAAAGTAAGAAAGCTCTCAAAATATACTAGATTCATTTCATAATGAATCAAGAACAAAATGAAATTTCCACTGGACAAAAAAGAACATATTGAACAACAATAAGAATAAAAATATCAAATATGTTTAAATCCATGAGTTCATAAGAATGAGTTCATAAGAATAAATGCCTTCTCTACTACTCCCTGCCAAGTAAAAAAAAAAATCCTTGGAGACCCATAAAGATACTAGGAAACCAACTTTATATTTTTTTAAAATGTAAAAAAAGAAAATAATTAATCAATCATTCCACCCTTCCTACAGGAACTATATACCTCAGAACAACAAAATAATTGATGAATGGAAGTTACTATTTATGGAAACTTTATAACTAATAAATGAAGGAAAAATGAAAAAAGTGCAAATCACCATTCTGTAACCTCTTAAAGTAAACCTAATATGAACAATCTAGGCAATGACCACCAACATTTGCTATTTTGACAAAGAGACAATAGACACTATGTGTCTCAGTGGATATACATGACTCCACCTTTGGTTGAGATGACATCTGCTCCAGTAAAGATCAATTTACAGGGAAAATGAGAGACATAAAACACATGGTAAATGATACCTAACAAAATCTAGATTTGGGAAACTATAGAATAATGGAATAAAACAGCCAGATTTCTTCAATAAAAGGAGGGAGAGAGTTCTGTACTTAAAGAAATATAAAGTTACATAAGAATACTTATATTTTAGAAGTTCTTACAGATGAAATGATATGATGTCTAAGATTTACTTAAAAACTTCCAGTAGTGGAAGATCTTGCTGAAGATCTAAAAGTGAAAGAAGACTGGTCATCTGTTCATACAGTGCAGCTGGGTAATAGATATGCATGGGACTTCATTATACTATTCTACTTCTGTATATACTTAGGTAGCTCTACAATTAAAAAGTTAAAAAATTATGGAACAGGACCAAAATATTTCTCAGAGAAAACATCTTAGTCATGGATATATTCATTATTAAACAAAGCACAAACTAATCATTCAGCTCAAGAGCTTCAAAAAGAATAACAAAGCAAACTCCAGGAATATAAGGCAAATTACAAAATCAAAGCAAATATTAAAAATTTCAAAAGTACAATGACTTCTAAGTCAAAAATATTTTTCAGTACAATTAATTCTTCATTTCCTTTCTAACCTGTATGAGGGCAATGAAATCAAGCTGTCTTAAAATCTAGCTTAATAACAAAAAGCCTAATGGAATTCAGTCACAATAGCTTCCTCATTCCTATGAATATGTGGACTTCTTGGGAGTCCTGGTGTCATGGAATCAATATGAATATGTGGACTTCTTGGGAGTCCTGGTGTCATGGAATCAATAGAGGTGATGGTAATGACGTCTTGCAAGTCAGTATTAAAATCCCAGTATTTCTGGGACCTCATAGCTATTATCCAAGGACTGTTGATCCTCCTATGACTGGAATTCTTGCCAATAATTTAAGTGATAATCTCACTGTAAGGTCCCAAACCACCAAATTCTTCAATAAGGGTTTCTAGTCATGCTATATATGCCTTTCCTCCTACAAATTACTTTCCTCTGGTTACCCTACCTCTACTCTGCCCTAGTCTCCTTCTCTGGTGCCTCCTTTTGCTACCTGTACTATACAGGGTGCAAAAATCCAGAAGGCAAGCTTTTCATTTGATAAATTTCTTCTACTCAGTCAAGATAGATTCTCAAATTAAAATCGTCATACAAACATCAGAGGGTGATAGACTCTCCCATTTATAAGGGATTCAGATGTTCAGGTGGTTACGTGTTTGATGCAAAAATCACTTTAGAGCATACTCTATAAGTAAACAGCAAATATACAGTCACTGTTTATTATATGTATTTTAAATATACAGAATCATTTATTTTTCTTTAAAATTTTCTCCCTACATTTTGGATTGGCTATAGCTCATGTAGGCATTATTTTATGTATCTATGTATCTAATTATTTGCTCAAGGATCTATGCAATATTGAAAAAATACTTTGTTTCCCTGAGGCTGAATTTTTTTATAGATAGCATTGAGATAGCAACACCTCATACTGATGTTCTGTGAGGTAGATAAGACAACAATTTAAACCTTCTACGTAGTATCTGATGCATGGTATACACACTGTATATCTTAGATTTCTCATAAATAAAAATGACAAACATTTAAATACTAAACATACAGTCCTTATGAATTGTATATTACTATGACACTATAGTGGCAATACTAAGACATTTGAGCAATAATTCTTTAGTCATGCCTTTCTTGTTCTGCTTTAATCAGAACATTCATTCTTCTCACTGTTTAGAAGAAAATTTTAAAGAAAATGATTTCTAAAAAATAGTTTAAAATTTTTTCTCATAACTTTGGGACAAAGAAATTATGCACTATATGTACCCCAAAAAATGTCAGACAAAGAAAATCAAAGGGAAGCTATTAATGCTGGCTTATTCGTGGGTTATGGATTATGCTGCTTTAATTACACACATATATAAGATTTTAGAATGAAGGAAGAGTTAAAGGACACCAAGTGCAATTCAGGGCATCTCATCCTCAGTAGTTGGGAGTGTTATTCATTTTTTAAGGGGAATATACATCTCAATAAATAGAAACACAAATGTCTTTGTTCTTTGTTGAGTTATTTAAGAATAGAAATTTGACAATATCTCTGCTTTCTATATCCCTTTGTTTCTTTAATGGGATGGGGTGAAGATGGAGAGGAGGAATTGGAAGAAATGAATAAGAATATGGTTTTAGGTTTATGTAAAGAATAAGCCAGTCGTGTTTCTGTCTTCCACAGTATCAAATAGACAAAATACAAAAAGTATTTATTTTCAAAAAAAGAGGTAGAAAAAAATAAACCTATTAGAATGAATCTTTGATCAGATAGTTGTCTAATCAATGTAATTTTCTTTTTTTAAAATATTTAATTTATTTATTCATGAGAGACAGAGAGAGAGAGAGAGAGAGAGAGAGAGAGAGAGAGAGAGGCAGAGACACAGGGAGAGGGAGAAGCAGGCTCCATGCAGAGAGCCCGACGTGGGACTTGATCCCAGGTCTCCAGGACCACACCCTGGGCTGAAGGCAGTGCTAAACTCCTGAGCCACACGAGCTGCCCTCAATATAATTTTCTACTGATTTTGTTTCCTTCAGGAAACTCTAAAAATTGAAATTTTGCCCAAACGGAAAAATATTTTTTGTTCTTATTTTAGTTCTTAAATTTAGTGTTTTTCAAACCCCCCAAAAATGTTTGACTAATATGTGAACAAGAGGTGCATCCAATAGGATTTTCTGTCAAATCAAAAGTCTACAATTTTTTCAAAAGTTACGACCAATTCTACCACATTTCCTCAGTTAACCTCTCTCTTAGGTAAAGACTACAAGCATTACAAAAGACAACAGTCAAACGTCACCAAAATGCATTCCTTTTCGATCAGTACACCTTTTTCCTCTCTTCCCTCTTTCTTATCACTACCCATTGCAATTCACTCCACTAAAACATTTCCATATAATATATGGGTCAATTATATCCTTCCATTTGACAGTCTTGATTCTTTATCTCCTTAAGGCGTGTTTTTTCATCATATCCTTCTATTTGGTGACACTCTTCAAACATTCTGGCCACTTGAGGTCCATACAAAACCAATATCCATGTCAAATCCATTTCCTGCCAAGAAATCATCTTTGATTTCTCCATTTGGAATGAGCATCTCTTCACTGCAATTACTTGTGAAAGCCCCAGCCCTGGTTAAAGTCCATTTTCTGACTTCTCCTCTTTCACCCCACGCAGCTGATCCTGGCTAGAAGAGAGCGGACAGCCATGCTAAGCAGTCTAATTTTAAACTGTCATCAACACTTGCATCAAGTTACAACCAGTTCTACCACATTTTCCCAGTTAATCACTCTCTTTGGTAGAGATTCCATCTTCTCTTCTCTCTTATAAAACTCCAATAATCCCTTTCCTTCTCTCATTTAATTTCCTTGATTCTTATGTCATTGAGAAAATGTGATCAATGAGAAGAAAATGTTCACATGCTCTCAATATTGAATTTATCAACTTACTCGAATCTGTACTCAGGCAATGGTGAACTAATGGCGCCTCTATCTGTGAACATGCCCTTCCTTGTGCATGGAATTCCATTCTTCTAACATAGTTTAGGGTATTACTCCTGCCTTCAGCCCAGGGTGTGATCCTGGAGACCTGGGATCAAGTCCCACGTCGGGCTCTCTGCATGGAGCCTGCTTCTCCCTCTGCCTGTGTCTCTGCCTCTCTCTCTCTCTCTCTCTCTCTATCTCATGAATAAATAAATAAAATCTTAAAAAAAAAATAAAACATATGTTAGTTAGATCATGACACTTTTCTGCCTAAACCCACCAGAGATTTTGCATCTAACTCAGAGTAAAGCCCAAATCTGCAATATTGTCTGAAAAGCTCCCATGGTCTGGCCCCCAACCAACTCCCCAGTGTCATCGCCTACTCATTTCTCGTTCTGACATCATCTCCTCTCATTCATTCTGCCCCAGGCACGTTGTCCTGCTTGGAGATTCTTGAGCATGCTGAGCACTCTCAGAACTTGGCATCTGTTCTTCCCTTGTTTAGGAAGTTTTACCCCCAGTGTTTACCTCTCATTTCCTTTGGTCTTTGCTCAAATGTCATTCTGATAAGAAACGGCTTAGCTAACCACTCTATGTTTCCTCTCTATCCCTCTCTCTGCCTTATTTTCTTCATTCCACTACCTGATTATTGCATGAGTATCTGACTGTCATTAATTTTCCCCTGCTAGATAGAATATAATCCACAACGTACTTTTTTTGTTCACTTATTTATTCTCAACAACCAAAATTGCAGCTTTCATGTAACATTGTGCTCAGTAAATATTTATTGGCTAAATATTAATAACATGTGCTTGATCTTCCATTATATATAATTTGTTATAATTTGTACTATTTATATAATATATATGTATGTTTTTATTTCTATATACATAATGTATTTTCAGAGTAATCAATGATGCCTAATACCACACTTGCATTTTTTTTTTAAAGATTTGTTTATCTATTAGAGAGAGAGAGCATGGCAGGAGGGGCAAAGGGAGAGAATCTCCAAGCAGACTCCCTGCTGAGCATGCAGCCCTTCTCTGCTTGATCCCAGGACCCATGAGATCCTGACCTGAGTCAAAACCAAGAGTCTGAGGATCAACCAACTGAGCCACCCAGGCACCCTAACCACACTTGCATTTTATATACATTATCTGTTTTAGTTCTTACAACAACTCTTAGATGAGGGTTATATTATCCTTATTTTATAGATATGGAAAAAAACTCCAAAGAGATGAAAACTGCTGAAAATGGTTACTATTCACAAACCCCATTCTCACCTCCCAAATTGAAGGCTTTTCCTATTACTTTACATTTGAATTTACTTTTGTAACATTTAGTCCAAACTGTGCTATTTGCTGGAAATTTAATTAAATTAAGTAATAGGTCAGTTAAATGTTAAGTATCATTTGTAGACCTTTGAAACTTGGATCTATAGAAATAGCGGTTGAATTAACTATTTGACAAGAACTATTTTCCCATTTGCTTTAATTTTCTTCATTCATTAATGAAGAAAATTTAAGTTCTATGAAATAATGGAGTTACCTAAACCATTGCAAATGAAAGGCTGGAAAAACATGCTGCTTCAGCTCAGTAGGACCCTGAAATTTCCATTTTTAGAAATATTTTTGGAGAGAATAAGTCTTGATGAAGTATATGAAAACTTCAGCCTAAATGTTTTATTCATCAAGCTAAATTTTTAAAAATAAACCAAACTTTAACATTTTTTTAATGTTTATTCTTATGCTACTTATTTTCTATTACTTTCTACTCATGTTCCCATATCCTCTTCCTCAGGCCTTTATACTTCTAATTCTTACAGATATAGTATGGGCAAGAACAAATGGATGGGAGGAAAAAGTAAAAATTTGCCTTAGTATAATTTTCTAGGTGTGTTTCCCTGCTTCCAAATTAGCTGCAGTTCTGGAATTGATGCTGCTTAAGCTCCAGAGTGAGTATATGTAGATGCAGACAATTGAAAGAAGCTGTACTCTACATAGAGTATCTTTTCTGCACTGCTATGCCTCTCTGTGTCTTGTCCATCTCTGCACATGGTTATGCCATCCACCCAGCAGCACAATGTCTGTTTTTACAATGCTTGGAAATGACCTTGGGTGTTTCTTCTCCCTCTCTAGTCTTCTGTCCCTCATATCAAATCCATCACCAAATCCTGTTGACTTAACTAATGTATGAATTTCTCTCCCTATTTATTTTCACAATCTTGGTTCAAGCTTCTCGCTTATGGCAATAGCTTTCAAACATGTGTTTCAGCTTTCAAACTCTTTAAATAAATAACCAGTATGATCTATTTTTTAAAAGATTTTATTTATTTATTCATGAGAGACACACACACACACACAGAGAGAGAGAGAGAGAGAGAGAGAGAGAGAGAGGCAGAGACACAGGCTGAGGGAGAAGGGAGAAGCAAGCTCCCTGCAAGAAGCCTGACGGGGGACTCGATCCCGGATCCCGGATTAGATCCCAGATACCCGGATCCCGGTATCAGGCTCTGGGCCAAAGGCAGACGGTCAACTGCTGAGCCACCCAGGCATCCCCAGTGTGACCTATTTTAAACAAAATAAACTCATATCTCTGTCAATGTCTTCCCACTGCATTTAGAAAAAAAGAAATCAATTCCTTTCCATAAACTACAATGTTCTCTGTGATTTAGCCTGGCTAACATCACTGTTTCTCTTACATCTCCCATCCTGCATGTGGAATTCCATTGGAACTTTGCAGATAGCCTTCCATTTGCCTAGAATGCTCTTTCACAGACTCTATATGGCTGGCTTTCTCTCACATCCGGTCTCAGTTTAAATGACTCTTCCTTAGACAAGCTTTCCCTGACCATCCAAAGTAAAGTAATTTTTCTCATTATATAATATGTCAAAGAATCATATTCATTTTCTTTTAATACTTTTTGCATTCATGATGACATATTTACTTGATTCTATGTGTCTCTCAATAGATTGTAAGCTTCATGAGGACAGAAAGAAAGTCTATATTGCTCTCCGGTATATATCCAGGGCCTAACATGGTGCCCAGCATGTGGTAGTCTCTCAAAAAAATAGTTGTTGAACGAATGAATAAATGAGTACTCTACTACTACTTAAATTGTTTGGTAACCTTGACTAACCAATACTATTTGGTTCAGATTATTTTACAAGATGTTTAAGCCAAATAAACTTAATTTTAGATAAAATAAATATGTATGGTCATATTTTTGGAATAGTGCTTTACATTTTTGATAGGATATGAGTACATTTTTGTCAACAAAGGATTTAGTTATCAGAGACTAAAAATGTTGGACTCCTTAATTAAAAGTGAAGGCATATCTGACTCACCATTGTGAGTGCCTTGTTTTCACAATGTCCCTCATGAAAGCATCTCCTTCAGTGTATGCCTCTTTCCTTCTCCACAGGGCTAGGATTTATTTATGTTGTAGTACCATTCTGGAAAAAGGACACCACACTATCCACCTCCATTGCCCAAAAACTCTGCTTTATTCAAATAATTTCATGCAAATAGATGCCTGAGAGGAGTAACATCTATCTATCATCTCAGCAGATACATGTGCATCTTTGTTTGGGGCCAATCAGATTCTATATCATGCATGTATCCAGATGGCACAAAAAATGTTTTTTTTATTATTTATTTTTTAAAAGATTTTTTAAAAGATTTTATTTATTTATGAGAGAGAAAGAGAGGGAGTGAGCATGAGCAGGGGGGAAGGCCTGAGGGGAAGGGAAAAGCAGACTTCCCACTGAGGAAGAGGCTGATGTGGGGCTCCATCCTAGGACCTTGAGATCATGACCTGAACTGAAGGCAGACACTTAACAGACGGAGCCACCCAGGTGCCCCTGTTATTTCATTTTTAAAAGGAAATTACTAAAACTTAAGCTTAAAGCATAGGATACAAATATAAATTATTGTGGAAATGAAATTATTGGAAACTTGACTACAGACATGTAAAGTTATATAATAATCTAAGAAAATACATTACAGCAAAAATAGGATAACATTTAGGCTTATCATTGATTCACTTTTCCAAAATACTGCTGAATTCTGGGAAGAACACTAGAAAATAATAAGTTAAACATTTTTAAGAACTCTTTGCTTATGACAGATAGTTTTCCAAGCTTTTTTACGCATTCAATCACTTACGCTTCACAAAAATTCACTGAGGTGCGTAGTATAATTCACCCTATTTTACAGATGAGTAAACATGACAGAAATATTTAAGTAACTTGTACAAAGTCACACAGCTAGTAAGTGGCATGAATAAGATTTGAATCTAAAAGCCACATTCTTAAGCATTATGCAATACTGCATCTGTTAAATTACATTTCAATCCATTCTTAAAGAACTTATGTATTAGTAAATTGAGAAGATGTGTGCAGAAACAAATTATTGATCCTTTCATACAATTAATATTTATAATTTCTAAAGTAATTTCAATATATTATTACATTGGTTCATATAGGTAAAAATTAGCATAATACTTGGTGTACAGTATACTTGCAAAATGTGTTCTTCACTAGATCCTAATCTCAACTCAGATAAGAAACTATAGGTGTCAAGATGAGATAAGCTATTCATGATGATAAAGTAACCCTGAAATTCCAGTGACATGTTCAAAAGTGTATTTCTCATTCAGAAAAAGCTTCCTGTGGGTCAACAAGGGCTCTTTTTCAAGCAACAAATCGGAGAGATTGAAATCCTTGATCATGGTTGTCAGTTATAAACCTTAGTTCTAGCTCCTTAATCCCAACACATGGCCACTGAGGAAGGGATAAGGTACAGCCAAAAAGGCACAGCAGCTAATAACTCCCTCCCTCTAATTCAACACAAACGCTCAGATTTGGATCAGAACCAGTCACATGACCTGAATGCAACAAAAGAAGTTGTGAAACGCTGTTCTGTAGGCCCATATAAAGGAAATAATATCATAAGTATTGCTGTTAAGTACTAGTATTCCTCTTTATCATATCAGTAAAATGAGATACATAAAGGTACATGGGGAACCTGGGTGGCTCAGTCAGTTGAGAATCTGGCTCTTGATTTTTGGCTCAGGGTATGATCTTAGAATCCTGGGATTAAACTCTGTGACCAGCTCTGCACTCAGCCTAGAGTCGGTTTAAGGATTGTCTCTGCTCCTCCCCTCTTGTCCCTCCCCTCATGCTCCCAACCTGTTCCTAAGCAGGGCTTGCCCTCTTTTATTCTAAAATAAAATTTAAAATCTTAAAACAAAAAAAGGTACAGTAACCTGCTCTCGCCCATGTAGTCAGTAAATGTTAAGCTAAAACTTTAAACGGGCTTACATATTTTAAATTAGCAGTCATTATGTCAAGTATCATAACCAAATAGTTAAAATTTTAGGAAGAAAATAATTCTTTCAGTTGAGATTTATGGAAAGGTTTCATAGAAGAGGTGCCATTGAAATTATTAGTAAAGGATAGAACTTATGTGTGGAAAAATGGGATAAGGGAATCCTAGGCAAAGTCACATGAGCAGAGTAGTAGAAAGTATGTACAGGAAATAAGAATTAACTGTTTGACCAAGTCAGGATAATTGTTTTAACAGGCATAAGATTACACTAAGTAAAAAATTTCACTTGATGTGATCAATAACAAAATATATAATTGCTCAGTTGATATGAGCATTAAGACAACTTTTTATTTC